>NW_027494575.1:0-310827 GCF_021521415.1 Bidens hawaiensis
ACGAAATTTCTTAACTGGGGGAGAATGTGACATCCGTGGCAAAACCGAGTACACCTTAGTACTTACAAACTCGAATAAACGTTTAACCGCTTATTGCGTAACGAACAAACGAATAACCAAACGGGTCTGGTTATGGTCCGGATATCCCAGGGTGCTATCTATAAGCGATATACGATCTATGCAAGCTAAAATATTAGTAATATGGCCTTAGTTCGATAGCAAACAAGTTAAACGAAAACATGCTCGTTTAACTACCCGCTATAGATTTTAACGCGAAAGATAGTTACAAACCAAGCATTGTATCATCCGTTAAGCCGAAAAAGACTTACCAAACACTTATTTGAAATGTTTTAAGCAATCCGTGAAAATATTTTCAATTTTTACAAACGTATAGTATGTTTTTATAATTTTACACAAAACTAGCCGAAAAACACTCGTTTTCGCTCCGTTTGTCGCTAGAAACCGAACCCGAAATAAATTTGGACTCGGCATTTCACGTTCGGGCACGTAAATCGAGAAAAATGGGCCAAATGGGCCCAAAAGGGGACCCAACGAGCCCAGCCCGCCAAAGAAGACTTTCCCCCCTTAAACCCTTTTCATATTTAAACAAGTTCTAAGATATTTTGTGATATCTTTTTCATGAGAATTCTGGACACAAGTTCTGCTCCAGCCAGAAAACCTTCAAACCCTAAGGTAAGGAGCTTAAATAAGTAGCTTTTGTACTTGTTTAAAGTCGTTTAATACCATAAAACATGTCTGGGTTACTAAAAATCATTCCTAACCATGTAAAAATCCTAAAAATGGTCCATAAACATGTTTTGATCATAAACACGGTAAGGAACCTGTTTTGATAGTTTTTTTTTTTTTTTGGCCATAAACACGGATGAAAGGGTTGAAACGGCGTTTTTACGGTTCAAAAGTTCGTTTTTGTGCACTAGCCGAAACCCTAAGTTAAGGGCTGTTATGTTGATGAAAAATTGCTTGGTTTGTGATATAGGACTTGTACCTAGCTTGCTTATAAGCACAAGAACCTGAAAACTTGATTAAAAAGTCGGAAACGAGCCAAACCCGCTAAGGTAATACCGAAACACTCTCTTACGGGCTGTTTAGGTTAAGGTTGTGATGTGCGTATTATTAGACCTTGAAATTTTTCAGGGACATCAGGGACCATGTCATTGAGTCCCTGTTCAAATTTGGTAATTTTTTGACCATCCGAGAATATTTGGCGAATTTATTACCGAATTGGGACGTTTATTCAAAAATAGCTAAAATACTTCAAAAATTTTGAAATTTTTCTGGGAACTCAGATTTAATGTATTTTGATCAGATATGAATTTTGAGATCAATTGGAGAAGTCTAAGGGTGTTTTGTACATATGCGTTCATGCGAATTTTTATAGCCGAATTTGGGCCGAAAAGAATATTGAACAGGCTTTTTACATTCTGGAATTGATACAGGTTGTTTTGGGACATGATTTGAGTATTTAGGAAATTTTGTGGAATTTTTGGAAATTGTTTGGGATAAACAGACGATTTTAAGGCGAAATATAGCTGATAAAATGAATTTTTATAAATTATTAAATCAGTAAATAATTCCAGAAATATTTTTATGAAAATCTACATATTTTAATTGATAAGTGGCTAAATTTTTATAATTTAATGATTAACGGTTAATTTATTATGCTAATTTAAAGATTAAACAAATTCAGTTTTTATAAAAACCGGCAAGTTCGCGACTAACGAACATGCGGGAATATCAAAACACCAAGAGTGATCAAAAATCATATTTTTGGACTAATTAAGTAAAAACGAACTTTTCTATGAAAAACTTAGACAATCCGGATAGATTATGCGCGTTTCTTCTTAAATCAAATTGAATAAACGGAAACGGACCCCGAGGCTAATCCGGTACCCCAGTATGTGATCCTTCTTTATAACTTAATCATTTTATTAACCAATACATTTACCCAAGCTTATTTTCCCATAACTGTTTTCTGAACGCGTAAACGAACAACTTGGCCCAGCTGGGAAAACAGGAATCTGAGCCAAGTTCAGTTTTAAGTATTAGACATTAAACAACATCACTGCCTAAGCCTATTACCACTTTCTGGGCGTACCAGCTATACCCAGATTAGTTATACAGCCCAGTTTAATACTGAGATTATGGACTATAGGGACTAAGTGATAGCAAGAGAAACGAACCCCGTTCTGATCTCGCACTGAGTGCCTAAAAAACCGTGAGTTTCATGACCCCACTCTTTAAACTGGTTTACGAACTTTTGGGGTGGAAAACATGTTTATACACGTTATTTATCTAAACACGGATCAGGATATAAAATATCTGAACGTTTATATATGAAAAGTCCCTACAAACATAATGACTAACTACGTCCTGATGAAAGATGATTATTATCGTTGATTGATATATTGAGTGGAGATAATACGAATTGCAAAACATAATGAAATTACACATGACAGCATGTTTATACAAACACGTTATGTAATGTTAAACATAACTAATTTGGGAGACAACGTGGTCTGTGATGATTAATTATGGGGCTGTTGTGGGCAGAAGGGGGGCCACAATAGTAACAAACTAAAGTTGAGTATGGCCTATGAGCCAAGTTCTGCTGCAAATTATAAACTAAAGTTGAGTATGGCCTATGAGCCAAGTTCTGCTGCAACTTACTAAACTAAAGTTGAGTATGGCCTATGAGCCAAGTTCTGCTGCAACTTATAAACTAAAGTTGAGTATGGCCTATGAGCCAAGTTCTGCTGCAACTTATTAAACGAACTAACTTGATTATGACATGAATGTTAAGAAAATAATGTGATTATGCGTATTGTGGGCGGATGGGGAGCCACAGTATTTGGTGATACGTGATAAATACTATATGTGTATATGTGTCTATATACATGCAATGTGATTAGCCGTAGGAAATAATATGTGTAGAATATACTAATTATTTGCGTGTACACTATATAATGTTTGAGTTTACATGGAATCATTGTGGGTGGAAGGGGGACCACAGTGGTTGATGTTAACGCGGAACCGTTGTGGGCGGAAGGGGGGCCACAGTTGTTGAGTTTATGTGGAACCGTTGTGGGAGAAAGGGGGTCCACAGTGGTTGGTTAAACACGGAAATTGGAAACAGGTAGTACAAACAAACAATCACGATTTTACCGAAATTTCGAATTTATATTATAAACCTACATGTGTGCATATGCACACACAAGGATATGGCTGTACATATTTATACAACCGTAAATATATATTTTTACATACGCGCGTACATACAAACTATGACTGTATGGTGCGCAGAACCGATTTCGTTAAACCTTATGAAACTCACCAACTATTCGTAGTTGACCTGTTTTCACATGCTTTTCAGGTAATCAGATATGAGAAGTAATTTCCTGTGCGTTACGTGTCTGATTGGTGATTGATGTCGTGGGCATTTGAGTTAGAAGTAAAGTGATTGAAGAACAGGTTTAATTGTATCACCTAGTTTGTAAAAGATGTTAGAACGATGTAATATATTGCAAATTAGTTAGTAATGTTTCTTTATGAACAATGTATTTGATACCAGTTGTATCTGTTGCATTTCCGTTTTACGCTTCCGCAATTCGCTTAACGGGGTGTGACAGCCAAGTATCACCATGAATTCGGTTTAAAAATATTATAGGAGTGCAACCACTAATGTGGTCACGGTTGACAGTTTAGGGTGTCGGTCATATTGAATTTGTGGGTGTCGCTCGGGTTCATAGGGTTGAGTACTGTGGTCAGGTTATCACCCATGTAAGGAATAGCATCTTACCTTTGGTTCTTGGAAATGTTTTGATAGTGCCCAACTCACAGTTTCTCTTCCCCTTTCATTTATCATAGGGACATGCCACATAACCTAGCCTTAAGGTGTACGATCGAAAACAACAGATGGGAATTCTTAAGTAATTTCCCGAAAGTAAAAGCAATCTACTTTCGAAAAGTTTTCTTTGAATGTTGAGGCATAGCCTCGGAGTTTGTGTGTGTGTGTGCATAACAATACAATAATAAATAATCATTAAATAATTATCTAAGAAAGTTGTAAACAATTAATTTTGAACACATAAGGCAAACAAATAATCACGTATGGGGCTCCTAAGCATGTTATTAGGCACCACCAAAGTCCTATATTAAACCATCGGCTCTGATACCAATCTGTCACACCCCAACCTCCGGCGGAAATGCCGGTGCGTGAGCTGATTGTCACAGCTCTCAAGGTTACTATCATGCAACATTATTTAAATGACAATATCTATTAATTAAATTAAGTTTTTAAATAAATCAAATACAACCAAATACATAATCCATACACATACAACAATACAACTTCTATCACAAATGATCTTGATTAATTATTCTCTAACTTAAATTCTTCACTAAATCTTCACCAACCTGCATTAAATTTCTACGATAACCAGCATATGCGTATAAAATAGAATATTTTCAACAACACATGTTGAGTGAGCAACACGCCAGTTTAAATGTACATATAGTATATATAAAAATAAGTAGTGCAACAGGTCATATGAGAATAACAAATTAACCAAATGAGCAAGTATAACTGAGATGTCGAGAAGCACAAAGGCTATAACGACTGGCGTATGATCATACTAGACTGAGATTATGCTGGACCTCTCCGAATGCGGAAGCATATAAAGCAAGTAAGCACATAAACAAGTAAGGTATAAGTTATTAACACATAAGACAATAGTTGCAGTATTGAGTATAAGTTTCACACCCCAACCTACGGCGGAACATGCCGGGGCGAGACATTGATTGTATCATAGCTCAGAAGACACTAAGTAAAATACACGTGTCAATATCTAAATTATTCATTCATATATCAATTTTCAAGAGCACAAACATTGTCTTAACAATAACGTTACAAATCAATAATAAATAACTTATAACAAAAGAAAATGTTCTTCATTCACCAAGCAACCTAAGGTCTCATCTAACTTCCAATACTCGATTCATCCAATAAAGCTACCTGCGCCATGTGTGAGAATATATATTTTGTCAACATAAAGTTGAGTAAGTAAACCACAGTTTTGAGTATATATAATAATAAAATGACAATTCCATGCGATAACCGTAAATCACTACAATTAGTGTAACAATAAATAAAAGTTGTCTTTTCAACCGAATCACATAGATAAGGGTTTAATCTGACGGCGTATGATCATACTAATGAGGATGAGGATGAGATACCAACCAACATAAAATAAACACATAGTCACATTTGCACATATCAACTAATCGAGCAATTTCAATTACGCATATAGTGGAATCGTAGTGAAAACAATAATTTAATTGTGAACGCATAACGCCCCCAAAATTGTAAAGCGGTAAAAAGGGGGATGTGAATTTACTTACCTTTTATAAGGGGTAAACGAGGACGAGATAATAAAAGAAAATGCTATGATGGAAAACGATCAAGCTTCCCGAGATTTGCCGACAATTAATCCTAGTTGTTAACGATAAAGAGAGTTAAATATAAAAGACAAAATAATAAGACGGATTTTGGGTCTCGATGAGGTTATTAATCTTGTTGTCATTTTATTATGGTTGTTTATTATCATTAACGTGATTATCTTTATTGTTATTGTTATTATTATTATTATTATTATTATTATTATTATATTTGCTTTCTTTACGTTAATATAATAAATGTTTATAGAGTGACATAAAGTTGGAAAATTTATACGTACATGAATCTTAAAAAAAAAATACAATTTGGGTGATTAAACGAGTTATCATAACATAATATATATATGTATAAAATTTATAAAGAAAAACGACAAGTCTAGAGGTTCGGTATAACCAATCTTCGTTTATTAAAGGTTATAAACATAATTTAATATAAGGGAAAGTTATTTAATTGAGTAAAAAAAATAAATAAATAACAAAACCGGGATTCATGAGGCTTAGAGATTCGGTTTATATTTATAAAATTTA
This sequence comes from Bidens hawaiensis, assembly GCF_021521415.1. Classification (NCBI taxonomy): domain Eukaryota; kingdom Viridiplantae; phylum Streptophyta; class Magnoliopsida; order Asterales; family Asteraceae; genus Bidens; species Bidens hawaiensis. Next base: position 6,001 of record NW_027494575.1, read on the forward strand.
TTAAGTAATAATAATAATCAAAGATCCAAATAGAATGCTAATGTAAAAAAAAAAGATTAAAAACGGGCTGGGTCGGGTTCAAACCCGCGACCCACCCTATGTAAATCAGTGTACCAGCCAACTGAGCCATCATGGTTAGTTGTTAATTGTTGTAGATCCAAACAAATATAAACACATGTTTAAAGGGGCATGAACCCTAGATTATCCAATTGGATAATCTGGTTCATGTTCGTTCAAACATGTTTAGGGCTAATGTTCATTGACATATTGTGATTCTAACTGTACCTGTTAATCGGATTATAACAGCCGGTAAGGTGGTGAATTGGCTCGAAGGAGTTGCGGCCAAGAAGAGGTTAATTTGGGTGCCGAGATGTCGATGTTATCTGAATCGGGTTTAAGGGAAAGGGTGGCGACAGTTAAGAGATTGTTGTTGTCGTTTTGATTGTACTAATACTATTGATTTATATATGAACGACAATTAGGGTTAAAACGGTTTTAAGTTTGGTAAATTGATCGCGTATAGGCTCGATATCCATAAATAGATCTTCGGTGGACGAATAATACAACAAATATGCTTCATACCATAAGTGAATTTGATCAATAACACGTTTGATGATCGTTTTGATGAAAGCGGGTCGCGAATCGGGTCGGGTTGGGGATAAATTGCCTGGTCGGACCAGGGGGTGTTTAGAGTTATTATTATTTTTATTATAATATATTATTTTAAAATATCAGAATTTCATAACAGGCCCCTAGACTTTGGAGATGGAAACAAGAATGGGTTAAAGTTCGAGTTTGGGTGAAAGTTGTCAAGTTTTGTAAGTTTGAATACTTAAACTATTTAATAATAAACTAAAACTTTTTAAAAGACAATATACTCAATAAATGCGTCGTTTTTATTAAAAGAGTGACCCGAAGCGTTAAACGGGTCGGGTATGATTACAAGGATACTTAAACGAAAACCCGAAATGTTACAGCATTCACTACTTTAGAAAATTTCATCACGAAATTAGGAATTAAGCCGTAACGAAGAGGTGTGGGTACTTGGACTCCATTTGGTCTTTACGTTCCCAAGTGAACTCGGGACCACGTTTGGATTCCCTACAAATTTTGACAAGCGGAATACAGCTACGCTTGGTTTCCTTATCCATTTGATCCATAATTTCAATAGGTTTCTCGATAGCACGCATAGATTCATCAATTTGCACTTCATCGAGGGGTATATGGAGATTCCCCTCCGCTAAGCACTTCTTGAGATTGGAAACATGAAAAGTTGGATGCACATTGGAGAGCTCTTTGGGGAGATTGAGATGATACGCAACTTTACCAACCCTTTCAACGATCTCAAACGGGCCAACAAAACGAGGAGATAGTTTATTCCTTTTGCCAAAACGAACTACCCCTTTCCAAGGAGATACTTTGAGGAGAACTCGATCACCAACATTGAACTCGAGAGGTTTGCAACGCTTATCGGCGTAGCTCTTTTGACGGCTACGAGCGGCAGAGAGTTTTGACGAATAAATGCGATTCGATTGGGAGGTTTCTTGGACAACCTCGGGTTAACTATCGGCTCGCGGATGATAAACGGCATTTAGGTCAAGGCGGTTTACGATGAATTCCAAAGACGAGTGATAAATCGATTATCTCGATCGGAGATAATGGTCAACGGCGTCTTATGATGGAAAATGATGTCCTTGACATGAAATAGGGCTACTATACTGGTAGGGCACTCCTCGCAATAAGGAATTGAGGAGAACCGACTTGGTCAATCGATTAACAATAACTCAAACGGTGTTATTGCGGCTTTAAGTATTTGGGGAGTTTCGTAACGAATTTTATGGCTCGCTAATTTCCCAGCGGAAATTGGTGGTTGATCGGGCAAGCAAAGCAGCTAGCTCTTGGTGCTCGAATCTATCTTAGAATAAGTGAGGCACCTGGATGAATAAGTGTTATTCCCGGCCACCAAAGCATAGAAACGGAGGTCGGCATACGTTTTAACTGCATCGGGGTCAATAGAGTATCGTGACTTATGAACATCATCAAGGATGAATACACGAAGATCGTCACGACTGAGAAACAATAGACGCTTCAAATTATAGAGTGAGACGCTGCGTTTGGTTTCAAGTTGGAGTTCGGCGCAACATGACATCTCGTCGTATAAGTTATCTTCGGTGACGGAGACGTGTCGTGCGTCGAAGGTGCGGTATTGAAGGTCAAACTGGACGACGACGTAATTCGAGTATGAATGGATTAATGTGGCTCTTACGACTAGTCCCGAAATTAAAGAATATTATTTCAATACCGTAAAGGGAATTTTTTTTACTTATGATTTAAAATAATATTATGATTTAAAATAATATAGAACCTGGGTTAGTTGAAATATAAACCTAATCATATTACAGAAAGAAAACTTACAAATCTAAAATCTAAAATTTACAATCCGATAAGAACATTTATATATCGGATGTACCAACGGTGTATCCACCATGTTCTTATCATCTCAACATTGTACCGTTATCCCAAACTACTATCGGTTCTAGGATTATGACACACGATTGTACGTATAATGATTTCCACGCGAGGACTTGCGTAATTATGTATGCATCCATAATTACTTAGGTCGTCGGATGGTCCGCATAATTCGTTCCATCGTGTGGGTTACAAAAGCGTTTGAAAACATTAATTTGTGAGGGAGCACAAGTTTTAAAAATGTATGAATATAAATTAGGAAAAAGTTCATAAATTTCTAGGACATTAAATGTAAGTCCTTAAAGTTGTAAAGAAATAATTTATTAATAACGGAGGTTAATAAAATGATTTGGGATGGTTGAGGAGGGTAAATGAGGCAGATATATGTTTTAATGTGAACTTTATTTGTCAAATAAAAGGCGTTATAAACATATAATTGAGAAAAGACTAAAATAACTACGATCGACTAAAAAACAAAATACAAGTCTTCGGGTCTCTTGAGGGGTTAATGTGACAAGAGAAATTTAGTTCACAAAGGTCAGAGTAGATTATCTTGGAGTAGCTCAAATAGGTTGAGTTCGTAATTTGGGGTTGCGTAATTTGGGTTTTCAATACGGTATAAATGGGTATCTTGAGCTTGTGGGTATGGAATTGGCGAGGTAATAAGGACCTTGATTGACTAAGGAGACTTGAAGGATGCGGGGTTGATAGGCTTGACTTGATGAACAAGGGCAAGTTGATGGCACATATTCTAGGGATGATTAGGGTCTCCATGATGGTATCTAGTGCGGTTATTAAGAACACCAGGTTGAGTATGAGCGGTAGTCTGTTTGTGCGATGGTCTGTACACTAGGCAGGGTATGACAAGAGTTAGCAAGGTGGCCATACTGATGTGTATAGCTGGCACAAGGATTTAGCAGAGCGACAACGGTTACAGGTGAAGCACAACGGGTGAGGACTAGTGCATGGTTTCCTTCTTGAGGCGTCTCGGTCTGAGTCGAGGTTGAGGGTTGTTTTTGATTAACAATATAGCTTTGGTGATTGACCTTACGCTTGTTGTTGGTATTTGAAATAGATTTTAGGTTCGGTTTAAGCGTAAGCGGATGAGTCTGTTTTGGTCTTGTCAGGAACAAGTGATGAAACAACACAATTAGAGTTGAGGCTTTAAACTTTAGTCACGTATAAGAGTTGCAAACTCTTTGGTGATCATAGTAGTCATAAGGCAGTCGTGAGAATTCAACAAACGACGATGAAACGATGGTTTTCTATGAGAACATAGAATGAAATAGGATGATGCTAGATACAAGAGGAGCATGACGGTGAATTTTGACGTAAGCCCTTCCTCGTTTAGGATGTTATGTTTGGGTTGAGGTGGATTGTCGAGGAATAGTACAACTTGACGATTCTACTTGCGTTTTGCCAGGGTGATTGGTGATGAGGATAAGTAGTGGGTAAATGAGTCAATATTTCCAAAAATTAGCTTAACGCAAAAGATTAGGTTTGATTGCTTTCAAAATTTTGAATTGAAGTTACTATGTGAGTGACCATAGAAGAACAGTTGATTAATTTTTAGTACAAGGATTTCTTGCTAAAAACCTTTTATGATTAATAATGACACGATTTTCAAGAACTGAGTTGATGAGCTGTGTATACCACAAATGAACTATTAAGAAAAACTGAATTTTTGAAATATGTTGAGCTAGCGTTTACTCTTAACTTAAGGATAAGTTAGAATCTATATTGAGAATTAATTAGATAATTTTGATTAATGGGTTTTATCAAAGTTTGATAAATTGATGAGTTTTTTTTTTTTAAAAAAAAAAACTCAGGTTGAATACTTGAAAATAGTTTATGTGTGTGATACCATGAGTATGAGAAAGTCATTAGACTATGAAATTATGCAATAATATTGTTGATGTTTTAATAATGTGATAAGATAAATAAATGAGGAATTTGTAAATCACTCAATATTCGAGTGTAAGTTGTCTGATTAACTTGTGATAGTCGAGTATTAATAAATGAGGAATTTGTATCTAATTATGTGGATGAAAAGTATTTCTAAGTGTAAGAATAGATGGAATTAATAAATCTTGATTCAAAAGTGATTTAGTAAATAAGAATTTGTTGTAAATTAATAGTCGTGTCTTATCATAGTAGTTTGAGGTTGGGATTGTGTTTGAGGTTGAGAATTTCCAATACCTATAAATATTTGATTATAGAAGTCTTATCATTTTTAACATAACTTAAAACATAAATGGGTTCATTTGTTGATTAGGGCTTCATGAATCACCATTGGTCCTTCCAACAAATGATAAATATTGAATACCAATTAAACAAAAGTAATCAAAAATCGAATTTGAGGGGGTGTTGAGGTAGATTATTGAAGTAGTTCGGGAACCACCCCATTGTACATACTTCATCCATCCGATCAAAAAAACACAATACGGAAAAACCGAGTTTAGCCACGAAATCACCGTGAATTCGGTTATAAATTTAAGGATGTGATCGTCACATGACCACGTTGATACAATGAGGGTAGTAGATTCGGGTACGTTTGGTGTGATATGCTTTGGCCTAATAAGTTCCACACCCTTACCGAACACTCTAGGAAGGCAACCAGGTCTCGCGGTTGATTGAGATTTATGCGCATTGCACTTCCTTAGGCTCGCAAGCCTTGGTGTCAAGGGTTCGGTAAACAAGTGCGTCCCTCTTCCAGTTACTACATATCCGTCCTGTGACACCCTCCACTTTCACGTTAACACCATTAACCCAACTCTGTTATCTTACACATCGTGCATAACATTTACATGAGTCAATAAAGAGTCACACACATGATTCTATCAATACACGTTGGTGGTTAATGTCAAATTAGATATGTTTAAATAATTCAGATATAATCATTATGTGTTAGATGATTTTATGTGTTACACAATTTAGTACATTACGCTCGCTAAACATGCTACTATTTATGATAAAAAAAATACCACATGCATATGTTTATAGTATTATCTATGTGAAATTACATGTTAAATGCTTATTTGTTTAGTTCGTAACTTGTATTGTGAAATTGCGATCGATTGTGCGTAATTTGTAATTTTTCGGCTTTTATAAAATAGTTTTAACAAAAATATCAACGAGACTTTATTCTTATTAAATTGTTTTATTATTTTAGTCATAATGATTTGTTATAACCCGGTTCGTCGTTAAAAAGTTGTTTTTAAGCCAAAACTTGTGTTAACGAGGACCATTCTTGTAAATTAGGATTAAAACATATTAAAATAAAAATCCCAACCCTAATTCCACCAAAAACCATCGATCTACAGCTTCTCCCAATCTCCCATGACCTCAAGCCACCAACAAACCATAATCGCCTTCTATTCAATCTTAATTCTTGCAATTAGTGGTGTCTTTGATTGATTCTTATCATTCCTTATGCTAGTTGGTAAGTTTTATGTGTCAATTTTATGTTTTGATGAGTTCTTCATAAACCCTAGATGTTAAATCTCTGTAATTTTGATGATTATGATGTTAATTGATTAATTAGAACCCTAGATATGACATAAACATGTTAGGGTTTGAGTTTTGATGATAACAGTTTGCTGACAGATTCGTTCTTGTTTATTGATTGGTTTGTAACTTGATGTTAAACCATGATTATTGATCGATTCTTGATTCTAGGATATAGTATTCTGAGTCTAGTTTCCAGAAAGGTAAATTTTGTAATATTTGGACAAGTTTTGAATAGTGTTTATGATTTTACAAAAATATGTGTCAAAGCTGATGCGAGGATTCAAATTCTGGTCTGTTTTCCCGATCTCATTACTTGAGATTAACAAAGTCAAATGAGTTGGTTCCAAACATTTTCCTTACTTGTTTTCTGGATTGAAAACACTAAACTATTTTCGTATACATGTTTTCTGGATTGAAACCACTAAACTTTTTCATATACTTGTTTTCTGGATTGAAAACACAAAACATTTGCCTATACATGTTTTCTGGAATGAAAACACGGACGCACTTACATACTGGCTTTTTGGAGGAAAACGCAACAACTTCTTTTGGATTTATGTAATTTCTTATATATCACAAGGTTATACTAGATGCCCTTATATCACTTAAAGTCCTTACGTTACCTTGAACCGATAGGATGAGATCGCGGGGTTATACGGAGTAGTACTACTGGGTTTGACAAACCCCACCCGGGCTAGTCGCGCTAGCACGGCTGTGATGTCGTAAAAGGGGTGTTATATTTACCTAACTTTTATACGCCAGTGTTGGTGATAGACCTGGTAAGAAGGCATAGATACAGTCAGCTTCGGTTCAAACGTCTAGTAGCTTGTAAATGGGTTAGCTACCCTGGTATATTTGAAAAGTGATAAATCTACTTACACATATACTACTTATGCTACGTATACTACATATACTATATATACTACTTTTTACTAAAACTTTTGAACTCACCAACCTCGTGTTGACCCTTGAGTATTTATACTTGCCCAGGTTTCTAGATGTGCTAAGGAGCGGGTTTGCATTGCTTATGTTTGGAGTCATACTTGTTGCATGGACTTTTATTTCACATTCTTTACATTTGATGGGTTGTGCATGTTTGAGCACGTGGTTTATTTTAAACCACTTACTTTACGCTTCCGCAAAACTTTAAATTGTATGGTTTGGTTTTTGTTTTCTCATGTTTGAATGATACCTAAATAATATTTTGAATATTGGATGTTTGGTATAACAAATGAGCTAGATCCTGGTATGTCACACACCTTGCGGTTAAACAATGTTAGTCGAAATTTGAGGGTGTGACAGATTGGTATCAGAGCCATTGGTTATAGTGAACTGGGTTTGTTTTCGAAAAACCGGTCTATGACCTTTTCAAAGCTCATCAACAATTTTTCAAACGTGTCAACCCATCAGTACATTTTTTTTCATGCATTGCATTTCATACGTACATTTCATTCACATACAATATATCACTGATATGCCCATATTTCATATGTCACCATCCCTAGCTGATAAGATATATTTTAACATGCTGTCTCGCGTCATTCTTTGCGTCCCGTTATGCCCTTTGACGCCACCACTAGTTCGGAAGAGGCCCAATCTAGCACCAATGAAAGGTGAGATGGCATGTGAGGAGTCAACACGCATCAATTCTCTAGGTGACACCAAGGAGTGGCAGTAATTACTGGACTTAATTAGGCACCGAGTCATCGAGAACTAGTTTCCACTTCCTTTGCTTTTGGCCTTACCTCCGTAACGTTAATTACTTCTGTTCTTAACGGCATAATGGAAAACACATAACATCCCAATGTAAGATAAATTGACGAGTACGGTCCGGAACGTAATCGTGAAACTATAGGTACAATGGTGTGAGATGGGATTCTGTTGTGTAAACAATTTTCTAAAACAAACTTTTAAAACTCTAAACTCGATTATCTAAAGTTACTGATGACTACGAGACCTAGACTTTCATTACTGTTTTTTTTATATATTCTGATTAATTATTACAAGTGTTTCATGAATTTGTGAACCTTATCAAAACATTGTTAAGAAAACCTTCTTGATTGAAAACGTTTCCAGAATCTCATGGTAGGACCTTCAGCTTTGTCTGGTGCACGGATTTTGACGAACGCCTCGTAAACTGACACCCTATTCCTTATGCTCTGACTATGAATTTCCTTTTGACTGTACTACTCTGACCTATGTTCAACCCTCGGCCTTACATGTTTTATGCTCTATCATAACAAACTCTAACTTCAGATTTTCTACAAGATAATCCTATTATCTCAACTCCTTAAACTCAGTACTGACTGACGTTCATCGTATGGACACAACTCCGAGTAATCGATCAAACTCCTGCAACAACGTTACTTGTGGAACATATAAGCGCTCTCTCATTTTATTTTTCCTTGGTATGGAACTTTGACATGAAACTTCCATCACACGTGAAATTTTCTCTATACTTAAAGCATCTTATATCGCACATATGAGGACTAAATCCATCATGCAACCAACCGGAAAGAACAACCTCTGTTAGCCGGCGTAAGACTCTCCATTTTCAAAACCCTCATGTGGAAACCAACCAAAACCGTTAAACCTTTAATTCACAAAGTGGAAGCATCTGGTCGGAAATGCGATTATTCTTATGGATACGACCCTAGACAAGACACCTAATCCTTTGGGCTAAAGTTAAGAAACGAGTTCAGACTATTCTATTTCTTCTTCAGTTATACTTCACATTGGCAAAGTAATGATTGGTTATAGGAGCCACTTGCGATATTCTATTAGTGTGGTGGGTTAGCTTCGGTACACCCTATATATAAGCACTAACAGTATGTTGACGGTGGGGACTAGAGCCATATCGTTTCCCGATCTTAGCCCCTTAAGCATATTCACTCCTGCTTTGACTTTGTAGAACCGGTACACGCACCAAAGGCCATGAATCTCAAATTTCGTAAAGCATCACAAAAAAAAAATCATCCATGCAAGACATTTCTCAACTTTTTATACTGCTATGCGCTTTGTCACTTTTATTATCAATAAACTATCGTTACGGTCTCAAACTATCATAATCAATAAAATTTCGAGACGAAATTTCTTTTAACAAGGGGATGATGTGACAACCGAGAATTTTTTTTAAACATTGGAAACTATGCCCAAACGCTAGCGACACTAATCAATAGACGGGATGTCTACTTGCTTTATTTTGATTGTACATATAAACGGAAATTCTACATAACTCATTTTGAACGTATATATAGACGGGAAGTCTACTTATTTACTTAGCGACACCTATCAATTTTCGGGACGAAAATTCTTTCAATAATGGGATAATGTGACACCCTGCACTTTCACGTTAACACCATTAACCCAACTTTGTTACCTTACACATCATGCATAACATTTACACGAGTCAATAAAGAGTCACACACATGATTCTGTCAATACACGTTGGTGGTTAATGTCAAATTAGATATGTTTAAATAATTCAGATATAATCATTATGTGTTAGATGATTTTATGTGTTACACGATTTAGTACATTACGCTCGCTAAACATGCTACTATTTATGATAAAAAAAATACCACATGCATATGTTTATAGTATTATCTATGTGAAATTACATGTTAAATGCTTATTTGTTTAGTTCGTAACTTGTATTGTGAAATTGCGATCGATTGTGCGTAATTTGTAATTTTTCGGCTTTTATAAAATAGCTTTAACAAAAATATCAACGAGACTTTATTCTTATTAAATTGTTTTATTATTTTAGTCATAATGATTTGTTATAACCCGGTTCGTCGTTAAAAAGTTTGTTTTTAAGCCAAAACTTGTTTTAACGAGGACCATTCTTGTAAATTATGATTAAAACATAGTAAAATAAAAATCCCAACCCTAATTCCACCAAAAACCATCGATCTACAGCTGCACCCAATCTCCCATGACCTCAAGCCACCAACAAACCATAATCACCTTCTATTCAATCTTAATTCTTGCAATTAGTGGTGTCTTTGATGATTCTTATCATTCCTAATGCTAGTTGGTAAGTTTTATGTGTCAATTTTATGTTTTGATGAGTTCTTCATAAACCCTAGATGTTAAATCTCTGTAATTTTGATGATTATGATGTTAATTGATTAATTAGAACCCTAGATATGACATAAACATGTTAGGGTTTGAGTTTTGATGATAGCAGTTTGCTGACAGATTCGTTCTTGTTTATTGATTGGTTTGTAACTTGATGTTAAACCATGATTATTGATCGATTCTTGATTCTAGGATATAGTATTCTGAGTCTAGTTTCCAGAAAGGTAAATTTTGTAATATTTGGACAAGTTTTGAATAGTTTTTATGATTTTACAAAAATATATGTCAAAGCTGATGCGGGGATTCAAATTCTGGTATGTTTTTCCGACCTCATTACTTGAGATTAACAAAGCCAAATGAGTTGGTTCCAAACATTTTCCTTACTTGTTTTCTGGATTGAAAACACTAAAATATTTTCGTATACATGTTTTCTGGATTGAAAACACTAAACTTTTTCGTATACTTGTTTTCTGGATTGAAAACACAAAACATTTGCCTATACATGTTTTCTGGAATGAAAACACGGACGCACTTACATACTGGCTTTCTGGAGGAAAACGCAACAACTTCTTTTGGATTTATGTAATTTCTTATATATCACAAGGTTATACTAGATGCCCTTATATCACTTAAAGTCCTTACGTTACCTTGAACCGATAGGATGAGATCGCGGGGTTATACGGAGTAGTACTACTGGGTTTGACAAACCCCACCCGGGCTAGTCGCGCTAGCACGACTGTGATGTCGTAAAAGGGGTGTTATATTTACCAAACTTTTATACGCCAGTGTTGGTGATAGACCTGGTAAGAAGGCATAGATATAGTCAGCTTCGGTTCAAACGTCTAGTAGCTTGTAAATGGGTTAGCTACCCTGGTATATTTGAAAAGTGCTAAATCTACTTACACATATACTACTTATGCTAGTATACTACATACACTATATATACTACTTTTTACTAAAACTTTTGAACTCACCAACCTCGTGTTGACCCTTGAGTATTTATACTTGCCCAGGTTTTTAGATGTGCTAAGGAGCGGGTTTGCATTGCTTATGTTTGGAGTTTTATTTCACATTGTTTACATTTGATAGGTTATGCATGTTTGAGCACGTGGTTTGTTATTTTAAACCATTTACGTTACGCTTCCACAAAACTTTAAATTGTATGGTTTGGTTTTTGTTTTTCATGTTTGAATGAGACCTAAATAATATTTTGAATATTGGATGTTTGGTATAACAAATGAGCTAGATCCTGGTATGTCACACGCCTCGCGGTTAAACAATGTTAGTCGAAATTTGAGGGTGTGACACGTCCCACGAGTCATCCTCAAGGAGAGGGAAGCAAAAATGTGGGATTTCCTAAGGAATTTCCCGATAGAAAAGTCGTCCTAGAGTTTTGAAAACAATTTTTGAGAGTGAGGCATAGCCTCGGATTAGGTATGTGCTTTTGTGTACAATTGTATATGATGAACAATATAAATATGCTAAGCTATGTACAAAAATTTAAACAAGTAGGGTGCACGTATAGGGACCCTAAGCATGCTACTAGGTCGTTACATCTAACCACCTATCTTATAGCCTTCGGCTCTGATACCAATCTGCCACACCCCAACCTACGGTGGAACATGCCGGGGTGAGACATTGATTGTATCATAGCTCAGAATACACTAAGTAAAATACACATGTCAATATCTAAATTATTCATTCATATATCAATTTTCAAGAGCACAAACATTGTCTTAACAATAACGTTACAAATCAATAATAAATAACTTATAACAAAAGAAAATGTTCTTCATTCACCAAGCAACCTAAGGTCTCATCTAACTTCCAATACTCGATTCATCCAATAAAGCTACCTGCGCCATGCGTGAGAATATATATTTTGTCAACATAAAGTTGAGTAAGTAAACCACAGTTTTGAGTATATATAATAATAAAATGACAATTCCATGCGATAATCGTAAATCACTACAATTAGTGTAACAATAAATAAAAGTTGTCTTTTCAACCGAATCACATAGATAAGGGTTTACTCTGACGGTGTATGATCATACTAATGAGGATGAGGATGAGATACCAACCAACATAAAATAAACACATAGTCACATTTGCAAATATCAACTAATCGAGCAATTTCAATTACACATATAGTGGAATCGTAGTGAAAACAATAATTTAATTGTGAACGCATAATTTGGGTGATTAAACGAGTTATCATAACATAATATATATATATATATATATATATATATATAATTTATAAAGAAAAATGACAAGTCTAGAGGTTCGGTATAACCAATCTTCGTTTATTAAAGGTTATAAACAAAAATTAATATAATGGAAAGTTATTTAATTGATTAAAAAAAATAAATAAATAACAAAACCGGGCTTCATGAGGCTTAGAGATTCAGTTTATATTTATAAAATTTATTAAGTAATAATAATAATCAAAGATCCAAATAGAATGCTAATGTAAAAAAAAGAAAAAGATTAAAAACGGGTTGGGTCGGGTTCGAACCCGCGACCCACCCTATGTAAATCAGTGTACCAGCCAACTGAGCCATCATGGTCAGTTGTTAATTGTTGCAGATCCAAACAAATATAAACACATGTTTAAAGGGACATGAACCCTAGATTATCCAATTGGATAATCTGGTTCATGTTCGTTCAAACATGTTTAGGGCTAATGTTCATTGACATATCGCGATTCTAACTGTACCTGTTAATCGGATTATAACAGCCGGTAAGGTGGTGAATTGGCTCGAAGGAGTTGCGGCCAAGAAGAGGTTAATTTGGGTGCCGAGATGTCGATGTTATCTGAATCGGGTTTAGGGGAAAGGGTGGCGACAGTTAAGAAATTGTTGGTGTCTTTTTGATTGTACTAATACTATTGATTTATATATGAACGACAATTAGGGTTTGAACGGTTTTAAGTTTGGTAAATTGATCGCGTATAGGCTCGATATCGATAAATAGATCGTCGGCGGACGAATAATACAACGAATATGCTTCATACCATAAGTGAATTTGATCAATAACGCGTTTGATGATCGTTTTGATGAAAGCGGGTCGCGAATCGGGTCAGTTGGGGATAAACTACCTGGTCGGAACAGGGGGTGTTTAGAGTTATTATTATTTTTTTATTATAATATATTATTTTAAAATATCAGAATTTTCATAACAGGCCCCTAGAGTTTAGAGATGGAAACAAGAATGGGTTAAAGTTCGAGTTTGGGTGAAAGTTGTCAAGTTTTGTAAGTTTGAATACTTAAACTATTTAATAATAAAACTAAAACTTTTTAAAAGACAATATACTCAATAAATGCGTCAGTTTTATTAAAAGAGTGACCCGAACCCTTAAACGGGTCAGGTACAAGGATACTTAAACGAAAACCCGAAATGTTACAATAAGTATATATAAGAAATATAATTTACGTATATGTCCCCAAAACGTGGAAAACGAGTAAAAAGAGGGGAATGTGGTACTCACCTGGCCGAGAAAGCAAACGAGATAAACAAAGATACAAAACGTCACTTCTTTCGAGATTGTCCAATGGAAAATCCTAAGCATGAGTTATGACGATAAGTAACTATGAACTTAAAATACAAATGCTAATCAAAGACGTTCGAGATTCGATGAGGTTCGGGATTTCATGCTCTAATTGGTTCTCGCGAAAGTTACTTATTTCTTTAAATTTATTATTAATTTTATTAGCAAAGCTTTATTGTTCATAGTATAATTTTTTTTGGGTAAAGGGATTCACCCGGTTAAATGCATTCCACACAATCAAAAAGTACAAGTAATATGACAGAGTGCCATATTAGTTCTCATGTATGACATGCCATACAAGAGTAAACAAACCAAAACCACCAAACATTGGTAAACACAGCCAAAGCTTACACAAGAACAATGTAAATAAACAAAACTAAAACAAATCAACCATTATCATCAATCTGGTGGGAAACTCCCCGCGGAAAGTGCCAATCCTCGAGAACCCGATTAACCCGTTCAGAATTCTTGAACTTTAGAGTCATAAGCTTTAGGTGCGTCCCCCTAATGATTTCGTCCGCAACCATCTTCGGAGTCTTCAAAGAGTTCTTGAAAAGCCGGTTGTTTCGCTCCTTCCAGATAACGTAAACCGAAGCCCCAAATAGCAGCCGATTAACAACATTTTCAATAGAGTTGGACATTCCAAATTGAGACACATATTGAAGAATATTCGCCCAACCATTCCTACATCCCTGAAACTTCCCTTTCATTCTTACAATACTCCAAACCTCAGCAGAGAACTTACACTCAAAGAAGAGGTGGTTACGAGAATCCGGCTCTCCAATACAAAGAGGGCAGCAATACAAGTTATAATTTGGATACCCACCAATTTTCCATCCCATAATACGATTCTGCGTGCTCAACCTATCATGAAGCACAATCCACAACATAAAGGAGTGTTTTGGAACACATTGAGAGAACCAAACAACATGCACCCAAGACACCTTATCAGCCGGTCTCCGAATAAGATTCCAAATTCCAGACGCCGAGAAATTCATTGAAGTCCCATTCTCATCCATTACCACGATCTTGTCCCTCTCATCCGGACAAATGCTGACTTCTTTTAGGTTCAAAAGAATTGGATACCTCAAAATCCAATCAGGCGGCCAACCCCAGTTATTATGATGAACAACATCACTGACACAGGTCTCTAAAGACAAGCCAGCACGATGAATAGCTCTAGGGTTAATATATTCAATTAAAGGACAAATCTCATCCCACTTATCATACCAAACTGAAGTAGATCTCCCATTCCCAATTTCATGCCATATAAATTTTCTAATCTGAGGACGGAACTGAAGAATTTTCCTCCATCCCCACGTACACGAGTTAGGAATCTGCAAGCTCCAAAAATTTCGCCCCTTCATTTTATACTCATAAATCCATTTAACCCACAACGAGTTGCGCACATTGATTAAGCTCCAAATATGATAAACCAGCAGAGAGTTATTGACATCCCGTATACGCCGGATACCCAAACCACCTTCACACTTCGGCCGACACACAATATCCCAAGAGACTTTATGTTCATAGTATAATTTAATTACACAAATTCCTAAAAATACTTAAATAAATATTTATAATGATTTTATAAAATATAATAAGAGATTTGTTTATTTCAATATAAGAATATACTTATATATATACTTTATTATCAATAAGAAATTTCTTTTAAATAAATATTACAATTAATAGATAATAAATAATAATATTTGAATAAACTATAATCTTTTATAAAATACTTGAATTTATATATGTAAACATGTTAGCTAACAAGATTATATTAAATATATTTTAGATTAAAACTCTTTTTAAATATTAAAACATTTATTAATTTTAATAACATAACATATATTCATATATACATAAATATTTACACACACACACATATAAATATATATATATATATATATGGTTTTCAACCAAGGTTTGGAAAACAAACTAGTTAATAAGTTGGTTTCGAAAACATATTGATTATTTAAGAGTTTTATAATATTTATAATATAAATTAGTTGATTATATACTTAAATAAAACAATTTACCAAAATAAATAAAAAAATGATGAAACGGGATGGGAGGGGTTCGAACCCACGCTTCCCAGCAATGACGCGTCTTAACCAGCACACAACAAACTGGGCTAGTGTATCTGATGTTAATAACCCGATAACGCCCAATAAAAACACTTAGCCCCTGAACCCAACTATTATGATGAACCCTAGACCAATCAATCATCAAATCTGCTAATGTTTCGTTTAATTGGTTAACGTAGAAGGATGAACGACGAACAATATCATACATTTAATTTCCTTATACGATGATGGATTGGTAGTGCTATGCAGACCAACCCGTCAGCATAAACAAGAACACGAACATGCATATAGAGGCTACAACAATGAAATTAAGTTGTGGGGTTTTGAAGACGATGGTTTAAAATCGTGCAGACGCGAGTGATTGAACTAATACGACCTATAACTGTATAAACCCAATTTACTTAAGACGGTTTGCGATACAGGGATCAATTCGTATTGTTATTGATTTTGTTTCCTAATCCATAGTGTCGGCAAGTCAAATTAAGTAGTAAGAATAAGCTGTCTTGGCCAATTCCAAATTAGCATCGACAGTTACGGCTCAAGCCATCGATCTGGGTATACGGGTTGTGGTTTGGATCTGAAATACGTGTCTGGGTTAAGAAGTTATAAGGTCTAGAAATTGCAAATAGGTCCTTGCAGTTTAGGTGTGGAAGCAAAAATAGGTTTAAGTTTAGTTAAGGGTATATAATGCATATCTTTAAAAGTTATTTTTAAATATATTTTCATTTAAATAAATATGATAAAATAATATTTAAAGTTATTTTTAAATATATTAAAATAATAATTATTCGATAAACGCGATATTTTATTGGTGTAGTTGCCCGAACGTAAAACGGGGCAGGTAACGGTTAATAAAATGATAATTTAAAGTTCGAGTTGTTACGGTGTGAAACAACAAGATGAGCTGAAGCCATGAGGATGAGATGCACAAGTCAAGGTTTGGCTTTCTACACTACAAAATTGTAATAATCTTTCATAACCTAAATACAGTTACTGTGTGTTTTTTCAGGTTTCTCTCGGTTAATCCAGTTTTGAATTAGAGACAACCTCATGTTCGGCCTGCGTTTTTAAACACTATCAAACTGTTGAAACACGGTAAGTATGGCCTTGTTTGTGCTACGTTATTATTATTGGCCCATTTTTCTATCTACTATTATTTTCTTATTTGGCTCATTGGATCAAACAACTTAAAGTTGTTTAATAGATGACCAACAAGACTATCCTTTAAGAGGGGAAATTTGTTGGACATCATAATCGTACATAATCGAAGTGCAAGATGATGTAAGAACTATCCTTTACACACTCTTGTTTAGTATTGTTAACATATAAACAAACATACACAAATTGTTATGCTTGTAGTGTTCTTGTTACCAATTCAGTTGATTTCAATTAGATATTTGAAGCAGGCCTAAACTTCTCAAAACATTCAAATCGGATAGTGGAGGTTTAAAAGTTGACAAAAGAATACATATCAGGGATACACTTTTGAAGTGCACAGTGGTAGGTTTCACCTAATAAATGTATCATATTGGAACGGGGAGTAAAGTATTGTTTCTATTAAAGACTCATATGTGTTTTTGAAATTGATGCTATTTTGAAGGTTATATTGTATGGGTATTGTTATTCTATTGAACCACCATAGGAGATGCACCATGAAAATCTCTATCGTATGCGCATTTCAGCTACAACAGGTACCCTAATTTTTCGACATCATCTTAAAAAAACATTTTATTTGCATATTTGATGTTAAGTCTTGTCACTTAATAGATAAAGGTAATTTGATTGATTTTGGCTTCCAGCGTATGCTTTGGCTTTCAGATGGTACTATTTATCTAATATATATTATTGAATAATGTTGGTTACTAGCAGTGAAGATGTTGCTTCTGAAAACTCACCAAATATGGTGCAGAATGGATTTCTTCAAACTTTAAAGTACCCGCATAACACGAAACTTAGCATCATTAATGCTGGTGGCACCTGTAATTCCTGTCACATACAATCCAACGAGTAAGCTTAGCAAAGCCCGTTGTGAAAAATATGAGATTCATCAATAACTTTTATTATGGACAAGGAAATGATGGTCACTTTAATTAGAAATTTCCAGAGCTGTGAACTGTGATAGTTATCAATTACATTATCTAGGAAGGTGTTTCTAGCTAGAAGCAACAAAGTAGCCAACTATCAGATAAAAAACTAAAGAAGGAAGTTCTCAAGGAGGTAAACATTTGACTAAATAGAATCTTTAAATAATATAGTCAAAGCTTGTCATTTGTTTTTTTTAACATACAATTATAAATGGTTATCTTTTATATACCTCTTAATATTCGTAAGTTGTAAAATATCATATTTATTGAACAAAAAGTCATGATATCGAATGTGCCCATTTTCAAAAATTTGCCGTTAATACCCTTGTGGCTTAATATAACAAATACAGTGGCTTAATATAGTCTATATGATTTCTAAACCATTTGCCACTCCTTATAGTCATTGTACAAATTCTACTTTTGTTAATTGCAACCCAGGTTGACACAAAGCTACAACCGGATTCCGGCTTTCTCAAGTTCCAATTTTTTAATCTATAACGTGTTTAGCCATGTGAGCTTGAATCTGTAGTTTAAGTTTCTATAGTTTAAGTTGCAAAGGTAATTTAGTGAACATGGAGACGAAATTTACTTGTGATAAGGTACTAGAAGTGTAACGATATAAATTTTGTGATCATATTTACTGTGAAAGTATATAATATTGCTTAAAAATGTTTTTGGGTCACTCAAATCGATCTTTACTGATACTAAAATTAGATGGTTTTGATATGTTATATAGCTTGCCCGAGTGCCCAACCCACCATTTACCCTTCTACTTGCACCATTCATTAGTTTGTTTCTATTACATGTCATTTCCTGCAAGTTGAAGGTTAGAGTTTGAAAAGTGCAGGTATCAGCTTGATTATCAATTGCAAAACTATAGGCACAAAGGAAAATTCAAAACGAACATATTCAGGTCACAATTTGGCTATGATTATTTGATAGAAAGATAGTGTAGCCAGTTAAGTGCGTTTTGTATTGTTGAAATCATAACAGCCTTAATTGTTCTTGTTAATCGAACTAAATTAAGAATTGGAATAATTGGAATCCACAGCAAGTTTAGGTTCAACAAAGCTTGTGTTCACAATTCACATATCATTTATTGTTATTTAACAAACGGAGTTTAGGTTCAACAAAGCTTGTGTTCACAATTCACATATCATTTATTGTTATTTAACAAACAGATTAACTTTTGGTAAAGAGGCAGTTTTCGAATAGACCACACATACGAATCATATAGTGATTTTCAATAACGGTTTACATAGTTGGTAAATCTCGGGTTACAAACACGTCAATTACAACAAAGGCATCAGGGTTAAATTGGTACTGTCAACGTTTAGACTTGTATTAGTCAAACTTCAGGTCTATGATTAACATTAGTTAATTGGCTGCAATTTATTACTGTATAAGGTTTTTTGTTTGTAAACAAGTCACGTGGTAAACATGTTTGGTTCGGTTAATTTTGTAAGTTACTAAACTGTAGTTCAATCTCATGGATATGTATGTTATTTAAAGAAAGAGTACAAAACCAAAGTCAATAGGATGCCCCCTACAAGTGTGAAATCGATTAATTGAATGCTAAGTACAAAGTTATGACATGAATACTCATATTCAAGAAAGTGATACTCATTAGTCATTATATCTACGCCATTTGCTATTTTAATAATGACATTATTTTAGAACTTTGGAGATGTCAACTTTTGAATTTGATTTAAGCCTCTAAAACCCGACCCTGATATGAATCTTAATATACAACAAGCTATTTGTAAGAGATTATTCTTTGTGTTTACAATAATGATTGCCCAAACATAAGTGATTACTTTCCGAAGCCTAATAAGCATAACTATGGCACCATGAGATTTGATAATTAGAATAAAGACCATTACCATAATAAACCTTTATCAGAATAGTATACGAATATGTAAACTGAATACTAACATAAGCATTATACAATATGTCACGAGAAAATTGATAAACTAAAATAAACGAGTATCGTGTCACTACAAGAAAATTAAGCTATTGCACTAGGCCTAAAAAAAGTTGCATAAGGCCTAATGCAACCTTTAATCAAGGGCTACATTAGGTGAAATTGCATTAGATCTAATGCAACCGTTTTATTAGATAAAACAACTTTTTCTTAAAGTGTTGTATTTACTGCTCAAATGCAACATTTTTAGTATGCAACACTTTTTACATTCTAATGCAACTTTTTTTTACTTTTAATGCAACATTTCTAACATACAAATGCAACATGTGCAATGTTAAAAGCAACCTTTGCTACACTTTAATGCAACTTTTTTTTACATCAAACGCAACATTTTTTTATATTTTTAGCAACAAAAAATGCAACCATTTTTTAAAAGCAAATGCAACTCTGTTTGAAATACTAAATTCTATTAATATGCAAGGGTATCTCATTTACACAAACATAATAATAACATAAATATAATAGACAATAATATGTCATAATTTACCATATGTTTAATCTCAAAAAACAACGTAATTAAAATAAAGTTGCCAACTAAAATTATAAAAAGTAACTAAAACCTCCTACTCATCTCTACGATCTTGAGCTCCACCAGGTAGCTTTTCCATAATATTTTTGCATCATAGCTTCCAAGTTTGCTCATTGGCGGTCAAGGTCTTTCCGCATAGCTTCTAGCTCATCTTTTTTCCTTTGATGGTCCTCTTCCATTTCTTTTCAGATATCAAGCAATTGTGATTTATCAACTTCAATGTTTGCATTTAATGATTCCATAAGCCTCTCGGAATAGTATATGGTTCCTCACCAGCATTTATCATTTTCACCATTTTTTTAGTAACACCTTTGCCATAAAGTCGAAGGTAGCCATCATGCTCCTTTTTTTATTACAACCGTAAAATGATCAACCAAAGCACTTCCATCTTTTGCAGGTGTGTGGTTCTTCATTTTTTCTTGGAAAGATAATTAGAAAACATCATATATATATATATATATATATATATATATATATATATATATATATATATATATATATATATATATATATACATATAATATATAATGAAGTACAGTAAATAAAAGTGAACCACACATGGAAATAAATAAAACAATTTGTGCAATGAAATGCAAAAGAAACTAGCAGCAAGTTATATGGAATAATAAAATGAAGCTACATGTCATTAAATTGCATATACAATTGACAACTAGAGTACCAATTTGAAGTATTAGTTTCTTATGTATACAGATTGATAAATAAAATGTTTTTACAGTGGACACAAGTTTAGGTTTATTAAAATTTTGTAGAATTTGGGGTTGAAAGTCAAACTAGTAGGTCAAATTGTTATGCATCACTTGCAGATCAAATTAATCAACTCAAAGTGCATTTTGGTCAGAATTGTTAACCGATGATATTAACTACAGGTTATAAAGATTAAAGAAATTTAGTTTCGATAACTAGGCATTTATTGTTGTGTGAGGTTAAAGGAAATTGATTTCTACAGATCAACATTAGTTTCCAGTCAAAATTACAGAATTTGTGAAAAAGTTTTAATGTGACTACAAAAGACGTTTTTACTTATTTGTTTTCTTCAAGTACTAAAATAGAAAGAACTTACAATTTTATGTGCAGTGTCATCATATTAATCACGATATGCACGCCCTTTGGTCCTTTTACGTGTGTGTTCAAACAGTTTAGCTAAACCGGGTAATTCCTTGTTTGGGTCTTCATTTCTCTACATTCATGAAAACATACATCAGTAAAAAAACTAGCATCTTCAATAATTAAAAACGCAAATCACGAGAAAAACAAAGACATGTTTACCATGTCATCACGAATTCAAGCAAAACTTTTTGGGCCAGCTGTGTGCTTTTACTGATAAAAGTGTTATTCTTAATGTTGGGATGAAGAAAAGACATAAGGAAGATAGAATCTTCTTAACCTCTCTGAAAATGGCTAATTATGGAAACCGAGCAAGCTTTTACTTAATCTAGCAAGGTATTTTGCTTTCCCAACAAGGTTATCTTCTAGAATTCCTCTTAAGTGTTAGACCGAGCAAGGTTCACTTTTTCTAGAAATGTTGTTCTTCAAGTCAAGCAAGGTTTGTTTCCTAGAAAACTTTTGACTAAACCAAGCTGAAGAAACCAAGTCTTTTGGAAGATCTAGCAAGGTTTATATAATGAACAGTGGTCCCAACAAGCTTGAAGGAAGTTGATCAAGAATTTATCTAAGTACTTCTTATTAGAAAGGTTCAACTCAAGAGCAAGCTACAGTGTTACCAGCACACTTGGGGTTGTTCAATAACTTAAAGTTAACAAAAGTTGAAAGGGATCCCTGAAGAACAAGTTTACTCGTAGGACTAAATCGAGCAAAGTTTGATATGGTCAAGAGGATTGAAGTCAGATGAATATTTTCTAAGGAAATATTCTAAGTAAAGCTTGCCCGGAGAACTGTTCCCCCGCACACTTTATGGTTACCAGGTCTGCTCGATGAAGACAAAAGCTGTAAAGCTTACCCGAAGACCTGTTTACACTTAGAATGTTTTGTATTTTGTTTGAATATGTAATGTGTCAGTCCGTGTATTGATCGCTCAAACTCCAAATGTCACAACCCACACAATAAATGTGTCAACAAGAAGGTTGATGACTATTGCTATTTTGGGTCAGAACAAAGATTTGTTAACAGCAGAATCACTAACAAATACTATGTGTTGCTTGGATCATTAAATGTAACAAACTCGAACAATAACTCAAAAGATTTCCATTTATAGAAAGGTTTCATACAAATGTAAATCGATTAGGGTTTCTTGTAAAGAATGTTTAATCCGTACTAATCTAGGACAGCCGTCACACTCAATATCAGAAATATTCTCTTAGGTTTGAAAAGTGTAAAGTGGCAAATCTGTGGTGGGCGTGCCCTAAATTATTCTATTTATAGGTCTGCCATCACAAGACAGCTGTCCGTCCTTCTAGAAACCCTAATGATTGGTACATAATCATATTACATATTCAAAAACATTCTAAGTGTAAAAATAGGTCTTCGGGCACACTTTGTGCCATTTGTCTTCTTCGAGCAGACCTGGTAACCCTGAAGTGTGCTGGTGAACAGTTCCCCGGGTAGACTTTACTTAGAGTATTTTCCTTAGAAAATATACACCTAGCAGACTTCAATCTTCTTGACCATAACAAACTTTGCTCGATATGGTCCTACGAGCAAACTGTTTTTCACGAATCCCTTCAACCCTTTGTTAAAAGATAACTTATTAAGCAAACTCAAGTGTGCTGGTATCATTGTTTCAACAGTGCTGGTGGCACTGTAGCTTGCTCGGGGTTGAACCTTGCTAGAGAAAGTACTTAGAATATTTCTTGATCACTTTCAACAAGCATGCTCGAACTACTGTTTATTAATCAAACCTTGCTAGATCTTCCAAATACTTGGCTTCAAAAGCTTGGTTTAGTCAAGGGTTTGCTAGTAAGCAAACTGTGCTGGACTTGAAGAACACCTTTGCTAGACAAAGTGAACCTTGCTCGGATTATCACTTAAGAAGACTTCAAGAAGATAACATTGCCCGATAGGCAAAATATCTTGCTAGGACAAGTAAAACCCTGATCGGATATCAAGTGTGCTCGGTATCCATACTTAGACACTTCTGAGGAGTGTTGAGAAGATTCCAATCTCCCTTAATCTTCCTTAAGTCATTCCATGTTAAATCTTTGACTCAACAATCTCCCCCTAGATTGGAACACCTCAGCTATCCCAAAACACCTCTGAGGTTACTTACACTTAGTTAAAAATACACATCAAATCAAAAGTCAAATTACATATCAAAATCAAAAAAGATTACATAGTTGAGAATTCCAAAAAAGATTACATAGTTGAGAATTCTGTCCGTAGACATTACAAAGCAAACCCTAAACTAGAAATCTTCATTTTCTCGCATTGCGGGCTGCTTGTCTTCGTTCAACTATCACTGATCCTGCCATTTGCTTGAAAATGGACAATATTTGACGATGAGAGTGATTCTCAGGAATTTTCATGTCCTTAATGTCCCTCAAATCTTCATTGTGCAAAAAGGTCAGGTCACTGTCATTTCTGATTATACCCAATATCAATCCATCGGAGTTTCGATGAATGTAGTGGTCTTCTGTAATCAATTTGAGCAATCCTCCCATTCTTCTGCACCTCGTGGTTGAGTTTTGTCATGCGTCTCCTCATACTAATGCACGTATTCAAGTTTGACAAGGGATTCTTGTCTCTGACTTTAGAAAGAAAGCCAAATTCTGCACTTCTTATATCACTGAAACGCTTGGCTCCTCTGTTTTGTTCCTACTTAGTCAGCTGCCACTTCTTTCCTTGCTTCAACAGAGGAAATCCCTTTTCAGCTTCACTCTTTAAATATTTTGACAACTCATTCTGTTGTCTCCCTGCCATCTTGTTTCTATCATGATAGTCATACAAGTCAAGATTGACCATTATTTCCAGCTGCTCTCTCTTATAGTTAGCAAAGTCATCCTTAAAAATGATCTCTCTTAATTGTCTGCTTTGCATGATCACTTTTAAAGTTTGAGAAACAGAGTCATAGTAGAGTGTAATTGGTAAGTCCACATCTGTTTGTGGCCTTTCCTCCCTTTGAGTTCCAGTTCTACTCGACTCACTCCTGCCAGTTGAGGTGTATTTCCTTGAAGCTGAGTGATTTGTTGGAACAAACTTCATTGGTTTGGTGGCCCCCATTACTCCAAATGTCTTCTTATACATTTCAATAATCAACTCAGCAGGCATATTCAACATGTCAACAAGATTTTCTCCTCCATCCCTGAATAATCGTCTAATCATCTCCATTATCCTTTCATCTTGTAGTTGACTTGTTGGTACAAATCTTCCATCTATAAAGCTCTGGGGTTCACACCTTCTTTTAACACTTTCTCCCATTCACTCTTTTTTTCATTGAATAATTCTTTCAGTTGAGCTTTACCCAACATGTCAAAAACATTTTCTTTCATTCCTTTTCTCTTCATCACCTCCTTCAAGATTTGAATCATCTCCTCATTTTCCCATGGATCTGTATGTTCAATCGGCTCAGGCTTTACTTCCATAGGAATAGGAGTATCTTGGGCTTTAGCTTTTTCTAATTCATCCTTTTCATTTTCAGCCCTCTTTTTCTCTCTTAGAGTCATAATTCTTCTCCTTTTAGCATAGGGTTCAGTTTTATCTTTCTTTAATTGTTCTTTCTTTGTCAGTCTACTGTAGTGTGATTCAACTGCAGCCTTTGGCAAGCTATCAACCATTTCAGGTGCCATACCTCTGTCAATCAAGTATCCACACTTTCCTGCATACTTCTTCCTTACCTCCTCTATTCTTTCTTTAAGCCTTGATTCTCTCTCAAATCTTTCTTTTTCTTCTCTCTCAATAGTTTCCCTTGTAGTATTATATTGTCTCTGCAAATCATGGAAACTCATCCTGCTTAAATCTTTCTCATTCAGCCCATGTTTCCTCAGATAATCTCTAAACATCATGGAATTAACATTTTTCTTTGGAAGGCTTTTCTTTATCTCATAGTCCTCTCTATTCTCTCTCAAAATTTTCTTTTTATTCTCTCTCAACAATTTCCCTTGTAGTATTATATTGTCTATGCAAATCATGGAAACTCATCCTTCTTAAATCTTTCTCATTCAGCCCATGTTTCCTTAGATAATCTCTAAACTTCATGGAACTAACATTTTTCTTTTGAAGGTTTTTCTTTTTCTCATAGTCCTCTTTGTCAATCATTTTCTGCAACTCCTCATCAGAGAGAGGAGCCAATCTATCAAATCCATATCCAAATCTTATTAATTTGATGACTAAGGGATTCTTCCTTTTAGCCTCATCAAGACTTTGTTGGATATTTGTCCTTTGCTCATCAGTCATTTCCACTTGTGGGGACAAAATATCAACCTTCTTAGCAGTATGGTACTTTATTATCATTATCATCATTTTCAGAGTCATCTTCTTCAGTAGTATCTTCCTTTTCTGTAGACTCATTTGCAGCAATTTTTGGTTCCTCTGGATTTGGAACATCTTCAGCAATATCTTCTGGCCTTATTATTTGAATTGGAACAGGCCTCAAAAGGCTTTCCTGCTCTTCAGGACTTTCAAAAAAGTATTCATTCTTGTCATCCCATTTAGCCCTTTTAGCTAACTTCTCTCTATCAGTCTGTTCACTAGCCTTCCTCTTTCTCATATAAATCTTTTCAAAACTGTTCACTTTAGCAGTGAACTCCTCATGCATCTTGGAGGCCTTTTTCAACATTGCTTCAACTGTATCCTCGGTCTCCTTTTCTGGTTCCTTCTGAGGTTGACTTTGGGATTGACTGAATGCACTTACAACCATAGCCAAAGAATTATCAATCTCTTCAGCTCTTATCATTTTTATTAAGGTTTCAATCACCTCCTGTTCCTCAACACCTTCTTTATAAAGAACTTTTGCAATGTTAGCCTGTTCAATCAAAATTTCCTGCCCTGCCAACTCTTCTACAGTTAGGGTTTGGGCAATAAATTCCCTCTCCCTTGTTTCATTTATAACTTGTTCAAGCCTTCTGGCAGCAGCAGTATTCTCATCCTTTTCATCATCCTCATCATTAATTTTCTTTGTGATAACAGGCTCTTCCTCCTCATCGTCATTAGCAATTGCTTTCCCCTTCTCCATTCTTCTTCTCTTCTCTTCTTCAGTTTCTGGGGGAAAGTTATCAATATCATCTGACAAGTCATCCATCTCCTTGTCATGCTCTACTCTCTTGGAACTATCTTCATGTGTTTCTTGTTCAGTGAGCACTAGTTCCTCAGTAGCATTTCCTTCATTTATTACATCAGTTTGTACATCAGTAGTAGTCATAACATCTGTCATAACATCAGTAGCATCTACTCCAGTCTGTACATCAGTAGCAACATCTGTTGTAGCCACTTTATCAGTATTCAAATTCTCCATCTCATCCTCCATGTCTTTCTCCTTCCTTAATAAATCATCATCATCATCTCCAGCAACAGTATTCAACACTTCATTATTCACATCATAGTTTTGTTCATCATCACCAAATCTATCACCTTCATAATCTTCATCAAAAGTCATCCTCTCACCACTATCCTCATCCTCACTCTCATCATACGCATTCAATACACTTGTCAAACCATTAACAGCCACGTCATTCACTCCTTCATTCTTATCAACAACCTCATCAGTAACAATGGCCTCTTGAATATTCTTCTCCTATTTTGGAGCAGCTGAGGTCTTCTCAACCTCCGCCTCAAGGGCTCGAATTCTTGACTGTGCTTGGGCCAACTGTTGTTTTAATTCATCATTCTCTTTCAATACCTCCTCATTCCTCTTTCTCAAAGTAGCATTTTCAAGCAACATGTCCAAATTTCTGTCAAAGAGGTACATACCAGAGGGAGGGGCCTGAGGTTGAAAAGTAGAGAAAGGTTCAGGTGTAGGGTTGGTGGGTGGTACTGTGGTTTGGGTTTGTGGAGGGATTGGGTTGGTAGGAGGGCTTGGGTCTTCAAAAATAGTTTCACTTGTTGAGGAAGAGTGTTAATGTTTGGTATTTGAAGGTTTCTGGAATGGATAATTGTGAATGTAGGTTGGTTGGGTTGTTCTAAGGTTTGGGAATGGGTTGGTGATGCAGTTGGTGTGGATGGGAATGTATGTAAGTGTGTGGTTAGGTTTTCTGGGATATATGGTTCATGGTAGGCTGGGTTTGTGAAAGGGTTTGGGTAAAGGGTTGGGGTGTGGTTTGGTCAGTGGTTTGAGGTGGTGATTGGTTTAAGGTTTCAGGTGGGCTTTGGGTTAGGATAGGTGGTGTTTGAGGTGGGGATTGGTCATGTGGTGGTGGTGATTGGTTTAAGGTTTGAGACTCCCCTTGATCATGTACATTAGCAATAAACCCTCCTTCACCTCCTCCTTCATTACCATCTCCCTCATCTCCTCCATCATCACTGTCATCAACCTCCATCTCATCATCCTCCTCCTCCTCTTGGTTAACTCAGGCACAGGCATAATCTCAGCATCGTGGTTCACCAACCATGGTAAAATATCAAACTCAGAGTTGGGATTGAATATGCTAGTGCTATCCATATTAGCAATCCGTTTGTAAGTATTGGGATTCTGCAACACATGTGTTGTACCCATTGTGGGTAAATCTTCTAACTCTTGATTGAAGATTATTTGCAGAAATCTGGGATAGGCTAGAAACTTGTCTTTGTTCAACTTCTTAAGTATGCTCACAATTCCTTCGAAAATCATCTTAGAGAAATTGAATGGCAGATCATAAATAATGGCAACAGTTGCATTATCCAAATCCCAACTCATAAGAGTCTAAGATCCCATTCAAGGAGCAAAGCCCTGAATGAGATGGTGAATCAAATATATGTACAAGTTTGGGAACATTCCCTTTTGGAATTTTCCTTCCTTCACATTCCCCTGATAGCCCATAGTCTGCACAAATATTTTCAGCAGATGATCAGTTGTAAAATGTATCAGATTGTGATCATCATCTTGTAATTGCAGGCATCTTCTGATGAGTCTTTCAGTTATCCGTCTTTCCTGCCTTGCCATGTTAGCATCTATCCGTCTACCGCTTACATCATCATATAATCTTGCTGAGCGCCAGAAATCCAGTAAATGATTTTTATATATGACCGGGCACTCTGTCAAGGAAAAGCGTATATTTGATCATTGTAGCCAATTTATCATCAGAGCCACGTCCTCATTGTCAGGAGTAACTTGTAATAAAGCACACATATTGTGCTTATGTTGGAACGGATATCATGGTTCATCATTCGCCATGTCTGCTCAAACAAGAACACATTCAAAGTAAACATTAGTCATAAAGTTCATAACTTTGAACGATTTAGGTTATATTTTGAAGAAAGGATAAAGAAATGTCTTTTGAACCTGATCTTCGACAAATTAATAACCTACACAAGAAACATAGAGTTAGTAAAAATGAATAATCAAAGCCCATAATCACTTAATCATTGTCGGAAAACACTTAATTGATGCCTACCGAGTCAGATTGTGTGGGCTGGTAAACAAGTGTTAGGAATTTTGAGATTAAGTCTGTTGATATTCTGAAACGAGAGCAAGTGTGGAAGGAGAGAGAAGTGAAAGTGGTGAAAATTTCACTAACTCCCTCTTTTATACCTTTTGAAAGTGGGTTTTAAATGCATTTTGTCTTTTTGTGAGTAAATAGCTGTCAAACAGTAAAATTATCCATTAAATATATTCATATTTAAAACCTTGCTCGATAAAGTTCAGTTAGCAAACCTTGCTCGGAAAAGTCAGTTTTTACAAAGCTTGCTAGGTATATTCCACTTACTTAAAGTTTGCTCGGTTTAGAAAATTAGATATTTTAAAGAACTAAAAATACACTAAGTAAATAAAATGGAGGAAGCTTACTCGAAATACAAGATTGCTCGAGAAATAAATCACAAGACTAATAATCAAGTATAAAATATCAAATAGGCAACCTTGCTAGGAATCAGTTAAGAATCCCAGAATACAACTTAGACATATTTCTAATAGTCAACCTTGCTCGAATATCTGAATAACTTAAACCTTACCCGAAAATCCATGAACAGTTTACAAATTAATCACTGAAATAAACTGTTATACATAGTGTGTTCGAGTCACTGTTGAATTAGCAAAGTGTGCTAGAGATGAGTTCTAGATATAAAGTGTACTTGAAAAGCAAAATTTGAAAATTATCAGGTATGTTAAGAGGACACTTGAAGATTTCAAAGTGTGCTCGAAACATAAAGTGTCCCGGGGAAACTAGGTTTGCCCGAAAACACTTGTAATTTTAAAGAAACATATTCAAAATCACATAATCATCAAGTGTGCTTGAATTCAAACTTTACTTGAACATTTTAAGACAAATTCAATAACACACTCATAGGCGCAAAGCTTGCTAGAATGAATTCAAACAGTTAAACAAACACCTAAGTGTGCTAGACAGTCTAAAATCATTGAAGCTTGCTTGAAGTAAAGTAGTTAAAACACAAAGCCTATTTGAAAAACAAAGTATGCTGGAAAAAATATGAAATTACCAAGTATGCTGGGAAAACACTCGGAATATTAAATGAATATATCAAGTGTGTCTGTAGCATAAAGTGTACCCGATAAACAAAGTTTGCTTGAAAACACTTGTAATTTCAAAGTAACTTTCAATTATCAAGTATGCTTGACATATTGACTTTTCAGAACCAAGGGTTACTTGAAGAGTAAATAAAATCAAAGTATACCCAATTGTGCAAAAATAATTCAATTAAGCATTTAATCAACACAGAGCTTGCTAGACTGAATCAAAAATACTAAAGCTTTCTAGACATGATTCAAATCATCAAGGCTTGCTAAAAAATCATTGGAGACTTAAGAGCTTGCTAGAATTGATCAGAAATAACAAAGCTTGCTAGTACAACCTTAAGAAACTTAAAGTGTGCTAGAATGGATACAAGAACATAGCTTGCTAGAAACAGTCAGACTCCTAAGCAAAACAACAAAGTATGCAAGAAAGTAGAAATTGTTAAAGCTTGCTAGTAATACCATATTCAGACATAATCACTTATTAAGCCTGCTCGAAATAGATTAAACTTTGAATAAAACAGTAAGTCTACCCGAAAGTTTGTAAAACTTCAAAGCATGCTCGAAAATTGCAAACTTAGATATAAACATCTAAGGGTGCTCGAAAAGGTTGAAAATCTTCAAACCTTACTCGAGAAGTTTAAAATAAATAAACCATGCTCGAAAATACATATTCAAACATATTCAAGTAAAATGCAACTCTTTTTGACTTAAACCAACTGTCAAACATGTTTATCCTTAAAGATCATTGTTTAAGAGCAAATGGTGCATTAAGAGATCAAATTTCAGTTATAGTTACTTTCAAAACGTTTTTCTTCTTTTTACGAAAAGATCTCACACATGGGATCATATTGACTAAGTAGCTTCTCAGTACTTCATTCTCAGCATTATTATAACATAATAAAAAGGTTAACAGCAGGTCTAGAACTAGCATGATTTTCATTGCATTGGTGATATGATTAAGGTTCAGTTTATAGCATAAGACATAAATGGATGACACTTATTGTGCTATGATGCTCCATATCTCTTCTCAAAGCTTATTTGGCTTTCTCCAGATCACCCCAACTTGAATCCAACCCCCTGATATTTGGTCAAAATTTTTGTTTTTTGAAAGAACTTATTTAAGTATTTGGATTTTCTTTTCAAACTTATAGAGGTTGAACGTTGGACTTTCATGTCATCCGGACTTACAAGCCTTTCATTCGAGACATGAAAGGTATTATTTGTATGCCTCCATTTCTGTAGTTCTAGTTTGAGCCCTCTTTGTTTGATAAAATTTTAAAACTTAATATATTTATCAACTTTCGGTTGATTTATTATTTTTTTAAAAAATTTTCTAAAATTTTCATATTTGTTCTATGTCATAGATAAAAAGTACTTCATTTTGGTTGATCAAATATCAACGAGCTTGTGTATGACCGGATAATCTCTTTTCTGCCTATTATTTGGAGAGATGTATGTTGGAACATTCATATTCAACAATGTATCTCCACATTAAGCTTAGCATATTCATTATGTTTATATCACCTCAGCTTTTACATCATCGTGGAAAGAAACAATACATGCTAATGACTGTGCTAAAAGCCCTTTTAGCCTATTAAATCCATATGATCAGCTTAAGTAGTCAATGTATTATCATTTCCCATTTTTTTTAGTCACCTCAGTTATTCTTAGCTTCCAGGTGAATGGCTATCCTGTTTGTCTACAAGTAGGCAACATGACCAAACATATAAGTAAATACATGTCCATTTGGCTTAGAGTCATTGGCATAATTTTAGGTGAAAGAGCATAGTACAATTGCCCCGAATGCTTTCAGACTTTAGGTTAATGGCTATCCTTTGAATCTATAAATAGATGACATGACCAAACATATACAAATATATGTCCCTCTGACTTGAGCAAACGACATATTATTAAGCAAAAGTAACTCTTTTGAGTCATTTCATTGAAAATCCTTTTAACCTTCTATAAAGCTTGAACTGAATAGTATTATCATATCTCTACACCATTATCAACTTCCTCTGTTTTATCAAAATTGTTTTGAACAAAATTTTTGGTGAAAATTTTCATTTGAGCATATCATTTTCACACAAAAACACATTTTTACACAAAAACAAGTCACATATTCAAATCTTAATCACACATGATATTATCAAAACAATCAGACATCACACAATGCATAGTCTTAATATATCCTAATAACATCAGCAGATCAGATTATACACATAATCAGAATATCAGATAAGTAGATAACCACATAAATCAAAACACTTATCATGACATCCAAAACATAATCGAATATCTTTTAACCTAAGCATAAATGATACCTAAGCTACACAGATAGTCAATTAAGCACATAACAGTTAACAACAAACAGTACATATTCAAACACACATAACAATCACTTAGACCCTCTATCAAAATAGTCAATTAGTAGACAGAGGCACAAATCATTAATCAGACTTCATCAGAGTTGATCATTCCCAGGGCTTTCAAAAGAAAGTTGAACCTAGTTCTATCAAGTGGTTTAGTGAATAGCTCAGCCAAATTATCACTTGTATCAACTCTTCTCATCTCAATTAGACCTTTTTCATTACAATCCCTAATGAAATGGTGTCTGATTTCAATGTGCTTGGTCTTTGAATGTTGGACTGGATTCTTAACTATAAAATATGCGTCAGTATTATCAAGTGTTCAAGAATTTCAAACTATAATCCAGCATTTGATTCTGAATCCAAAGAACTTGTGCACAGCAAGCAGATGCAGCAATATACTCGGCTTCAACAGTTGAGATGGACACTGTGGTCTGCTTCTTGCATTGCCATGACACTAGCCTATCTCCCAAAAATTGACATCCACCAGAGGTTGACTTCCTGCTCATGTTGCACCCATCATAGTCACTGTCAGTATATGCAATCAGATCAAAGGAATTCTTTGGGTTCCAAATCCCCAAGTCTGGTTTTCCCTTCAAATATCTAAAGATTCTCTTGACTGCTGTCATGTGAGAAACCTTTGGACTTGACTGAAATCTTGCACACACAAACACAGCAAACATTATGTCAGGTCTTGAAGCAGTTAGGTACATCAGGGATCCAATTTTGGCTCTGTATTCATGTTCATCCACAGGCTCCACCTTTCATGAGTGTCCATGGGTGTTGAAGCTGTTTTGAAGTCCTGACACTTGAACTTGTTCAGAATGTCTTGTACATATTTGGATTGATATATGAAAATCCCATCAGCCTTCTGTTGAACTTGCAATCTTAGAAAGAATTTCATTTCTCCCATTGAGCTCATGTTGTACTTAGACTTCATTACATCTTCAAATTCATGGCACATCCGTTCATTGGTTGATCCAAAGATGATGTCATCAACATAGACTTATAACAGATACAGATCTCTTCCTCTTTTCTTATAGAAGAGGGTCTTGTCAATGCTTCCTCTTGAGAAACCATTTTCAAGTAAGTGGTTAGATAACTCATCATACCAAGCTCTTGGAGCTTGATGTAGTCCATACAAAGCGTTGTTCAATTTATAGGCTTTGTTTGGATATTCAGGGTCCTCAAAACATGGTGGTTGAGAAACATACACTTCCTCATCTATTTTTCCATTTAGGAAGGCAGATTTGACATCCAACTAAAATACCCTTATACTCTTTGAGGCAGCATAAGCAAGAAAAATTCTTATAGCTTCAAGTCTTGCTACAGGAGCAAAGACTTCCTCAAAGTCTATCCCCTCTTCTTGTAGGCATCCTAGTGCAGCAAGCCTTGCTTTTTTCTTACCCAAAATTCCTCTCTCATCCATTTTATTCCTAAAAACCCATTTGGTTCCAATAACATGTCTATTTCTTGGCCTATCTACAAGTTCCCACACTTGTAAATCTCTAAATTGGGCCAACTCCTCTTGCATTGCTTCTAGCCAACAATTGTCTTTTAGTTCTTGAACAATGTTCTTGGGTTCTATTTGGGATAGAAAGCAGGAGTACAAACAAATGTTTGCAGTTTCAGATGCACTTCTTGTCACTCTTTCATTTAGATCTCCAATAATGTTTTCAGGTGGATGATTTCTCTCAACATAAGAGGATTGTGTTATCACATTGGTAGATAAATTAGAATCAAGATTTGTGTCATTGATATCAGGTTCATCAATGATTAA
This sequence comes from Bidens hawaiensis, assembly GCF_021521415.1. Classification (NCBI taxonomy): domain Eukaryota; kingdom Viridiplantae; phylum Streptophyta; class Magnoliopsida; order Asterales; family Asteraceae; genus Bidens; species Bidens hawaiensis. Next base: position 40,026 of record NW_027494575.1, read on the forward strand.
ATCAGTGGTAGCATCATGAAACACTGGTGCTTCTTTATTGTTCACTTGTGAGGTAGTAGCACCATTGTTTCCCAAATCTAATCTTTCAAACAAATCTTCAAACCTTGCTCTTCTAGCAGCTTCCTCTTCACTGTTTTGGTTGCTTGGATTTTCCCCATTTAGAACTTGATCATTTTGCACTACTTGTTTGTCTTGATCATCATTTGCTTGATCTTGTTATGGATTTTGATTTTGTTCTTGATCATTATCTTGAACTTGCTCATTTTCAATAGTTGAGGGGTCCCTTATGAAATTGTATTCACTTCTTTTTCCTGCAACCTTGGACCACAGCTTCTCTAGGTCCATTTCCTTTTGAGTATTTTCTTCAATCTCACTTGTCTTGTAAAATGAATCATCAAAGTCTTTAGGATAAATCTTGAAGGACTTGATCAGTTTCTTAAGGTCAAAGAGCCATGTAGCACCATCAACAGTGTTAAACTGATTTTCATTAAAAATCACATCAGATGATTCAATCACACTCAAATGATCTTTGACATATACTCTATAGGCTTTTGAGTGTGTTGAGTAACCAACAAAGAAGCAATCCAAGGATTTTGCTTGAAACTTGTTGAGATAATCCTTGGTGTTCAAAAGTGAACATTTGCATCCAAATAGCTTGAGAAACTTGATGTAGGGTTTTCTTTTAAACAAAATCTCATAGGAAGTCTTGTGTTGACTTTTGTTGAGAAGTAACCTATTCTGAACATAACAAGCAGTGTTAATTGCCTCTGCACAAAAGGTGACAGGCAAGAAAGCATCTGCTAGCATGGTTCTTGCAGCTTCTATGAGTGTTCTATTTCTTCTTTCTACAACACCATTTTGTTCAGGCGTTCTAGGAGCATAAAATTGTTGAAGTATTCCTTTCTCATTGCAAAATTCTTCCATGACTCCATTTTTGAACTATGTTCCATTATCACTTCTCATTACTTTCACCCTTGCATCCAACTTATTCTCAATCCTGGTTACACAATTCTTAATCAATTCAGCAGTCTCATCTTTTATAACTTAGGAAATAAACCCAAGTGTACCTTGAGAAATCATCAATGATCACAAGACAATATCTCTTCTTTCCAATACTTGGTACACTAACAGGACCAAAAAGATCCATGTGCAGCATCTCAAGTACTTGATCAATCATGTTGATGAGTTTAGTCTTGTGAGAAGACTTGTCTTGCTTACCCTTTTGACAAGAGATACAATTTTCATCCAACTTGAACTCCCTAGTGGGTAAACCAATAACATGAGCACCTTTGACTAGTTTGTTCATATTCTTCAAGTTAACATGACACAGTTTCCTATGCCACAGTTTGGTCTCATTCTTAGTAGCTTTGGATACAAAGCATGTACTACCTCTTGAAATAGCATCTTTCATATTAAGTTCATAAAGATTACCATTCCTTGGTGCCATCATCATAATCATGTCTGGTGGGATCACAAATTCAGGTCTTAAGATGAAACAATGTCAGTCATCAAAACCGACCTTATAACCTTTATCACACATTTGTGAAATGCTTAAAAGATTATATTGTAGCCCCTCCACATAGAAAACATTGTCAAATGTGACCTTTCCCTTTGTGAAAATTCCTTTTCCTACTATTTTTCCACCATTTTCATCACTTCCAAAAGCAACTGGACCTTCAAACTTCTCTTCATAATTAACAAGTGACCTTTTGTCACAAGTCATGTGCTTGGAACATCCACTATCCATGTACCATAATTCATTCACTGGAGTGGATTGTTCCTGCACAAATAAAGAAAGTTGTTAGTTGAGTGATGAAGTGCAAGTTGAATCAACTTGCAAATCATTCTTTTCAATGACAATTATTGCATTGGATGTGTTAACATTATGTTTAGGATCTTCATGAACAACTTCACAATCTTCAGATTTGTAAGTTTCATAACCACTCTCAACTTGGCTTTGCACACAAGGAATTATGCTTTGACTATCTTGAACTGCATAATCCTTTGGGCTTAAGTAATCTCTCACATCAAAATTCTTTTTCACCTCAATTTCACTCCTTGGTTTTCAAAGAAATCCATGAGGTTCAAATCCATGCTTCAATAGGAACTTTTCATCACCAGTTAATTCTTTTGGTTTCTTTCTAGAAAATACACCTTTGTTCTTTTTCTTTTCATAGCTTGGTGATCCTTGAGAGTCATCAGACCTAATTGATTTTGTGTCTTGATTGGGGACAATTCTCAATGGTTGAAAGTTCTTTTTCACACTTGTTTTAGATTTCTTGGGAAGGACATTTCTTTTGACTTGTTCAGTCACATTCTTCTTTGGTCTTTCTTCACCTTTCCCTTCCTTTTTAACATTGTCATCAACTTTCTGTTCATTTTCATTTACAGTCCCCTTCTCACACACTTTTCCTTTGCCCAAATATTAATCATACTTCTGTTTTTAAAGTTCAAATTTTTTACCAAACTTTGTTTCATTGGGAACATGAAAAGGTTTGAAGGAGAGAACCTTTCATTACAAGAATAAGTATGGTGACCATATTCATCAAATTTTTTACACCACACTTTTCCCTTGAAACTTTCATGAGAGTTTCCCTTTTTGAATCTCTCACTTGGTCTAGGTGGTTTTGTCACACCCCGACTAGGGGGGTTGGACGTGACGACTGAATACCAACAAAACAAAGTGGAAATAAGGTAACAAATTTATATTAAGACACTAGGTCAAAGTTACAATCAAATGTCTAATATAACTACAAAACTAAAAATTCAACTACCATCTAATTAGGTGAAAATGTTCTACTATCCATCATGGCTACTTCGGGTTAAGCTCTACGGTTCGACATAAGTCTTCTAAAAGATCTTCTATCTCCAAGCGAACTCTTGTCTAAGACTCTAAATCTCCATATCCGAATAAAAGTACCTGGACACATGCTTAAAATAATTGGGTCAACTAAAAAGTTGGTGAGTTCATGAGTTTAGTTTATAAAAACATACATATATAAATTATCTAAATAGTATGGCGCACATTAAGCAAGTTCACAATCAAACCTGTGTCCACGACCTGTGAACATCTAAAATATATATACCCCTTACCCATAACCCTTATTGTTATGGGTCAAATTTACTTATGTCTGCCAACATAAGATACAAAAATGCGCAGATATATGTCACAAGATAACCATTTATCTTTCAATGGGAGGTCGTCCATGATATAGGCCCATTGTGTGCAGGGGTCTCCCAGATAGTACTACCCATATATCCCGTGGCTCCTTTCGGAGTTAATGATTGTGCTACAAAGTCGGGGATTGTTTATGGCAGCTAAAATGGTCTTGATTAATAATACACCATTTTGTTTTAAAAACATATAGAAGCATGTATCCACCCAAAAATTTAAGAAAAAGGGTAGTGCATGAACTCACCTGGTCTATGCGTGAAGAGAAATATACTAAAGAAATCTTGTATGCTATGCCAGAAACGGGTCCAACGGATAATATCCCTTAATTCATGTAGCATGTCACTAAAAGTAATAGGTCATAGAAAACGTGCACGTGACCTAAGTATGTTAGGTTATGCTTATACTGATGTTATTATTATTTGAGGTTATGGTTGTATAGTGTGACAGGAGTCATAACAATGTTTTCTCAATTAGAAATTTGTGGTATAGCTCTTGTGAAGTTATCCATAATCAAATATAGTTTATAGTAAAATAAAGTTTTGTATCAAAATGACTTGTATACATATAAGTTAGAATTAGATTAGATCCGAAAAACAATAGTTTACCTTCCGGATGTATTAGTCCTTAGATTACGAAACATTATATCGTAAATATAATACATAAACAAATTAAATTCGTAGTAACTTATTTAATACCAGAAAATTTATTCTCAGATTGTATAAGAAATAGTTTAAAAAAATATGCCTTGCTATTGTCGGTTTACGTAAAATTCGCATTTTAAAGGCAAAATTGTCTATCTAGCATGTATACTATTAATTCAATCCTTAGAAATATCTTTTAACATATCACTGACTTAATTTTCGCTTGAAAATAATACATAGTTTAGGTAAAAAAGTTTAGAAGTCACTATTCTAGCGGTTTATATATTTAGTATACTATTAAAATAGTAACAATCTGTAGCAGAAAAATATACTTTCACTTTTTCTTCCAAAACCCATATTTATATGTTGCATAATATGTGAATGCGTGATTTCATATATACTTTTAAGGTCTAGGTGTCTTATTATGTAATTTTAGCATGCTTTAAGCATTATTCTAATGATAACAACAGTAACTACACGGGTGACTTATAAAGTTATATTTGGGTCATTTATTGTAATATTAAGATGTATAAACATATGAAACGAAAATGATGTGGTTAGTGTTGGTTTCGGGTTGTAACGCATTAATATTTGGTTTTCCAAGTGTGCTCAAGCTATAAGTTAAAGTAACGTGATTAATTTTCCTAACTTCACTATTTTGATTAAACTTTATGTAACAGTAATATTCTTAATTAATTATTATTATTGCGGCTTTTGAATTAGTGGATTAACTCCGCTTGCAGCATGGTTTTAATGTGTTATGTGTGGGTGTGTTTTAGTGAACGAATCAATTTGTTCAGATTATGCTAGTCATAATAATATGTGAATATGCCACTTTTAGTATTCAATGGTGCCTAATTAGTGTAAGAAAAATCATGAACTTAAACTCAATAAAAGAGAGTTAGGATTAGTTACCAGGTGTAGGAACTGAAGTACACCACCGGTTTCATGATGCTTCAATAGGTCAAAGTTTTCTGTTAAAATTGTGAGAATGGAAGGGCAACAAGTTTAGAGCCGAACTTCTAATAACCACATGATTGAAGTGAAAATGTGAAGATGTTAACAGTGGTTTTCAGGTTAGACTTTGTGTACCTCTTTGTATGGTTGAATATACGCATGTGTGAAGGACTTCAAGGATGTCTAGAGACCTCTGGTAGCAATCTATCTAAGGAATTGATGAGGAGCTGGGATATGATCAGGTCTCAAAGATTGATTTTCTCCTATCTTGCTTGTTTGATGGCTCTAACTTGTTAACCTGTTTGAGGCGAATGTGGACGTGATTGAGGTTACAGGGGCTGAAACTTTCTGTGTCAATAAGTTAGGAATGATTAGGACTTAGAATATCATGTGTGGGTATCTTACTTACAAAGTTGAGAGAGTGTAGGTGAGAACCGATTGATGATCTCTTCTGTAGACTTTCTTGGGTTTTATCACGGCAACAAAACAAGTGTGCAAAAGGTTACAGGGACATGTTTAGGGCTGAGTTTAAAGAGGTTATTAATTAAGGATTTAAAATCAAGATTAACAAGGATGAAACCTTCCCAAATGGAGATCATGTTCTTGATTGCTACAACGTATGGGATTCATGATCTTGTTGTGTTTTTCTTGGGTCTGATTAAGAGGCTCCTGGGAGTAGATTTTTGGTGCTTCAGTGGCTGGAACAAGATAGTGATCAGGAGAATTTAATTTGAGAGGGATGAAAGACGTAGAGTTTACTTGTATGATTCATATAGGAAATTTCATAGAGTTGCAAAGTCTTTTCTTGAATGGTGATTGGAGAAGGGAAGATCGAACTCTGCAACCAAATCCAGGGAGGGAAGTAGGGTTTGACTTTGAGAAGATATACCTATTATTTTGGTGAGATTTGGAAGCCATTGACCTTAGTAAATATCTTGGAGATATTGTAGGATAATAGATTTCAGTAGGGATTTTGTGATTAAGTTAAGATCTTGTGCTTTTGTTTAAAAGGTTTAAAATAATTCAATGAATATTACAAAGGTTTAATTATAATATAATAATTTATATGTATGCATGTTATGCGGACGGTGGGGATGAAGGTGAATTTGGATAAATCAATTTAACTTCATCATATTTCAAGAATTGTTATCTTTGAGTTATTTTAGATAATGTGTTAATGTTATATTATATGAGTTATAATTATAAGAACAATTAATCTTGGAGTAAAGTTTATATTTGAATTATGTGTAATAAAAAGCTAGTTAGAACTATTTGTCATGAGATTTATTAGATCAGAAGTTTATATGGACATAAATTAATAAATTAATATGCGCGAGTGTGCATATGCATAAGGTAATTAAATGATATATATGTCGTAAGTATCACTATTATTTTTGGATATAATATATATCCACATATATATTCCCTCATGTTTTGTCGGTGATAAATTTAAACTGTTGATCAATAAACGCTTATACACATTCATTAGGTATCAGATTTCTAAGTTAAATAATTACATGTTGATAAGTTTTTGGGTGGATTTTGTCAAGTCGAGCGACCTATACTTTTGTGTCATGTCCAATGGTTCTAGCCCGCTTATGTATTCTTAATATATGTATATGATATATGTCACACTCTCACTTCATTGTTCGGGTCTAAACTATTTAGAAATAAAAATTAATTAAATAAGAATAGAAAAAAATGGCCCTAAAATGGGGTTGTTACATTCTCCCATTGTTAAAGAAATTTCGTCCTCGAAATTTAATCTAGGTAAAAAAATATACATAAAGAAAATGAGAGCATAAATCTTGAGAATGGTGATAGAGGTTAGCCAACGAATGAATCTAAAGTTACCAACTCAAATATCATGAAAGAAAGAATCGATGAATATATAACACAAAGTGAGCGATTAGTTGCAACATGGGTGGGTATAACATTTATTTTGATTAGGCATAGGTTTTCACAAAACTAATATAAAGGAATGTTATTTTGAATCCAAGAAGGAATAATCGATCACCTAGATTCCACATTGTATTGCCATCACAAGATCCGTTGTCATAACATTAGTCTTGCATACACTCACGCTATGAACAGCTCTTGAATTCCTATTTTAATATTAATTCTACACAAGGAAGAGAAGAGTGTTGAACTACACTGTAAGCGATAATAAATTCATGAAAAACAAGGTATGATTATAGAAAAGGGGATAGAATACTATTACGCCATACGGAAAATTCACTGGGTTAGAGCAAACAAATCGTAATAGGAAGATATGTTATAAGAGGTTCCAATGTCTAGGACGATGGCGAGCAATAATCATTACTCTAATTAAACGTGTCATGTTGTCATTCAGGCTATAGCGAGATTTTTTTTAGCGGTTGATTTGTCGTATAGACTTGGGATATATATTAGGATCTTGTAGTCCTTTAGAGCGGAAGTATATACAAATCCTATGATGTGATGATTGATCTTGGAATTTCAAAAGATTTGAAATATGGGTGAGTTGTTATTCTAATATGGGAAACAGATAGATAACGGCATGTGTAAAGGTTTTTTTTTTTGGGTAAAGGGATTCACCCGGTTAAATGCATTCCACACAACCAAAAAAGTACAAGTAATATGACAGAGTGCCATATTAGTTCTCATGTATGACATGCCATACAAGAGTAAACAAAACCAAAACCACCAAACACTGGTAAACACAGCTAAAGCTTACACAAGAACCAAGTAAATAAACAAAACAAAAACAAATCAACCATTATCATCAATTTGGTGGGAAACTCCCCGCGGAAAGTGCCAATCCTCGAGAACCCGATTAACCCGTTCAGAATTCTTGAACTTTAGAGTCATAAGCTTTAGGCGCGTACCCCTAATGATTTCGTCCGCAACAATCTTAGGAGTCTTCAAAGAGTTCTTGAAAAGCCGGTTGTTTCGCTCCTTCCAAATAACGTAAACCGAAGCCCCAAATAACAGCCGATTAACAACATTATCAATAGAGTTGAACATTCCAAATTGAGACACATATTGAAGAATATTCGCCCAACCATTCCTGCACCCCTGAAACTTCCCTTTCATTTTTACAATACTCCAAACCTCAGAAGAGAACTTACACTCGAAGAAGAGATGATTACGAGAATCCGGCTCTCCATTACAAAGAAGGCAGCAATACAAGTTATGATTTGGATACCCACCAATTTTCCACCCCATAATACGATTCTGCGTGCTCAACCTATCATGAAGCACAGTCCACAACATAAAGGAGTGTTTTGGAACACATTGAGAGAACCAAACAACATGCACCCAAGACACCTTATCAGCCGGTCTCCGAAGAAGATGCCATATTCCTGAAGCCGAGAAATTCATTGAAGTCCCATTCTCATCCATTACCACGATCTTGTCCCTCTTATCCGGACAAATACTGACCTCTTTTAAGTTCGAAAGAATTGGATATCTCAAAATCCAATCAGGCGGCCAACCCCAGTTATTATGATGAACAACATCATTGACACAGGTCTCTAAAGACAAGCCAGCCCGATGTATAGCTCTCGGGTTAATATAATCACTTAAAGGACAAAGATCATCCCATTTATCATACCAAACTGAAGTAGATCTCCCATTACCAATTTCATGCCAAATAAACTGTCTAATACGAGGACGAAACTGAAGAATTTTCCTCCACCCCCAAGTACACGAGTTAGGAATCTGCAAGCTCCAAAAATTTCGCCCCTTCATTTTATACTCATGAATCCATTTAACCCACAACGAATTATGACCATTGATTAAACTCCAAATATGATAAACCAGAAGAGAGTTATTGACATCCCGGATACGCCGGATACCCAAACCACCTTCACATTTCGGCTGACACACAATATCCCAAGAGACTTTATGCTTTCCCTTATTGTGACCATAGTCCCAAAGGAAATTTTTAATCCGTTTCTCAAGATCAGCAATAAGTCTAGAAGGGAGTGAAAACACAGCAGACCAATAAATATATAAGGACGACAGAACAGACTTGACCAGCTGAAGTTTACCCGCAAAAGATAAAGTTTTATTCTTCCAATCTCCAATCCGACTATCCATACAATCCAGCAACCTCTTACAATCACGGTAATTTAACCTCGTAGAAATAAGAGGAACTCCCAAGTATTTAACCGGGAGCCTTCCTTCAACGAAGGGCATAATATTCAGAATACCACTTTTAACGCGGTCCGGGACATTACAGAAAAACGCGGTACTTTTCGGTACACTCGGAGTAAGCCCGGACATATCTTTGAAATCATTCAGAGCCCCCATAATAGTTTTAGCAGAATTCACATCACCTCGAGCAAACAGGAACAAATCATCCGCAAAGCAAATATTGATAATATTTAATTTTTCACAATGACGATGAAAACGGAACGATCGTTCAATACGGACCTTTCGATGCAGAATTAACGTGAGAGCTTGCATAACCAGCGTGAAAATATAAGGGGACATCGGATCACCCTGTCTCAGACCTCTTTTACCACTAAAGAACCCGTGTAAGTTCCCATTAACGGATATCGAAAAGGAAGAAGTGGTTATGCACTCCATTATCCAACGAATCATCCTGTCGTGGAAACCATACCCAAAAAGAATATCACGAATGAAATCCCAACTGACCGTATCATAAGCTTTCTGGATATCAACTTTAAAAGCACATCTAGGCGGACCATTATTAGTGTGATAATTATGCATTAATTCTTGGGTCAAAAGAATGTTATCAGAAATCCTACGCCCAGGAACAAACGCAGACTGATTGATATCAATTAACGACTCCAAACCCTTCATCATACGAACCGAGATAATCTTGGTAATGCATTTATATAAAGTGTTGCAGCACGAGATGGGACGAAAATCATTAGGAGTCAAAATGGTGGTCACTTTGGGAATAAGGGCAATAATAGTGTGGTTAACCTGTTTAAGGAGACTTCCTTTTCTGAAAAATTCATGAACCGCCAAACAAACATCTTTCCCAACAATATCCCAAGAACTTTTGAAGAAAGCCGAGGAAAAACCATCAGGCCCCGGCGCTTTGGAATTCCCAATCGAGAAAAAAGCATCCCTGATTTCCAAATCGGATATAGGTCTAACCATAAGCTCCGCCTGAGAGGCCGAAAGCTTAGTAGTAAAAATCTGATTATCCGGTTTTCTCAATGGTTGCAAATCTGAACCAAAGATGTTCATAAAATGATTAACAAACACCGAAGGAACATCCGACCCCTCAAATAATCGGCCCTGAACATCACTTATAGTATCAATACGACCTCTATGGTTTCGCATTTTCAAAGAATTGTGAAAGTACGCAGTGTTAGAGTCACCAAGCTTTAACCAATCGACTTTAGCCTTCTGTTTAAGGAATTCTTCCTCATCTTTAGCCGCCTCATGATAAGCCTTAAGATAACTACTCTGCTCCCGAATCAACTCCAAATTAGTAGGGTCAATGTCAAGACGGGTTTGACAAGCATCCAGAAGGGTTCTCAGATCATTAACTTTCTTGTGGAGATTGCCTTGCCGGTGCATGTGTAAAGGTTTTACTAATGCTGTAGAAAGAAAAGCGATACTACTGTCACGAGCCATCATGCAAAGTTACCAAGATAAGTAGAAATATGATTCCTAAGGAGATAATAATCTAGACCATTTGAGCGATGTAAGGATCCTGTGCGCAGGGGCAACTCTCTAATAATATCCTTGCGTCAGAGTTTTTAGAAAGCTAATCATCGAAGGCAACCTACCTTATATCCATATTGAAGAAGTATTAGATGTAGAATTGACATTATGTAGGTAAGGTGAACATCCGAACGGGGTATGATGGTCTAACATACTACAAAAGTAATGTACGACCATGATTTTTTTTTTATTTTTTTTATAAAATATTTTGAAAGCCCAATGAGTTGTAATCTAACTTATTGATTACTTGAAAAAGACACTTTGTAGTATATTAACATTGGGAAAGATAGTTTTTAAAAATAATTTTAACGCTAACGACAACTATATGAAGGAATTAAAGTAATTGTTATAATACAAAAATCATAGTTATAACGTAGTATGAAACTAAGTTAATTCGTAAAAGAGTATTAATCTTAGTAGTTTCTTTTATAATATTCTTTTTAGTAGAAAAATAATTGTAAAACTTCGAATTGGTTTTAATAGAAATAATGATATACTAATATAGGTTCAAAAGTACTAATATTAATTATAATAACAATGTCAAAAATGGTAATACTACAAATAACATATATGTTTATTAGGTTGATAATAATATCCAACATAGTAGCAGTAGTAGTAGTAATAATAATAATAATAATAATAATAATAATAATAGTAATAGTAATAATAATCATAATAATAGTGGGTAGTGTGTTGGGAACTCGTTAGATAGACGACGCAACAATTTGGCAACCTTTATGAAATAAATTGAAGGAAATACATAAGTGAAATTTGAGTTGGCTTAAGTTAACTATCAGTTTTAGCTTTCAAGGTGGAATATAACGAAAGGGTTGTCAATTATTGTACGGAGTTGATAGAAAAGGTTGAACAGTAGAACGGATTCATGAAATGTGTTCTAATAGTCACAATAAGGATGATAAATCGTCGGTGTTCAAGGTTCAGATATGCTTCCTCCAGGCTTAATCCAATTCTTTTCAGGTTCTTTAAGATGATAGGAGCTTAGATAAGAATTTTAGTTAGTGGGGTAAAGAATCTGGAATACGATTTGTACTTGACGATGAGTCAACACGTGTGTTTTTAAGATATAATGATTTATTGTAGAACTTCTATGATTGGAGCCAAGTTGGGGGGGGGGGGGGTGTTCTCGTAAGTGTTTTGATTAGGAACTTCAAAGATATGGAAAGAAAATATTCCATTCGTTTCTATCAAAATTATTGTCTATCAAAACAATGATGAGGACATTGAATTCAAGATGATACAACGATAAAACAAGCAGGTGGAAACATCTATTTTGTTAACGATAACAATTAGTTTGTACAAGGTTGTTTTTTTTTGTTTGAACTAGTTATATGTTAATTTCGATGTTTGATAACTATTGTTCTGATTTGAATATATGGCGACCCAATAGGATTTTCTAAAGTGTTTTGAATAAGAACTTCGAAGCGGTTATAAGGAAAAATTATTGTCATTTATAAAAAAAATATTGTTGTCTCACCAAAACAATATTGAATCCTAGAAGATATTACGATGAATCAAGTCGGTGAATACTTATATTTTGTCAAGGATGACAGTTAGTTATTAAGAGCTTGCTTTTTTTTTATTCATTAGTTTTGATCTTTAGATTTTTGTTGTTATGTCTTAAACATACGGTGATTTTCCAAGATGCTTATGCGCCTGTAAATTCACAATTACGTTCCGGACCGTAATTGCTAGTTCACCTTACATAGCATTCTAGTATTCCCCCATTGTAGTCATATTGTGTGTGTTTTGTATTTCTAGTTTATTTGTTATCATGGAACTATGTGTGTGTGCAACAAGTTATGGAACTGATCATCCTAGGTATACATATACTCTTATCAACTAACGTTAGTAACTTATCCGTAAAAATCCTAGAAATCAAGGCTTAGGAATCTATGGTTTTCTTAAGGTACAAAAAGAAAGTCAAAACCTAAGCAATGTCGGTATCTTAATAATTTGGGTCCCTAAGGTGTTGTCGGTTAAAGCCTAGGAATCACTAAGGAAACCTAATTCGCTAAAACCGCTTGCTCTGATACCAATCTGTCACACCCCGACTAGGGGGGTTGGACGTGACGACTGAATACCAACCAAAACACAGCGGAAATAAGGTAACAAATTTATATTAAGACACTAGGTCAAAGTTACAATCAAATGTCTAATACAACTACAAAACTAAAAATTCAACTACCATCTAATTAGGTGAAAATGTTCTACTATCCATCATGGCTACTTCGGGTTAAGCTCTAAGGTTCGACATAAGTCTTCTAAAGGATCTTCTATCTCCAAGCGAACTCTTGTCTAAGACTCTAAATCTCCATATCCGAATAAAAGTACCTGGACACATGCTTAAAATAATTGGGTCAACTAAAAAGTTGGTGAGTTCATGAGTTTAGTTTATAAAAACATACATATATAAATTATCTAAATAGTATGGTGCACGTTAAGCAAGTTCACAATCAAACCTGTGTCCACGACCTGTGAACATCTAAAATATATATACCCCTTACCCATAACCCTTATTGTTATGGGTCAAATTTACTTATGTCTGACAACTTAAGATACAAAAATGCGCAGATATATGTCACAAGATAACCATTTATCGAATAATGGGAGGTCGTCCATGATATAGGCCCATTGTGTGCAGGGGTCTCCCAGATAGTACTACCCATATATCCCGTGGCTCCTTTCGGAGTTAATGATTGTGCTACAAAGTCGGGGATTGTTTATGGCAACTAAAATGGTCTTGATTAATAATACACCATTAGTTTTAAAAACATATAGAAGCATGTATCCACCCAAAAATTTAAGAAAAAGGGTAGTGCATGAACTCACCTGGTCTATGCGTGAAGAGAAATACACTAAAGAAATCTTGTATGCTATGCCAGAAACGGGTCCAACGGATAATATCCCTAAATTCATGTAGCATGTCACTAAAAGTAATATGTGTCATAGAAAACGTGCACGTGACCTAAGTATGTTAAGGTTATGCGTATACTGATGTTATTATTATTTGAGGTTATGGTTGTATAGTGTGACAGGAGTCATAACAATGTTTTCTCAATTAGAAATTTGTGGTATAGCTCTTGTGAAGTTATCCATAATCAAATATAGTTTATAGTAAAATAAAGTTTTGTATCAAAATGACTTGTATACATATAAGTTAGAATTAGATTAGATCCGAAAAACAATAGTTTACCTTCCGGATGTATTAGTCCTTAGATTACGAAACATTATATCGTAAATATAATACATAAACAAATTAAATTCGTAGTAACTTATTTAATACCAGAAAATTTATTCTCAGATTGTATAAGAAATAGTTTAAAAAAAATATGCCTTGCTATTATCGGTTTACGTAAAATTCGCATTTTAAAGGAAAAATTGTCTGTATACTATTAATCCAATCCTTAGAAATATCTTTTAACATATCACTGACTTAATTTTAGCTTGAAAATAATACATAGTTTAGGTAAAAAGTTTAGAAGTCACTATTCTAGCGGTTTATATATTTAGTATACTATTAAAATAGTAACAATCTGTAGCAGAAAACTATACTTTCACTTTTTCTTCCAAAACTCATATTTATATGTTGCATAATATGTGAATGCGTGATTTCATATATACTTTTATGGTCTAGGTGTCTTATTATGTAATTTTAGCATGCTTTAAGCATTATTCTAATGATAACAACAGTAACTACACGGGTGACTTATAAAGTTATATTTGGGTCATTTATTGTAATATTAAGATGTATAAACATATGAAACCAAAATGATGTGGTTAGTGTTGGTTTCGGGTTGTAACGCATTAGTATTTGGTTTTCCAAGTGTGCTCAAGCTATAAGTTAAAGTAATGTGATTGTAACATCCCGTTTTTCGGGTTTCGGTTAATAAATGAAAGTATGGGTTATTAGAAGTTGGGCTAGTGTTGGGTTAAATGGATATGGGTTATGGACTTGGGTTATAAAAGAAAGAGGAAAGGACCATGTTTGAATTACCCATTTATTACTCATTTCACGCATATTCCATACACCACCAAAACACACACTTAAGCTCTCTCTCTTTAGTCTCTCTCTAGCCGAATCATAGAAGAAGAACCGATCCCGATCCAAGGTATGATAGTATGATATTGTATGAGCTTAAACCCGTTAAATATAATCACGAAACGACGAGCCGACACCGTTAAACCGTTTAAATCACGAGATCCGGGTGGAATCGGGTATAAACCGAACCTATGATGAGCTTAGGGGTCACCCTAGCTCAGATCTGGATCAAACGGGACGAAAAACGGTGAAAAACGAGTTAAAACTCGTTTTTCCGACGTGTTCGCGGTTTTCCGGCGATTTTCCGGCAATGGCGGCGCCGGAGAGTGGTACGAGGTTAAGAGGAATGTCAGGGAATGTTCTGACATTCCCTGACCTAACCCTAGTTCGCTATGGGAACTTAGCGAATCGGAGGGTAATTCTTTAGCTGATTCGCTAGGGGAACTTAGGGTGATTCTTTATCTGATTCGCATAAGGAAGCCTAACGAACTAGGCTTGATTATTTATCTGATTCGTTAAGGGAAAAGGGTAACGAATTACCCTTGATTCGTTAAGACCATTCGTTAACAGAGATAACGAATTAGAAAGTCCAATTCGCTAAGACGAAAGTAACGAATTAGAAGTTTAAGAGAAGGACAGAATGGTCCCTGAACTTAGAAAAAAATAAATTAATTATAAATAAGCTAGTGATATGGCTAGTAATAGATAATTGATACGAGTAATTATTATACAGTTAGTCATGCACAGCTCAAGAAGGGAATAACCGTAAACGGTGAACGCAACCGCATTGAGGTGAGTTTCTAGCCCCACTTCCTTGTTATGTTTTTGGGGTTGTGTGCATATTCGATGTGATAGTTAATACACTTACCCTAAGTGGTAAGTGTATGCCTTGTATGATTTATGTATGATGATTGCTTGACGGTGTGTGAACGATCTTCGGATATTTCATGTGCCATCAAGTGGTCGTTATAGGCATGATTGATCTGTATGATGTATGAATGATGTATGTATGAATGTATATAATGTATCATATGTTGATGGTACGTGAACACTCTTCGGAGATTGCACGTATTGTCAAGGAAAGTATGTAAACGACAGGTATGTTATAGTAGCACGAATGTAGGGAACCGCCCCTAATAATGTCGGCGAATGAAGGGAACCGACCCTAATAATGTCGGCGAATGAAGGGAACCGATCCTAATAATGTCGGCGAATGAAGGGAACCGACCCTAATAGTATCGGCGAACGTAGGGAACCAACCCTAATAATATCGGCGAAGGTTATAGGGCGGAATGCTCTCTAAAATGTAGACGTATGAATGAAAGTATGTAAGTAAGTACGAAAGAAAGAATGAAAGTACGTACGTAAGTAAGTGTGTAAGAAGATATGAAGGTATGTACCTCCAGGTTCATATGCTAGTACGTGAATGTATTGTATGATTGTATGATTAACTAGAACTCACTTAGCGTAGCTGACTTTTAGTATGCACGCAGGCTAATCGACTGAGGCAGTTGGCTTGAGGAAGACACATGGCAGGATCCGAAAAGGCTGGCATCTGGAGATATGTCGTGATGTTTGAATTACTATGCTTTATGTTATGTTTTTGAAAGACAAGTTATGGATGTTTGTAATGAATGGTTGACTTTTATATTATTCCGCGAATGTTTTTATTAACTCTGATATTATGAACTGTGTTTATGAGTAAATCCAACCCTAAAGTGAGGCACCGGTAACGGGGCCTTACAAGTTGGTATCAGAGCAAAGTTCGAGAGATTTAAGCATCCTACATGCTTAGACTCGAACAGAGAATGGGATTAAAGTAAGAAAAGAAAGAAGATGCCAATACGAGAATGCCATGTGTCACTCAAGCAATCTAAGTAAAGGTAAAGTATGTGATTAAATTCACATGTAAAGTAGAATAATGAATAAATGTTTGCGTAGTAGCTAAATAAAGATTGTAAGAATGCAAGCTTGATTGCTAGGGATAGGGTACGTGATGGTATGAACTGTTTGATTATCTAACTCTTAGAAATAAAACTAGCACAAATAGACTCATAAGAGGAAGTGGACACAGAAAGTAACGTGATCAGCTAATCACAGCTGGCCGCTGTTATTACCTGATAGCCTTACTATCCTTGTACTAAATGGTTCCTTAAGTGATGATGTTTGTGTTTCCTTATAGAATACGAATGGCTAGAGCTAAAAAAGCTGCTGGAAAAGGAGGACGTACGGGACGTCGTAGCAGGCCACGCGTTGTCCGAGAACCGTCAGTGGAAGCAGCTACTAACAATGAGGGAGAAGGAAGTGCAGTTGGTCGAAATCCGAGTAACAACGAGGGGTATCAACTTGACCCTGCTGTTCAAGCTGCCATTGCTCAAGCGGTAGCAGCTGCTGCGAAGAACTGGAATGCTGAAGGGTCTGCTGGAGGCCGTGAAAGAACCGTTGAAAGGGCGGAAGGAGATGGTAAGAAAAATGGTGAAGGGGAAAGGGAAGAATCAAGCGTGGTGAAGTCAGTGAAGGTGGATGACAAGAAAAGGGGCCGAGGTGGGTGCAACTATAAGTCTTTCAAAGGCTGTGGTCCACCGGAGCTAACCGGCATGGGAGACGCAATCGCTACTCTCCAATGGATAACTGCGATGGACAAAATTATCCGAATTAGCTAATGTCGTCCCGACCAAGCTGTGGGGTATGCTACCCAATCATTCGGTGAGGAGGCGATGTATTGGTGGGAGACAGTTGAGCAAAGGAAGAGTCGAGAAGAGGTCAAGGCCTAGAGATGGGACGATCTGAAGGAGTTAGTGATGAAACGATTCTGTGCTGATGCAGAGATAGAAAAGGTTGAGATGAAGTTCTTAAGTCTGAAGGCGGGTAAGATGACGCACCGAGAATACCTCACTGAATTCAACCGCCTGTCAAGGTTGGTGCCAGACATGGTGAACACCGAGGCCAAGCGGATCAAACGTTACCTTAGGGGACTGCCCCAGAATGTTCGTGTCTTGGTCAAGGCTGGTAGACCAGGTACTTTTGATTCTGCTGTGGGGCTTGCGGAAACGGTTTATGAGGACTTGACAGATGAAGTGGCTATGGATGAGAAGAAGGAGAAGAAGTGGGTCGCGCCTGCCAAACGACCTGGAACTCAGATGTGGAATCCCAAGAACAAGCAACCGAGAGTGTGGGAGAAAAGGTCATGTAGGACGTGCGGAAAGACGCACGCTGGAGAGTGCAAGTGGGGCACTGGGTCTGAGGTGTGCCGCAAGTGTGGGAAGTCCCATGGTGGGGAGTGTAGATCAGGGTCAAATGCCTGCTACAAATGTGGTAAGATGGGGCACTTTGCCCAAGATTGCTATGCGAAGCCCGCGTGTTATAAGTGCGGACAGACATGTCACTTGGCGAGGACTTGTACGCGTGGTGAAGTAGGAGAGAGTGAGAAGAAAGATGCAGATCAAGCGAGGCCGAGAACAAGAGCCTACATGCTGACCCAGGAACAAGCTAGGCAGATTCCTGATGTTGTGACCGGTACGTTCCTAGTAAACGGTATTTCTGCTTCAGTATTATTTGATTCGGGTGCGAATAGAAGTTTTGTAGCTACGACATTCAGTAAACTAACTAAAATGAAATGTTGCCGAGTGTCTGAAACCTTCATAGTAGAAACTGCTAGTGACACCTCGGTGAAAATAATGAAAATGGTTAAAATTGTAAGATAGAGTTAGAAGGACATGAGTTCCCTGTTACTTTGTATGTCATGACCTTAGGAGGGTTCGATGTAGTTTTGGTAATGGATTGGTTGTCCGAATATGAAGCTCAGATAGTATGTAAGAGTAGGATAATAAAGCTAAAGTCCTTGAATGGTAGTGCCGTGACGGTTTATGGCGATAAGGAAAGTTCAGGGTTTAACGTCATTTCAATGATAAAAGCTGAAGGATTGTTAAGGCGAGGGTGCGGTGCCGACCTGGCGTATGTTGTCAACGCTACGGCCGAGACGAAAGAAATGAAAGATTTTCCTATAGTGCGCGATTACCCAGAAGTATTCCCTGAGGATCTTCCGGGGTTGCCACCGGAACGTGAGATAGAATTCCAGATAGATTTAGTACCAGGAGCCCAGCCCGTCGCGAAAGCGCCTTACCGTTTAGCGCCATCTGAGATGAAAGAATTGATGTCCCAACTGCAAGAACTCCTCGACAAAGGTTTCATAAGACCAAGTGTTTCTCCTTGGGGCGCGCCAGTGTTGTTCGTGAAGAAGAAAGATGGAAGTATGAGAATGTGCATAGACTATCGCGAGTTGAACAAACTTATGGTAAAGAATATATATCCTTTGCCCAGGATTGATGATCTGTTTGACCAAGTGCAAGGTTCAAGTTGGTTCTCATAAATAGATCTCAGATCAGGCTATCATCAGTTGAAAGTGAAAGAGGCAAACATCCCTAAAACAGTGTTTCGGACGAGGTATGGACACTACGAGTTCCTCGTAATGTCATTCGGTCTAACGAATGCTCCCTCAGCATTTATAGATATGATGAATAGGGTGTGTCGGCCAATGTTGGATAAGTCGGTTATTGTCTTCATCGACGATATATTGATTTATTCCAAAAGCGAGTCTGATCATGCTGAGCATCTGCGAGAAGTATTGGAGACTCTGAAGAAAGAGAAGTTGTATGCTAAGTTTTCTAAATGCGCGTTCTAGTTGCGAGAAGTGCAATTTCTTGGTCACGTGATCAATCCTAAAGGGATTACCGTGGACCCAGCTAAGATTGAAGCGATAATGAATTGGAAGACTCCGCAGAACCCGACTGATATACGAAGCTTCTTAGGGTTAGCTGGCTACTATAGGAGATTCATCGAAGGTTTCTCCAAGATAGCCGCACCGTTGACCGGTATGACCCGAAAGTCGATAGTATTCAGTTGGGTTAAGTTTCAGGAAGAGGCTTTCCAGGAGTTAAAGAAGAGACTCACGCAAGCTCCAATCCTTGCTTTACCCGATGGTGACGAGGACTTGGTTGTTTGTACTGATGCTTCGCATCGTGGGTTAGGTTGCGTGTCGATGCAACGAGGAAAGGTGATAGCTTACGCGTCTAGACAGTTGAAAGTCCATGAGAGTACTTATCTGACGCATGATTTGGAGCTAGCATCAGTAGTGCATGCTCTCAAGATATGGAGACACTATCTGTATGGTACTAAGTGTACCATTTACATAGATCATAAGAGTTTAAAGTACTTCTTCGAGCAGAAAGAATTGAACATGAGACAGAGAAGATGGTTGGAGTTGATAAAGGATTACGATTGCGATATTAAGTACTACCCTGGTAAAGCTAACGTGGTCGCTGATGCGCTAAGCCGTAAGAATGAGGAAGTCATTGCAGCAGTAAAGTCATATCAGCTAATTATGAACTCAAGCTTATTTGAAGAAATCATCAAGGTGCAGTCAGAAGTGCTGGTAGATGAAGGACTAGTAAAGAAAGAAAGAATTTTCGGTCAGCAGGACGAGTTGATGGAAAACACGCATGGTGTTAAGACTAGGTTTGACTGTATGTGGATTCCACGCCATGGAATCTCAGAGGTCGAATCTTAGATGAAGCTCATAAGTCAAGGTATTCGATTCATCCAGGAGCTACGAAGATGTACCAAGATCTGAAAAGAGACTACTGGTGGCCAGGAATGAAGAATGATGTGGTAGATTATGTCAGTAAGTGCTTAACTTGTTTACAAGTCAAGGCAGAGCATCAGAAGCCTTATGGTAAGATCTAACCTTTAGAGATACCAGAATGGAAATGGGAACACATCACCATGGATTTCATAACTAAGCTACATCGTACAGCTAAGCATCATGATACCATCTGGGTGGTTGTGGACCGTTTGACCAAGAGTGTTCACTTTCTGCCTATACGAGAGGCTATCTCGTCAGAAATGTTAGCAAGCTTGTTCATTAAAGAGGTTGTATCTAAGCATGGAGTGCCGTTATCGATTGTGTCTGATAGAGATACTCGGTTTACTTCGAGGTTTTGGAAGAAGTTCCATGAAGCTATAGGAACGAGATTGAACATTAGTACGGCGTATCATCCTCAAACAGATGGACAGTCTGAAAGGACGATCCAAACCCTTGAGGATATGCTACGTGCTTGTGTTTTGGACTTTGGAGGGAGTTGGGACGATCATCTGCATTTGGCAGAGTTCTCTTACAACAACAGCTACCATTCAAGTATTGGTAAGCCACCATTCGAGATGTTATATGGAAGACGCTGTAGAACTCCGGTATGTTGGGGAGAGATTGGTCAAAAGGATATGGGAAGTTTGGAAGTTGTTCAAGAAACTTCTTCAAAGTTTGATCAGATCAAAGCCAGGATGAAAGCTGCTCAAGACAGACAGAAGTCGTATGCCGATAAGCAGCGACGACCGATTGAGTTTAACGTTGGTGACAATGTGATGCTTAAGGTCTCGCCCTGGAAAGGAATTATTCGTTTTAAGAAGAGAGGAAAGTTGAGTCCAAGGTACATTGGGCCGTTTAAGATTATTGATCGTGTAGGTGAAGTGGCCTACAAACTGGAGTTGCCTGAAGAGCTAGAAGGAATTCACTCAACCTTCCATGTTTCTCATCTGAGAAAATGTCTAGCTGATGACACGTCGCACGTGCCATTAATGGACATTGAGATTGATGAACAGCTGAACTACATTGAGCAACCCATCGAAATAGTTGATCGCAAGGAAAAGCAACTCCGACGCAAGGTTATACCTCTAGTGAAAGTGATATGGAAGCATCGCAAGGGATCAGAAGCTACATGGGAAGTTGAAGAAGAGATGCGCAAATTTTATCTAAATTTGTTTATGTAATAGCTAGGTTTCGGGGACGAAACCTCTTTAAGGAGGCAAGACTTGTAACATCCCGTTTTTCAGGTTTTGGTTAATAAATGAAAGTATGGGTAATTAGGAGTTGGGCTAGTGTTGGGTTAAATGGATATGGGTTATGGACTTGGGTTATGAAAGAAAGAAGAAAGGACCATGGGCTTAAGCCCATGATCCATAATTATATAAACCTTAATTACCCATTTATTACTCATTTCACACATATTCCATACACCACCAAAACATACACTTAAGCTCTCTCTAGCCGAATCATAGAAGAAGAACCGATCCCGATCCAAGGTATGATAGTATGATATTGTATGAGCTTAAACCCGTTAAATATAATCACGAAATGACGAGCTGACACCGTTAAACCATTTAAATCACGAGATACGGGTGGAATCGGGTATAAACCAAACCTATGATGAGCTTAGGGGTCACCCTAGCTCAGATCTGGATCAAACGGGACGAAAAACAGTGAAAAACGAGTTAAAACTCGTTTTTCCGACGTGTTCGCGGTTTTCCAGCAATGGCGGCGCCGGAAAGGTGGCGCCAGAAAGTGGTACGAGGTTAAGAGGAATGTCAGGGAATGTTCTGACATTCCTGACCTAACCCTAGTTCGCTATGGGAACTTAGCGAATCGTAGGGTGATTCTTTAGCTGATTCGCTATGGGAACTTAGCGAATCGGAGGGTGATTCTTTAGCTGATTCGCTATGGGAACTTAGTGAATCGGAGGGTGATTCTTTAGCTGATTCGCTAGGGGTTAGGGTGATTCTTTAGCTGATTAGCATAAGGAAGCCTAACGAACTAGGCTTGATTCTTTATCCGATTCGTTAAGGGAAAAGGGTAACAAATTACCCTTGATTCGTTAAGACCATTCGTTAACAGAGATAACGAATTAGAAAGTCCAATTCGCTATGACCAAAGTAACGAATTAGAAGTTTAACAGAAGGACAGAATGGTCCCTGAACTTAGAAAAAAATGAATTAATTACAAATAAGCTAGTGATATGGCTAGTAATAGATAATTGATACGATTAATTATTATACATTTAGCCGTGTACAGCTCAAGAAGCGAATAACCGTAAACGGTGAACGCAACCGCATTGAGGTGAGTTTCTAGCCCCACTTCCTTGTTATGTTTTCGGGGCTATGTGCATACTCGATGTGATAGTTAATACACTTACCCTAAGTGGTAAGTGTATGCCTTGTATGATTTATGTATGATGATTGCTTGACGGTGTGTGAACGATCTTCGGATATTGCATGTGCCGTCAAGTGGTAGTTACAGGCATGATTGATATGTATGATGTATGAATGATGTATGTATGAATATATATGATGTATGAATAATGTATGTATGATATGTTGATGGTACGTGAACGCTCTTCGGAGATTGCACGTATTGTCAAGGAAAGTATGTAAACGACAGGTATGTTATAGTAGCACGAATGTAGGGAACCGCCCCTAACAATGTCGGCGAATGAAGGGAACCGACCCTAATAATGTCGGCGAATGAAGGGAACCGATCCTAATAATGTCGGTGAATGAAGGGAACCGACCCTAATAGTATTGGCGAATGTAGGGAACCAACCCTAATAATATCAGCGAACGTAGGGGACCGACCCTAATAATATCGGCAAAGGTTATAGGGCGAAATGCTCTCTAAAACGTATACGTATGAATGAAAGTATGTAAGTAAGTACAAAAGAAAGAATGAAAGTACGTACGTAAGTAAGTGTGTAAGAAGATACGAAGGTATGTACCTCCGGGTGCAGATGCTAGTAGGTCAAAGTTTTCTGTTAAAATTGTGAGAATGGAAGGGCAACAAGTTTAGAGCCGAACTTCTAATAACCACATGATTGAAGTGAAAATGTGAAGATGTTAACAATGGTTTTCAGGTTAGACTTTGTGTACCTCTTTGTATGGTTGAATATACGCATGTGTGAATGACTTCAAGGATGTCTAGAGACCTCTGGTAGCAATCTATCTAAGGAATTGATGAGGAGCTGGGATATGATCAGGTCTCAAAGATTGATTTTCTCCTATCTTGCTTGTTTGATGGCTCTAACTTGTTAACCTGTTTGAGGCGAATGTGGACGTGATTGAGGTTACAGGGGCTGAAACTTTCTGTGTCAATAAGTTAGGAATGATTAGGACTTAGAATATCAAGCGTGGGTATCTTACTTACAAAGTTGAGAGAGTGTAGGTGAGAACCGATTGATGATCTCTTCTGTAGACTTTCTTGGGTTTTATCACGGCAACAAAACAAGTGTGCAAAAGGTTACAGGGACATGTTTAGGGCTGGGTTTAAAGAGGTTATTAATTAAGGATTTAAAATCAAGATTAACAAGGATGAAACCTTCCTAAATGGAGATCATGTTCTTGATTGCTACAACGTATGGGATTCAGGATCTTGTTGTGTTTTTCTTGGGTCTGATTAAGAGGCTCCTGGGAGTAGATTTTTGGTGCTTCAATGGCTGGAACAAGATAGTGATCAGGAGAATTTAATTTGAGAGGGATGAAAGACGTAGAGTTTACTTGTATGATTCTTATAGGAAATTTCATAGAGTTGCAAAGTCTTTTCTTGAATGGTGATTGGAGATGGGAAGATCGAACTCTGCAACCAAATCCAGGGAGGGAGATAGGGTTTGACTTTGAGATGATATACCTATTATTTTGGTGAGATTTGGAAGCCATTGACCTTAGTAAATATCTTGGAGATATTGTAGGATAATAGATTTCAGTAGGGATTTTGTGATTAAATTAAGATCTTGTGCTTTTGTTTAAAAGGTTTAAAATAATTCAATGAATATTACAAAGGTTTAATTATAATATAATAATTTATATGTATGCATGTTATGTGGACGGTGGGGATGAAGGTGAATTTGGATAAATCAATTTAACTTCATCATATTTCAAGAATTGTTATCTTTGAGTTATTTTAGATAACGTGTTAATGTTATATTATATGAGTTATAATTATAAGAACAATTAATCTTGGAGTAAATTTTTTATTTGAATTATGTGTAATAATAAGCTAGTTAGAACTATTTGTCATGAGATTTATTATATCAGAAGTTTATATGGACATAAATTAATAAATTAATATGCGCGAGTGTGCATATGCATAAGGTAATTAAATGATATATATGTCGTAAGTATCACTATTATTTTTGGATATAATATATATCCACATATTTATCCCTCATGTTTTGTCGGTGATAGATTTAAACTGTTGATCAATAAACGCTTATACACATTCACTAGGTATTAGATTTCTAAGTTAAATAATTACATGTTGATAAGTTTTTGGGTGGATTGTGTCAAGTCGAGCGACCTATAGTGTTGTGCCATGTCCAATGGTTCTAGCCCACTTATGTATTCTTAATACATGTATATGATATATGTCACACTCTCACTTCATTGTTTGGGTCTAAACTATTTAGAAATAAAAATTAATTAAATAAGAATAGAAAAAAAAATGGCCCTAAAATGGGGTTGTTACAGGTTTGATCCCAAGTGTCTTCTGAGTTTTCAAACCATCGAAATCAATTGAAAAAGGCACAAGCTCTTCAATTTTTATGTCTTGCCTTTCAGTCTTGCTTTTCACAAAGATGATTTTCTTCAAACTCATAGGCTCTTCATCCAGATTTCCCTTGTGTCTTGACTACCTTTTCTCATACACTTCCATAGTCTCAACTTCTCCAATGTCAAACACTTCATGACTAGAGAAAACAAGATATACTGGAATGAAGTTGTCACCAACAACTATTTAACCTTTTTCTTGTTCATTTCACTTAACCTTTTCAAAACAGTCTTACTTGGTGGCTTAAAAGCATTATGCATCACTTTTGACCATTCACATATGTTAAAAGACACATGTTCTCTCTTCATTCTTTCATTTTGTTTCTTCATTTTTGGTGTCATAGGCGGCAAAAAAGGAAGTTTGTCAACTGAGTCAGCTTTCTTATGCCTTCTGGTTCTTTCTACATCTTTGATTTCTTCATCTGATAATCACTTGAATCACTCAAATCATCCACATTCAGATCTTCATCATTGAAGTCATCTTCAGAGACTTGCACACCAATTGACTTATCATCCCCTACTTCTTCCTTTACTACAAACTCTCCATCTTTACTCACTTCAACCATCTTTTATAGATCAATGACTTCTTGTTTGTCTTGAAAAACATCTCTGAACTGTTGAAGATATCCATCTCTCTTTTCTTTGTCAACCTTGGATAAATAATTGTTGTTAAATGGTGGTGGAACAACTTTGTATTTATCTTAATCTTTCACCTTGTTCAAAATACCATAAATGTTTTCTGTAGATATCAAGTTCTTTAAAAATTCATTCTCAACTTGTAACTTGGTATTCTTCACCTCTTCTTCAACAATCATCTTCTTCAGCCCATCAATTTTAGTCACATATTTTGACTGAGTTCTATAACTGCTCACACAATCATCTTCAAGGCTTCTTATCTACTCTTCATTAATTATATCACTTGCTTGATACCCATTTATCATGCTCTGTTTTCTAAAGCATTCACTCTCCTACTTACCTACTTTCACATTCAATGCATCAATTGTTTCAAGTAAATCAGTTGTAGAGATTGAAGGTACATGTGTAGAAGAAAATTCAGCCTCATTCCAACTATTGCCATTAATGCAACATTGGCCTTGGTGATATCATCTGCATGATCACTCCAATCAAAATTCCCTTTTTGTTGAGCAGCAAGAGCTACATTCCCTTGGTTTCTGGGTTGGTTTTGATTGTTTCTATTGGGGTTATTGGGAGCAGTTTGGGGGTTCTGGTTTCTTTGGTAATTTTGGTTATGGGGTACAACTTGCTGATTATTCATTTGAGGCTGCAGATAGTTGTTAAAATTTGGGTTGTTGTTGAAATTGTTGTTTCTTGGTTGGTTATGTTGGTATTGGTACCTTGGCTGTTGATTATGGCACTTATTCACTTGGAAGTTCCTTGTTTGATTACACTCTCTAGCAAGGTGTCCTGTTTCTGGAAATTATAGCAGATTGCCTTAGATTTATCAAACCCAGTTCTTTCACTTAGACACGACAGTAGAGACCTTCCAGTTCCGTTAAACAGCCTTCTGCTTCTTAGACCCAGCATTGCAGCCTGCCACTTCAAGTCCATGTCTTCAAGATCATAAGGATCAATCTGTTCTAAGTCATCTTGAATGACACTTGTGTGGATCATGTTTTTGTTGTGTTTTAGCAAGATTATCAAAGTCCAAAACAAACCATTTTTTTAGGAAACGCAGCGGAAATTAAGTTTTAAATCTTGTTAACCATTACACATAAAACCTGATTTATGTTAAACCCAATCCAGGATCCATATATGATTATCAAGCTATCAAAACACAACCATAGGGTGTTAACATACATACCTTTAAATTGGAAATAAAGAGGATGTATGAGAATGAATGGCAAGCTTCCAATGAAGGAAACCTCAAGCTTGTATACCCAACGAGCACCAACAAACACCTAGCTTGCTAGGTTCCTTAACACTTGCAAGAACAAAACCCTTTTGTTCTTGTTATTTTTGTTCTCCTTGTGGTTTTTCGGCCGAGAGAGAAAAGAGAGAAAGATGTGTGTGTGAGAGAGAGAGAGATGGATGCAAGAAGTGATACACCAAATTGAATCTCATGCATGTTTTGAAAGAAACAACAAGAGAGAGGAGAGAGAGGGAGACGGCCCACCTTGGGATTTTTCCCCCCAAAACCAAACCCTTAATTGTTTATTTTCTTTTAAACATATTTGTTATTTATCAAATAAATAGCATTTCTCATAAATTATCCATATAATTTATTTTACACACAATTGCAAATATTTAGAAAACCCATTTTCCAAATATATAAGTTTTGATATTTATTACTTAGATCATATCTAATAATACGTATCGTGGCGCTTGTCTAGTTCGTTATTGGGTATGACCCGACTTGGATCATAACGTACTAGCCACATCAACTCTAATATGTGTCTTGGGCAGATCGATTCCAACATATTTTGGCTACAAATGCTTTGTAAGACTCTATAAACATAGAAAACAATGCTTGAGTTTCACTTCCTTAACCATTGTTTCCTCCAGCATACGGTAATTGTCCACTTGCCATGGAGGCAGAATCATTTTCATCTATGAGTTGGACATTATACCTTGATTGGCTTCCTTGGTTACTTGAACTACCACCAACAAATGCTTTTGGTGTTTCTACAGGTTCTTCTATGATAGTTGAATCTCTTATGTAGTTGAATCTCCGATCAATGTAGTTCATTCTTATGTAGTTGCATCTCCGATCAATGTGCCTAGTCTTTTGATGTGCACGGGGTTCCTTGATTTGAGCAATCTCACCCTCATTGTCACAAAAGATTTCTAGAGGGTCCTGAATGGTATGGACTACCCCTATGTCGGCAATGAACTTTCCAATCCACGCACCTTCTTGAGCTGCCAAGGTGGTGGCGATGTATTCTGATTCAGTGGTGGACAAGGTTACCACGTCTTGTTTTGCGCTCTTCCAAGAGACAACACCACCATTTAGAACGTAAACATATCCCGATTGTGATCGAGAATCATCTCTATCAGTTTGGAAACTCGCATCCGTGTATCCCTTTACAGCGAGTTCCTCCTCACCAGGGCCATATATTAGAAACATATCCTTTGTCCTCCTAAAGTATTTCAATATGCTCTTAACTGCCATCCAATGGCTAGTTTTCGGATTTTGTTGGTATCTACTTGTCATGCTCAAAGTGCATGACACATCCGGTCTGGTGCATATCATGGCATACTCTGTGTTGGGTTTTAGCAAGATTATCAAAGTCCAAAATACCATGTATCTTAGAAAACGTAGCGGAAGAAAAAGTTTTAAATTTTGTTTTTACCAAACACATAAACCCGTTTATGTATAACCCAAACCAGGATCCATATACGATTTACACACTATCAAAATCAACCATAGGGAGTTTCAAGAAAATATATACCTTCAAGTCCAGAAAACCGAAAAGGGATGAATGAGATTGAACGGCTTAGAATCCAAAGGAGGAATCCTCAAGCTTGTCAGGCTCCAATAAACACCTTGGTTGCTAGGGTTCTAACACTTGATGCAAAAACAAAACCGATTTTGTTCTTTTTCTTCTTGTTCTTGTTCTCGACTCCAATAGAGATAAAAGGGAGAGAAGATTTGTGTGTGAGAGAGTGTAGATGCAAAAGGTAATCTACCAATTGGATACCATGCATGTTATGGAAGTAATACAAAGAGTAGAGAGAGAGTGGAGGGGCCGGCCCATGGGGTGGGTTTCCCCCCCAAAACTCAAACCAATATTTGTTATATTTTCCATATACATAATTTTCTATGTATCCAAACAAATAACATTTCTCTCAAATATAAATTATCAATATAATTTATTTAACACACAAATGCAAATATTTAGAAAACCCAATATCCAAATATATAAGTGTTGATAATTATTACTTAGATCATATCTAATAATAAATATCGTGGTGTTTGTTTAGCTCGTTATTGGGTATGACCCGACTTGGATCAATACGTACTAGCCACATCAACTCTAATATGTGTCTTGGGCAGATCGATTCCAACAATCTCCCACTTGCCCAAGATACATAGAAGATTGATGCAAACAACAAATACCGCCTAACAACGGTTTACTATCCCTAATACGCATGACGAAGTGCCATTCAATAACATCATCCCCTTCAAGTCCCATACTTGAAATGATTTAGGTGAAACTATCATTTATCAAGAGACACAGAGTGATCATTCTCTGTTGATTTAACTTATCAGGACTTGGACATTTAACTCTCAACGATTAAGAGGGACAAATCCCCTATTGACTACATATGTCTCTCACTATCACCTTCTACTACACTTGAGCTTAGCCTTATGTACTGACATATTTCAGAGCAGTGAAGAACTAAGTCAAGGTATAATAGTCGGTGAATATCAAGACCCAATATGTAACTCGGGTCGGAGGATACTATGATGTTCGCCTTTACTTAAATTTACTTATGATCACAAATCACAAGGATTCCATGCAGTATATACTTGAGGACGGGTCAGTCCAATATTTATCCCACAAATATCTAAAATCTTGGCAGCAAACTCTTTGCTATATTCATACCTCATGAATATCTACCAATCCAAGTTCATAATAGTCTTGCTTTCATATTTGTTCCCACAAGTATGATCGACTACGGACGTTTAGTATAATCACATTATTCAAGGATTTAAACATGCTAAAATGGAACATAACTCAAGAACATGACCATAACCAAAACCATATGATTGAGCTAAAATAAAATTGTTCCGATATCCAAATTCAAAATTTTGAACAAATCCAATCACTAGAATATCGAAGTCCTGAGGCATAAGTATGACCCTCATGCTTCGGCCTTTCAAGGAGCTTCGTGAGTGGATTCGCAATGTTTTGATCATTGTGAACTTTGTGAATACATATCTTTCCTTTTTCAACTCCATCCCTTATGTAGTTGAATCTCCGCTCAATGTGCCTAGTCTTTTGATGTGCACGGGGTTCTTTGATTTGAGCAATTGCACCCTCGTTTTCACAAAGATTTCTAAAGGGTCCTGAATGGTACGGACTACCCCTAGGTCGGCAATGAACTTTCTAATCCACGCAACTTCTTGAGCTGCCAAAGAGGCGGCGGCGATGTATTCAGATTCAGTGGTGGACAAGGCTACCACGTCTTGTTTTGCGCTCTTCCGGGAGACAGCACCACCATTTAGAACGAAGACATATCCCGATTGTGATCGAGAATCATCTCGATCAGTTTGGAATCTCGCATCAGTGTAACCTTTTACAATGAGCGCTTCCTCACCAGAGCCATATATCAGAAACATGTCCTTAGTCCTCCTAAGGTATTTTAGTATGCTCTTAACTGCCATCCAATGGCTAGTTCCCGGATTTTGTTGGTATCTACTTGTCAGCTCAAAGCTCATGACACATCCGGTCTGGTGCATATCATCACATACATGATGGATCCTATAGCAGATGCATATGGGATTCTACTCATTTTGTCTTGCTCATCCTTTGAGCTTGGATATTAAGAAACACTCAACATTGTTCCTCTTTGAATAGGTACCCAACCTTTCTTAGAGTTTTCCATCTTGGACCTTTTCAAGATTTTGTCAATGTATGCACTTTGATTCAAACCTATCTACCGCCTTGATCTATTCCTATGGATCCTTATTCCTAGAATATAGGCGGCTTCACCAAGATCCTTTATGGAAAAGCAGCTTCCAAGCCAGGCTTTTACACCTTCCAAGGTTGGAATGTCGTTTCCAGATAACAGTATGTCGTCGATATATAATACCAGAAAAGTAATGATGCTCCCACTAGTTTTCATATACACAAAAGCTTCATCAGCGTTTTTGATGAATCCAAATTTCTTAACTTCATCATCAAAACGGTGATTCCAACTCCTAGATACTTTTTTTAATCCATAGATTGATTTCTTTAACTTGCATACTTTATTATTATGTTGTGGATCGAAAAAACTTTCAGGCTGAACCATATAGACATCTTCCACAAGGTGTCAACTTGCATACCTAGATCTTTGTACACCATGCTTCGGTGACCCTATTCACGTGGTTTCCAACTCAAGTCGTCCTGCTTACACACACGTGTGAGTTTACACATACAAGTGGTTAGGTGACCTTTATTCCACAAGTATTGTAAAGCCACCTCAAGATCACAAGTTTTCTTAAATGTGGTTAGGCGACCTTTATCCCACATCAAGTCTCCAAGTGGCTTGAGTGTCGTGTAAAAGGATGGTGTTTAACTTGTTCTATAAGGGATTTTAGTTTTGAAAAATTCTAGATTGGAAAACCATATAGTGTACCTTCCATAAGCATGCATTCAAATGTATGGTACTCTTTGAAAACCGATTTTCAAATTCCTTTTAATAAAACCCATTTTATTATGAAATCATTAGTAGTTGATAAAACCAATTTTATAACTTAATAACTTCAAAGGACTCAATTTTATGCTAGTTGTCGATTTTAATTGTCAACATCCAAACATGATAAAACAATAAAATTAAATCAACCATACAAGCATAAAATACAATCACATGTTCATAACCATAGCCATCTAAATAGACAACACTTTTTGACCAAAACAAGTGTGTCATAAGGTCTCTCCTAAGGGACGTGCATGACACAAGGTATGAGTTATTGAACTCCCACTTGACTCCGCATCCATATGCTTCAAGCGTTCACTTCTTATTGTGATACTTTCTTCATATTTGGGCATCCACTTGGGTTCCAACCCAAATGGTGTTGTAGTTGCATCTCCTCTTACAAAATATATCCTAATACATTTTCTAGTAAAAGAAATACAACTATTTTACTTATTATTACAACCAATTGGAAAAATAAATAGATTACAAACCCGAATAAAGAATATTACAAACAAATGCATAAATCACAACAATTCTTCTTCAATATACACAAGGTCATGGCTAGGTTATGTACATCCACACAAGCAGGTCAACCTTTGACCAGGATGGTTCCCTTTTCTTTAGCTCTCGGCCTAAAACAGAGAAAACATAGTTCTCGGCCAAAACAAGCTTCAGAGTTTTCGTCCCGAAGGCTTTGGTTCACCGAGAACCTATTGTTCTCAGTCAATACCGAGAACTAGTTTTCGGTCAACCGAGATCTCATGGTTCCCAACCACGAGTTCTTGGTCCATTGAGAACACTTTTTCGGTCAACCGAGAACTATGGTTCTAGATCATTGGTTCTCAGCCAACCGAGAACGGGGTTCGGGTGTCTTCGGCCAGACGAGAACTATGGTTTCCAACCATAGAGTTCTCGGCTAGAGCTGAAGAACACAGATTCAGCCCAAACAAGATTTGGCAACCAAATGACCGATTTTTCCAGTTTTACCACATGCATGTATGATACAAACTTGAAAAACCAAAGGGCAACCAGAATTCCTAAAATTCTCGGCCAAAATGGTAAAGAATACCATCAAATCCGAGCACTTTTGAACCCATTTTTGAAGCATGTAATTGTATAAGCGGCTCTTGATGCCATTGTTGGGTTTTAGCAAGATTATCAAAGTCCAAAATAACCATTTATTAAGGAAAACGCAGCAGAAGAAAAAGTTTTAAATCCTATTTTACAAAACACATAAACCCGTTTATGTATAACCCAAACCAGGATCCATATACGATTTACACACTATCAAAATCAACATAGGGTGTTTCAAGAAAATATATACCTTCAAGTCCAGAAAACCGAAAAGGGATGAATGAGATTGAACGGCTTAGAATCCAAAGGAGGAATCCTCAAGCTTGTATACCTGACAGGCTCCAACAAACACCTTGGTTTCAAGGGTCCTAACACTTGATGCAAGAAAAAAACCGATTTTGTTCTTTTTCTTCTTGTTCTTGTTCTCGGCTCCAATAGAGAGAAAAGGGAGAGAAGATGTGTGTGTGTGAGAGAGAGTGTAGATGCAAAAGGTAATCTACCAATTGGATACCATGCATGTTATGGAAGTAATACAAAGGGGAGAGAGAGAGTGGAGGGGCCGGCCCATGGGGTGGGTTTTCCCCCTAAAACTCAAACCAATATTTGTTATATTTTCCATATACATATTTTGCTATTTATCTAAAAAAAATAACATTTCTCTAAAATATAAATTATCCATATAATTTTTTTAACACACAAATGCAAATATTTAGAAAACCCAATATCCAAATATATAAGTGTTGATAATTATTACTTAGATCATATCTAATAATAAATATCGTGGTGTTTGTCTAACTTGTTATTGGGTATGACCCCACTTGGATCAATACGTACTAGCCACATCAACTCTAATATGTGTCTTGGGCAGATCGATTCCAACAGATGGATCCAATAGCAGACGCATATGGGATTCCATACATTTTGTCTTGCTCATCCTTTGAGTTTGGACATTGAGAAGCACTCAATATGGTTCCTCTTTGAATAGGTACCAAACCTTTGTTAGAGTTTTCCATCTTGAACCTTTTCAAGATTTTGTTAATGTATGCACTTTGATTTAAACCAATCAACCGCCTTGATCTCTCCCTATAAATTCTTATTCCCAGAATATAAGCGGCTTCACCAAGATCCTTTATGGAAAAGAAATTTCCAAGCCAGGCTTTTATATCTTTCAAGGTTGGAATGTCATTTCCAAATAGCAGTATGTCATCGACATATAATACCAGAAAGGTAATGATGTTCCCACTAGCACACATAAGCCTCATCGTTTTTTATGAACCCAAATTTCATAACCTTATCATCAAAACGGTGATTCCAACTTCTAGATGCTTGTAATCCATAGATTGATTTCATTAACTTGCATACTTTATTAGGATGTTGTGGATCGACAAAACCTTCAGGCTGAACCATATAGACATCTTCCTCAAGATGCCCATTTAGAAAAGCAGCTTTGACATCCATTTGTCATATCTCATAGTCATAATATGCGGCTATGGCAAACAATATCCTTATAGACTTTAGCATCGCCACCGGCGAGAAAATTTCATCATAATCAACCCCTTGAGTTTGAGTGTAACCCTTTGCTACAAGTCTAGCTTTATAAGTATCCAAGTTTCCATGCATATCGGTTTTCTTCTAGAAAACCCACTTACTTCCAACCAGTTTGGAGTTCAGAGGTGGTGTAACCAGGTCCCACACTTGGTTATCATTCATGGATTGCTGAACATTCATGGCTTCCAGCCATTTATCACAATCAGATTGTGA
This sequence comes from Bidens hawaiensis, assembly GCF_021521415.1. Taxonomy (NCBI): domain Eukaryota; kingdom Viridiplantae; phylum Streptophyta; class Magnoliopsida; order Asterales; family Asteraceae; genus Bidens; species Bidens hawaiensis. Next base: position 74,173 of record NW_027494575.1, read on the forward strand.
CATTGCATCTCGGTATGTGGTTGGTTCATTCGAGTCTACCACGCAGTATCCATCCATGAAAAATCCATATCTTTCAGGTGGGGTGCTAATTCTACCAGATTTGCGAACGTTTTGTGTGTTTTGATCAACCATTTGATCATCTTCAACAACCTCTTGTTGATTTCTAGTGTCAACCAAACTTGTAACAGCTTGTGGTTCTTGATCCTCCTCGAGTTCCACAGTTCTATCAGTTCCTTCCATAAGGAACCTTCTTTCCAAGAACTCAGCCTTTCGAGCTATAAACACTTTATGCTTGTTTGGATTGTAGAAATAATATCCCATCGAATCTTTAGGATATCCTACAAAGATACACTTAGTTGGCTTTCAAGTTTGTTTTGGGTGTTGTTCTTGACATAAGCCTCAGAATCCCAACCTTTAAATATGATAACGATGGAACCCTTCCATGCCATATTTCAAAATGTGTTCTTTCCACTTTCTTGGTCGGTGCCATATTTAAAAAACGGGTAGCGGAGATCAAAGCAAAACCCCAAAATGATATAGGTAATGTGCTTCTAGCCATCATAGATCGAACCATATCCAATAAGGTTTGATTCCTCCTTTCGGACACACCATTGTGTTGCGATGTTCCAGGTGGAGTAAGTTGTGAGACAATCTCACAACTCCTAAGATGATCTAGAAACGCATCGGTGAGGTATTCACCTCCTCTATCGGAACGAAGTACTTTGATTGTTTTGTTGAGTTGATTTTGTACTTCATTTTGGAAGACTTTGAACATTTCAAAGGCTTCATCTTTGTGTCTTAACAAGAACACATACCCATAGCGACTATAATCGTCGGTAAAGGTAATGAAGTATATTTCACAATTCCTTGTCATTGTCTTAAAAGGACCACATACATCCGAATGGATGATACTTAATAAGTCTTTTGCCCTTTCATTAGTCCCACTACTTAGTCATATTTCCCAATAAACAAGATTCACATTTATCAAATGAATCATTATTTGATTCCAAAAGACCATTCTTTTGAAGTGTATGAATGTGATCCTTGTTTATGTGACCAAGGCAACAATGCCAAAGAAAAGTCTCACTCAAATCCAATTTGAGTCTTTTGGTGTTAGCTTGGTACAACGAATTATCAATGGATTTATTATCATTAACTAATTCATAAATGCCATTACAGGGCATTGCTTTAAAATAAAAGACATTATTTATGAAAACATAAATACCATTGTCAACAAACTTCAAATCATTTCCAAATTGTCTTAATTTGAAACAGAGATAATATGCCTAGTTAAGCTAGGAGAATATAGAATGTTTTTCAAAACAACTTCCAAACCATTTGGAAGCTTTAAAACATAATCTCCTCGGGCTTGGACGTCAACCTTTGCTCCATTGCCCATGAAGAGACTAATATCTCGTTTCTTCAAATCATTTCTTCTTGTGAACTCCTTCAATGAATTGCATATATGAGTTCCACATCCGGTATCCAATACCTATGTGTTAGAAGAAATAATATTAAGATCAATATGGATCATGAAAGTTGTACCTGAGGTTTGACCCGCATCCCTCTTAGCTTTCAACTCCTTGAGATAGGTCGGACAATTTCTCATCCAGTGACCTATCTCCCCACAACCAAAGCACGGATCCTCAGCGCTAACCTTTAGCTTATTAGGTTTGGGTTCCGCCTTTGCATTTCCCTTGAACCCCTTCTTGACTTGCCCCTTGCCAATGGAAACCTTAGCCTTTGGTTCCGGTTGATGCCTCTTCTTCAAGACAACCTCATTGATTGCAAGAAAACGGGTAAAACCTTTTTACCCATGCCGGCTTTGGCTGTCTTAAGCATTGCGTGAAGCTCACCAATGCTTTTGTCCCATCCGTTCATGTTGTAATTCATGACGAATGTCTCAAACCTTTTAGTCAAGCCATTTAGGATTAAATCTGTGGCTAACTCTCTTGAGATGGGAAAATTAAGCCATTCAAGCCGAGCAATGTGGCTTTTCATCTTAAGTACATAAGATGAGATGGATTGGGTTTCTTCCATACGACATGCATGAAACGCTCGAACCGTTTCGAAGCGTTCCACCCTAGCTTGTGTAAGGAACATTTTCCTTAAGCTGGGTGATCATGTCATACGCCCCATGATTCTCGAAATCCTTTTGGATATCGGGAATCATTGTTCCCAACATGAGGCTTGAAACTTGCACCGAATCCTCGGTGTATTTCAACCAATCCGCATAGGCATCCAAGTTGGTGACATCGGGTTCGTCGGGAATAGGATCATCTAAAATGTAGGACTTCTTCTCTTGCTTGAGAACAATTTTCAAGTTTCGATACCAGTCCGTGAAATTATTATAGTTTAGACGATCCTTATCCAGAATGGATCTCAGTGATAAGTTATGCACGGGTGGGATAATAGCGTTCTGTGGATTGTTTGCGGCCATCTATTAAAGAATTTAACAAAGCTCAATTTTAGTATTTTTGCTATCATTAAATTTTAATCGTTAATACCCTTTAATGTCTCCAAGACAATTAATGATTAAAATCTAGATCCCAACGTTTCATCCTAATAGTAGTTAGGTGACCTTTATCCTACTATTCAAATTAACAAGGTAGTCAATATTTGACGATTGCAACCCTTTGCAACTTCTAGTTTTATGGGATCAGTTAAACATCATATGATTAGTTGGCATTTTTAATCCCATCAACTCCTTTGCACGCCATGCTTCGGTGACCCTATTCACATGGTTTCCAAATCAAGTCGTCCTACTTACACACACGTGTGAGTTTACACATACAAGTGGTTAGGTGACCTTTATCCCACCAGTATTGTAAAATCACCTCAAGATCACAAGTTTTCTTAAATGTGGTTAGGTGACCTTTATCCCACATCAAGTCTCCAAGTGACTCGAGTGTCATATAAAAAGATGGTGTTCAACTTGTTTCAAAAGGGAGTTAAGTTTTCAAAATTCTAGATTGGAAAACTATTTTATGTACCTCCATTTGCATACATTCAAATGTATGGTACTCTTTGGAAACCAATTTTCAAATTCCTTTTAATAAAACTCATTTTATTATGAAATCATTAATAGTTAATAAAACCAATTTTATAACTTAACAATTTCAAAGAAATCAATTTTATGCTAGTTGTCGATTTTAATTGTTAACATCCAAACATGATAAAACAATAAACATAAATCAACCATAAAAGCATAAAATACAATCACATGTCCATAACCATAGCCACCTAAAATTAACAACACTTGTTGATCGAAACAAGCGTGTCAAAAGGTCTCTCCTAAGGGATGAGCATGACACAAGGTATGAGATGGTGAACTCCCACTTGACTCCGCATCCATATGGTTCAAGTGTTCCCTTCTTGTTGTGGTCCTTTTTCTTTATTTGGGCTTCCTCCAAAGTGTAGTTGTAGTTTCATCTTCTTTTACAAAATATATCCTAATACATTTTTCTAGTAAAGGAAATACAACTATTCTACTTATTATTACAAACCAATTGAAAGAATAAATAGATTACAAACCCAAATAAAGAATACTACATCCAAATGCATAAAACACAACAAGTCTCTTTAATATACACAAGGTCATGGCTAGGTAATGATCATCCACACAAGCAGGTCAACCTTTGACCAGAGTGGTTCCCCTCTAGACCCTTAGTTCTCGGCCTAAAACATAGAACACATACTTCTCGGCCAAGACCAAAGCTTCAGAGTTTTCGGCCAGAAAGCTTTACTTCACCAAGAACCTATTGTTCTCGGTCAACGCCGAGAACCATTTTTCGGTCAATGCCGAGAACAGGTTTTCGGTCAACCGAAATCTCATGGTTCTCAACCATGAGTTCTCGGCCAATCCGAGAACCTGTTTTCGACCAACCGAGAACTATGGTTCCCAACCATAAGTTTTCAGCCAACCGAGAACGTGTTTTCGGCTAACCGAGACCTCATGGTTCTCAACCAACCGAGAACGGGTGTCTTCAGGCAGACCGAGAACCATGGTTTCCAATGAGTTCTCGACTAGAGCTGAAGAACACAGTTTCAGCCCAAAAAAAATTTGGCAACTAAATGAACAATTTTTCCAGATTTACCACATGCATGTATGATACAATCTTGAAAAACCAAGGGGCAACCAAAAGGCCTAAAGTTCTCGGCCAAAATGGTAAAGAATACCAGCTAACCCGAGCACTTTTAGAACCCATTTTGAGGCATGTAATAGTATAAGCGGCTCTTGATGCCATTGTTGGGTTTTAGCAAGATTGTCAACGTCCAAAACAAACCATTTGTTAGGAAACGCGGTAATTAAGTTTCAAATCTTGTTAACCATTACACATAAAACCCGATTTATGTTAAACCAAATCCAGGATCCATATATGATTATCAAGCTAACCATAGGGTGTTAACATACATACCTTTAAGTCCGAAATAAAGAGCATGTATGAGAATGAATGGGAAGCTTCCAATGGAGGAAACCTCAAGCTTGTATACCCAACGAGCTCCAACAAACACCTAGGTTGCTAGGGTCCTTAACACTTGCAAGAACAAAACCCTTTTGTTCTTGTTCTTCTTGTTCTCCTTGTGGTTTTTCAGCCGAGAGAGAAAAGAGAGAAAGATGTGTGTGTGAGGGAGAGAGATGGATGCAAGAAGTGATCCACCAATTGAATCTCATGCATGTTTTGAAAGAAACAATAAGAGAGAGAAGAGAGAGGGAGCCGGCCCACCTTGGGATTTTTCCTCCCAAAACCAAACCCTTAATTGTTTATTTTCTTTTAAACATATTTGTTATTTATCAAATAAATAGCATTTCTCATAAATTATCCATATAATTTATTTTACACACATTGCAAATATATAGAAAACCCATTTTCCAAATATATAAGTGTTGATATTTATTACTTAGATCGTATCTAATAATAGGTATCATGGCATTTGTCTAGCTCGTTATTGGGTATGACCCGATTTGGATCATAACGTACTAGCCACATCAACTCTAATATGTGTCTTGGGCAGATCGATTCCAACAGTTTTTGGCTACAAATGCTTTGTAAGACTCCGTAAACATAGAAAACAATGCTTGAGTTTCACTTCCTTGACCATTGTTTCTTCCAGCATACGGTAATTGTCCACATGCCATGGAAGCAGAATCATTTTCATCTATGAGTTGGACATTAAACCTTGATTGGCTTCCTTGGTTACTTGAACTACCACCAACAAATGCTTTTGGTGTTTCAACACCATGTTCTGTAGGTTCTTCTATGATAGGGATCTGTTGTTTGATTTTGGTAGTCAAGTTACCCATAGGACACCTGGAAGTATTAACATCAGTGCATTGGACACCTGGAAACATGGTTTTTCCTCTTTGATCATTTCGTTCTCAATAATTTCTATTTCGGCAGCTTGAAGAAAGCAAATTACATCATCCACCTTGAGTTATTCGAAATTTGGTTTCTGAAGAATGAACTTGCTAGCCGTATACAACTCCTTGGGCATTGATGATAACAGTTTGGTGTTCAAATCAAAATCAGTCATTACATAATTAGTGGTTCTGAGATTATTCACGATGGATAGAAGTCTTTCAAGAATTGATTTCAATCCTTGCCCTTCTTTATACCTGAATCTTTTAGGTTGTAGCTTGAGTCTTTGCTTCTTGATGTTTTTCAGCTCTGAATTCCCTTTGAACATTTCAAGTACAACATCATACATTGCCTTGGCAGTTGTATGATGTGCCACTTTTGTGAGAATTTCCCAAGACAGACCTAGCTTGATCATAGCAAGTGCTCTATCATCTATCTTCCTCATTCTATCAGCCACTGCTTGATTAGGATTTGCACCTTCAGCCACATGTGGACCATTCTTGATGGCTTCAAACAACACCTTCCACTTGATGAAATTTTCCTGTCCGCACAACCTAGGAATCTTGTTAGTGGTAACTTCCTGCTCTTCAAAACCAGACATTTTTTGGTATTTTTGTAAAATGATTTTTAACAGAAACAGAGAAAGGCTAAATACAGATTAAAAATCGAGTTTTGAAAACAATCAGATCTGAAGTATTAACTCTCAGATCTGATGTATCGGGTTCGATGGGAGCAAGATTAAGTAAAAATGATACAAACTTTAATTAAAAAAAAAGTAAAAGAAGAAACCGAATATTGTAGATCTGGACAAAACTGAATACATAAACATGAAATTGATGTTGAATCCCCGAATTAATAATCGACCCAAACATCAATCCACATCTATAATCCTTCAACCATCAAAGTTCATCCAAATCCATGCAAAAACACATAAAAACTTCAACACACTTCAAGTTTAACGTCCATGGCGGATTCAAGAGCAAATTGAATCTAGTTCAGCGGTTAGTCTGAACGATTCGGTAACCTGCTCTAATACCAACTGAAAACTGACAGAACCGAGCCCCGGTGCGGAAGCGTGTGTCGTGAACGGACATGTATAAACGAGCTCGATTCATGGATCGAATCATAACACGTATTCACTCTTGAATGATAATAATGGACGGATGTGGAGAGTTTGATTTGATTAACAATCAATAATAGGATGAACAATTGTAATCAAAACACAAAAGATAGATGTAGAAGTATGATTTCAATAACCGAATGATTTCATCAAGAACACTCATACATACATTCATACATACATAATCATAAAGAAACAGCCACCCGGGGAGAGCTCTTCCCCGGGGGCAAACTCTCAACACAATGAAAAATATCACAATACACACATGACCTAAATAAATTACCTAAATCATCTATATATACTAGTCTTGTGCCTTGGTCTTCACCCCACCACCACTTGGATAAGACCAAAGGAAAAAATATAATATAATATTTCACCCGATAAATGCTTCAATTACTCGTTATAATATCTTGTTGTCTTTCTTTAATTTCTTATTATAAACGAGTAACGATTCGATGCGTCGGTCTAAAATATAATACCCAACAATCTCCCCCTTAGGCTGATGCCATCGAATCACTTAAACGATCACCTCATAACCCGATGCCTTTCATAGAAATTCTCCCCCTCACAATAAGCGTCTCCCAATTTTCATTTCAAATCATCTTCTCTTTATCTCTTTCGGATATAGTTGTATAGGAATAAGATCGAGGATTCAAACCTCAATGATCAACTACGAGTTAATCCGAAACCGCAAAAGGAAATAAACTCAAAATTTTCCTTAAAGTGAGTCTTCCACTTGATACGACCAAAATTAAACGAATGTGTCTTTAAATCAAGTGCGGGTGAACATCTTCAATTCAAACAATCTTGACCATCCCTATCAAGAATTGTTGATAAATACTCAAAATAAACACATTAAAAGATACCTTTTGTGGTTGAAAGTTGACATGGGCAACTTTTGAAATGATTCGGATAAATCAACCATCTTGTTCTTGTAAGAACCTTGTTGAAGTCGTGAAATTTTCATGATTTTTGCCCAATTTTTGCTAAAAAATCTTCAAAAAAATGACAAAAATACCCCTCGTTGACCCGACACAGTCAACGGCTGAGTTGACCAGAAAAGTCACTTTCAAACGGTCACTCATACTTGAGCAAACAATTTTCATTTAGAACACACAGTCAAAAAGTCAACGGATAAGCGAGTATACATTCATTTCTTCATCTTGGCCCGTTTGAATTTGAAAGTCAACAACATCAATATCCAAAAATTTCTTCCAAAAACTTGAAATATTTCACAAATAGAAACTTTCTGTTCACGAGCACACAGTGTGCTTGAGAGTAAAAAGATGCAGTGATTTCGTGGTTTTTTTACTAGCACAAAGCATGCTAGTGAGCAAAAGGAGTGCTCGAGCCTCCATACTTAGAAGATTTTTCATCAAAACTCATGATATGCTCGTGCACACAAGATGTTCTAGAGATGATATTGATATGCTCAATAAAACACGATGTGCTCGAGACTTAAAACATCACATGCTCGAACAAACACTTATGTACTCGAAACAAAAATTAAGTGCTTGTGGTCAAAGTTATGTGCTCGAAGCCTTAAGAACTTATCTTTTTGCGCTTGGGCTTGAATCACTTAACATTTCGAGCATATAATCCTCGTATCTTCGTTATTAGAACATATACCAGCTATAAAAAGATTGAAATACCCTTGGAAATAATCATCCCGTTAACAGCACCTTTAACAACATTAAATCAGCAAATTTCAGTGCATTTTGGCCCGTTTCAGCAGCAAAATCAGCATGTTCAGCCCGTATATAAGCAAAAACAGCAACTTTCAGTTCGTTACAGCAACTTTCAGCACATTTAAGCAACAATACGGTGTATTTCAGCTCGTTTAAACACCTTTCAGCAATTTTCAGCACTTAAAGAGTGTGTTTCAGCACTTTTCAGCACTTAAACAGTGCGTTTCAGCACGTTTTTGTTCGTTTCAGCAGTTAAACAGTGCGTTTCAGCACGTTGTAGTTCGTTTTAGCAATTTTCAGCACTTAAACAGTGCGTTTCAGCACATTTTTTTCTTTTTCTTTTTCTTTTTGTTTGTTTCAGCAATTTTCAGCCTTAAATAGTGCGTTTCAGCACGTTTTTTGTTCGTATCAGCAATTTTCGCACAAACACAGCTCGTTTAAGCACTTTTTGACATAAACCAACACTTAAAACAATAAGTTTTAGCAGAAATCAGCACTTTCGGCAATAATAATCAGCTAGTTCATCACCAAATCAATTAAATTCCTCACGTTTTAGCCCGTTTCACAACCGAACTTGTAATTTTCTTTCGTTTAACAGTCAAATTAAGCAACCAAACAGCAGACCGCAGCTTGTTAAAGCAGTAAATTCAGCAAGTTTTGGCCCGTTTGATCGTTTATAATATGCTTTTGCTGCAAATGACCAAACTGCCCCTTACAAAAAAATATGCAGCAGCAGAATCCGTTAACTGTTCGTGTATGTACCAGCAACAAACAATTTGTATAACATTTGTTCAAGATCATATTGTATCAGCTGCAACATGTTGTAACAACATAAAATAAACAATCTAACCTCCTTGGGCTATGGTTTCTGAAAGTTTCACAACTTTAACAAGGTGCTTACAAGAACAAGATGGTTGATTTATCCGAATCATTTCAAGAGTTGACCATGTCAAATGTCAACTTTCAACCACAAAAGGTATCTTTTAATGCGTTTATTTTGAATATTTATCAACAATTCTTGATAGGGTTGGTCTAGATTGTTTGAATTAAAGATGTTCACTCGCACTTGATTTAAAGACACATTCGTTTATGACATTGCAACGAAGTTGGGGGAGAAAAAATTATATGGAATTTCATTGCAAATTTTGGTCGAATCAACTGGAAGAATCACTTTAAGGAAAATTTTGAGTTTATTTCCTTTAGCGGTTTCGTATTAACTCGTAGTTGATCATTGAGGTTTGAATCCTTGATCTTATGCTTATACAACTATATTCGAAAGAGAGAAAGAGAAGATGATTTGAAATATAAATTTGGAGACGCTTATTGTGAGGGGGAGAATTTCTATGAAAGGAATCGGGTGGCATCGGGTTAGAGGTGATCGCGAAAGTGATTCGATGGCATCGGTCTAAGGTGGAGATTGTTGGGTATTATATTTTAGACCGGCGCATCGAATCGTTACTCGTTTATAATAACAAATTAAAGAAAGACAACAAGATATTATAACGAGTAATTGAAGCATTTATCGAGTGAAATATTATATTATATTATATTCCTTTGGTCTTATCCGAGTGGCGGTGGAGTGAAGACCAAGGCATAAGATTAGTATAAATAGATGATATAGGTCATTTATATAGGTCATGTGTGTATTGTGAGATTTTTCATTGTGTTAAGAGTTTGCCCCCGGGGAAGAGCTCTCCCGGGTGGCCGTTTCTTTATAACTATTTATGTATGAATGTATGTATGAGTGTTCTTGATGAAAATCATTCGGTTAATGAAATCATACTTCTACATCTATCTTTTGTGTTTTGATTACAATTGTTCATCCTATTATTGATTGTTAATCAAATCGAACTCTCCACATCCGTCCATTATTATCATTCAAGAGTGAATACGTGTTATGATTCGATCCATGAACCGAGATCGTTTATACATGTCCGCTCACGACACACGCTTCCGCACCGGGGCTCGGTTCTCTCAGTTGTTCTCTGCTTACATCATTCTTCGTCTTCAATAAATCAGCAATTAGCAACAAATTCTTCAACCAAACAGCAACGAACAAGCTCTGATATCACTTGCTAGTCCCTGTATTGATCGCTCAAACTCTCAATAAGTATCACAACCCACACAATAAATGTGTCGAAAAGAAGGTTGATGACTATTGCTATTTTGGGTAAGAACAAATATTTGTTAACAGCGGAATCACTAACAAATACTATGTGTTGCTTGGATCATTAAATGTAACAAACTCAAACAATAACTCAAAAGATTTCCATTTATAGAAAGGTTTCATACAAATGTAAACCGATTAGGGTTTCTTGTAAGGAATGTTTTATTCGTACTAATCTAGGACAGTCGTGACACTCAATATCAGAAATATTCTCTTAGGTCTGAAAAGTGTAATGTGGCAAATCCGTGGTATGCATGCCCTAAATTATTCTATTTATAGGCCTGCCATCACAAGACAGCTGTCCGTCCTTCTAGAAACCCTAATGATTGGTACATAATTATATTACATATTCAAAAACATTCTAAGTGTAAAAACAGGTCTTCGGGCACACTTTATGCCCTTTTGTTTTATTCAAGCAGACCTGGTAACCTTGAAGTGTGTTGGTGAACAGTTCCCCGGGTATACTTCAATCTTCTTGACCATAGTAAACTTTGCTCGATATGGTCCTACGAGCAAACTATTCTTCATGAATCCCTTCAACCCTTTGTTAAATGATAACTTATTAAGCAAACTCAAGTGTGCTGGTAACACTGTTTCAACTGTGTTGGTGGCACTGTAGTTTGCTCGGGGTTGAACCTTGCTAGAGAAAGTACTTAGAATATTTCTTGATCACTTTCAACAAGCATGCTCGGACTACTGTTTATTGATAAAACCTTGCTAGATCTTCCAAATACTTGGCTTCAAAAGCTTGGTTTAGTCAAGGGTTTGCTAGTAAGCAAATTGTGCTGGACTTGAAGAACACCTTTGCTAGACAAAGGGAACCCTGCTCGGATTATCACTTAAGAAGACTTCTAGAAGATAACTTTGACCGATAGGCAAAATACCTTGCTAGGACAAGTAAAACCCTGCTCGGATGTCCAAGTGTACTCGGTATCCATACTTAGCCATTTCTAAGGAGTGTTGAGAAGATTCCAATCTCCCTTAATCTTCCTTAAGTTATTCCATGTCAAATCTTTGACTCAACATAATGTCACTATCATTAGGGTTTCTAGAAGGAATGTCAGGTGTTAGGGCAGGCCTATAAAAGAAATATTTTAGGGCACGCATATGACACACCTAGACCTTACACCTGATTGTGATTTTGATGGCTAACTTATTCCTGCACGGAAATCTGCCATAAAACCCAAACATTCCACTCTGAAACACTAATTGATTTTCGTTGTATATGTCATAATACTAATGGAAATCTTTTGAGTTACATAGTGTGTTTGTTACTTTTGTGTCTGCCAAGCAACATTTAGTGCGTTAGGTTTTCCGACATTAATACTCTATTGTTCTTACCATAAATAGTAAGTCGTTAACCTTCTTGTCAACACTTATGTGTGGGTTACGACAATGAGTGAATGATCTATTGAGTGAGATATTCGGGACCGACAAGTGGTATCAAAGCCGATTCCTACTACTTTGGTGAAGAACTGTTGCTGAATATTGCTGATTTTGAAGATGAAGAGTGACGTTAGCTGACAACTGTTACATTGGTTTGTGACGTCAGTTGCCCTGTTCTTCATTTTTCACAGATCTACAATATTTTTTAGGTTTAAAAGTGTCTTCTTACTCAGATCTATATTAAAGTTCTTATCTTTATTATAAATCTTGCTCCTAATCATCCAGATCTATCATATCTGAAGATTTAATCCACAGATCTGGTTGATATTTCAAATTTGTTAAGTTTTTCTTTAAATTTGCTAAGCCTTTAAGTTTTAAAAATATTTCTAAAAATACCAAAAAGATGTCTGGATCAATGGATGAGCCGGAAGTGTACTAACAAGATTCCTACACTTTATGGACAGGAAAATTACATCAAATGGAAAGTTTTGTTTGAAGCTGCAGTTTGTTACAACGATGCTGAGATGTGGCTGTCGATCAAGAACGGGCCTTATGTGCCGGATGGAACCAACAACAATCAGACTGTCGAAGCCAGAATGAAAAAGAAGGATGACAGAGCCTTAGCCTTGCTAAAGTTAGGCTTATAATGGGAAATTCTAACCAAAGTGGCTCACCATACAACAACAAAACCATGTATGATGCTTTGTTGGAGATGTTTGAAGGAAATACAGAGCTGAAAATTATAAAGAAAGAAAGGCTGAAGCAACAACTTGACCGATTCAAGTATAAAGATGGTGAAAGACTGAAGTCTGTGTTGGAAAGGTTCTTGACTATTGTTAATGAGATCAGGACAACTGATCTTACAATCATAGATTCTGATTTGACCACAAAATTGTTTTCATCCTTATCAAAAGAATGGTATACTGCCAGCAAATTCATTAGGCAGAAACCAAACTTTTCAGAACATAAGCTTGATGATGTGATATGCTTCCTGCAAGCAGCAGAGATTGAGATGATTGAAAATGAAATGATCAAGGAAGATAGACCCTGTTTTCAAGTAACCAATGCACACATTGCACCCATGGGGAACTTGTCCACAAAGAATCAACAAATCCTATAATAGAAGAGCCAAGTGAGCATGGTGGCGATACACCAAGTAGTTTTGTTGTTGGTAGCTCAAGTAATCAAGGTGGACAATCAATATTTAATGTCCAATTGATTGATGACAATGACACATCCTCTATGGCTAGTGTGGTGGCAATTCTAATCAAGGAAATGAGTACCAAGCCTTATTCTCAATGTTTACTGATTCATATAATGCCTTTTTTGCAAAGAATCTGATTCATACCAGTGTTGTACAAGAGGACCTTGAACAAATTGATGCAAATGATCTAGAGGACATGGATCTAAAATGGCAGGCTGCTATGCTAGCATTGAGAAGCAAGAGACTCTTCAACGGAACAGGAAGATCATTGGTGTCAGGACCCAATGATAGAATTGGATTTGATAAATCCAAGGCTATCTGTTACAACTATCAGTTACGTGGTCACTTTGCTAGGGAATGCAATCAACCTAGGCAATTTCATAATAACCATCGAAGAAACCAATATCAATACCACAACTAGAATCAAGGTCAGCAGAGAAACTTCAACAACAATTACAACTACCAACAACAACAGAATCACTAGCAAGTAATTCCCCACCATCAGAAATTTCAAAGAAATAATCAAAACCCTCCACGAGCTCCCATAAACCCCAACAGAAACAATGTCAATCCTCCAAGAAACCAACGGAATATTGCATTCGCTGCTCAACAACAAGAAGGTCAATTTGATTGGAGCAATCATGCCAGTGACATTGAGAAAGCAAATGTAGCATTCATGGATAAAGTGGAAACTGAAGCTGGATCTTCTTCAACTCATGTACATTCAAATCTCTCAAAGCTTGAATTACTTGAATTGAATGAATCACTAAGAATGGTTGTTGGAAAGTTAGAAAGTGAGTATTTTAAGAAGCAAATTATCATTAATGTTTATGAAACAAGTGACATGACTTATGAAGAAAGAATCAAAAGTCTAGAACAAGATTGTATGAAAAGTTACTTAAGACAGTCCAGATATGTCACTGAAATAGAAGAGTTAAAGAAGATGTTTTTGAAGAGAAGTTGAAGAACATTACACTTCAGGTTGAAAATGATTTCCTAAAGAACTTAGTTTCAACTGGAAATATCTGTGGGAAATTAAACAAGATTAAGGAAGAGGATAAATACAAGGTTGTTCCTCCACCTTTCAATGACAACTATTCATTGAGATGTGTTTAAAGAGAAGAAAGAATTCATTAAAAAGTATAAGATGGTGGAAGTTGATGATTATGGTGAATTTGTGGTGAAAGAGATGAAGTGTGATGAAAATTCAGTTGGTACACAAGTGTGACATTCGTGAAAAAACGAGGTATACCTTATTCATTACGTAGAGAGTAGATGATAAATCGGTTAATTCGTAGCGATTAAACGAGTAACCGACCGATAATGATTATGGACCGTATATATACCGAGGGGTCATACATGAGTTATACATATATTATAGAGGCTAACATATTGATATTTAGGCCCCAGTACGTTTAAACCATCTAAAGGAAAAAGGTTTCGTTTATTGATACGCTATGAGTTTAAACGCAATCGTTAACATCAAAACAAGCATTGTAGCATCCGTCAAGCCGAAAAAGATTTATAAAACACTTAAATGATATGTTTTAAGCAATCCGTGAATATATTTGGGGCTTTTTCAACCATTTAAAATGTTTTTATTATTTTGCAAAAATGAGTCGAAAAACGTCCAATTTTCGCGCTATTTCTCGCACCCGAACTATTTTTATCGCGAAAAAAACCTAACCCAAATCGAAATTAACCCAAGACTTATACATTTGACACACAAAAAAATGAAAATGGGGTCCACCCCTTTATTCCGATCGGAAATAAAGGGGGCACCTCCTTCTTGATTTCTTCATTTAGAAGACTTCTCAAGTCCTAAATATCTTACACAAAAATCTAATCCAGCTTTTATCTTATCATTTCAGCTAAATAAAAGAGGTAAGATCTTATTTTTTAAGTGTTTTTGATCATATTTAATCATATTTAAACATAAACTAGTAATACAACCCACCGCGTTGCGGTGGAACACGTCAAATACATTAAGAGTGTTCAAATGACAAAATCTTGGATAAATTTGTGGCGGGTCAGATCGTTGGTTCTCATGGTCATCCAACTACATCCATTGCTCTTATTGAATAATGCCCAGAAATTAACTTATTCCTATACCCAACTTGACTTTCTCGTCAACTACCAAAAATTAACTTTAATAAATATAGTAAACCTCAACCAAAATTACAATTAGACTGAAAACTCCATCTTGACTCAAATGATCAATTTAATTTTGATACCTGTAACTTTATTTCCTTCGCAAAATCCACATCTTTAAACACTTTTGTATCTCTGCTACATCCTTTGTACCAATCTTTTTATCTACACACAATCAAGATTTATAATAATGAATTATCATGTGAATTATATACAAACTTGAAACGTATAATTAGAGTAAAATGCACATTGTTTAGTTAAC
This sequence comes from Bidens hawaiensis, assembly GCF_021521415.1. NCBI lineage: Eukaryota > Viridiplantae > Streptophyta > Magnoliopsida > Asterales > Asteraceae > Bidens > Bidens hawaiensis. The sequence continues at coordinate 89,511 of NW_027494575.1, forward strand.
AGATAACTATTGGGTCAGTAAACTAAAAAGCTAATTTTGTTCGTTTTATTACACGTAACTTATTTTAATCACAAAGAATCATCAAGGTTAGATTATGGTTATTTCTTTTGACAACAAAAGAACAGAGCTAATAAAACACATTAGAATTCGCGTTGCTTGACAGCAATAAAATGCAGCCACCTGTATTTTTTACAACAATAAAATGCAGCAAAACTGCATTTCTAAAAATGCATTCTTGACAGTATTAGCTACATTTTTAGACAACATTAAAATGCAGGTAAACTGCACCTGCTAACAACAATAAAATGCAGCGAAAACCTACATTTTTTACAACATTAAAGTGCAAGAAAACTGCATTTTTACAGCATTAGTTAAGAAACAACCTACATATCGACCACCAAATCAGTGAGCAAAATACCCAATGCAGTCTCCGTGAAACATCAAAGCTCAGTTTTACGTAAAGCGCCCCACCCCACTGCGTTGTGAGGGCGTTTTGTTGCTGAAATGGACGGGGAACACACCCCACTACAGACACTGTAGAGATCTACAGAAAAAATATTTTTTTACTATCATTACATTAATACTATTTACAAATTCATAAATTTGAAGCTATATGATTTCGTGTTGCAGGGAGGATGGAGTTTCTAAAACAACGCTTAAGATTAGTATACACAACCCCTTTACCATTATCCACCACATGTCCACTCCCTCTCTTAATGATGCGGAAATAAAAAAAAACATATTACAAAGCTCATTAACCTTGTTGTCAAATGCTAATTGTAAACATGAACAATAACATACCGTGCGTTGTAAGCAATCCTTCGACTCGTATGGGCCCATGCGCATGACTCCTACTGGTGCTTATACCAACCTGTTTTGTAATATTCAACAATTAGTCAATTACCATGTATAATTAACTATTGACAAAGTAATAATAATTAATTGGCAATTTGTTTCACCTCTGCACCAAGACCAAAACGATATCATCACCAAATCTCTTGCTTGCATTGTGAAACACAACACTACAAATGAAAACAACCAATAAAAACATAAATATTAAATTTCCCAATAAAATACTAAAAACACAACAGCACTTTAATTGTAAACAAAAACAATAACATACCGTGCGTTGTAAGCAATCCTTCGACTCGTATGGGCCCATGCGCATGACTCCTACTGGTGCTTATACCAACCTGTTTTGTAATTCAACAATTAGTCAATTACCATGTATAATTAACTATTGACAAAGTAATAATAATTAATTGGCAATTTGTTTCACCTCTGCACCAAGACCAAAACGAAATCATCACCAAATCTCTTGCTTGCATTGTGAAACACAACACTGCAAATGAAAACAACCAATAAAAACATAAATATTAAATTTATTATTCATTAGCAACGAAAAAAACCATCTAGTCAACATTCGAAGTCCTCTTGGATGACCATACGTTGACCATCATTGAGATAAAAGCTATAAAATAGCGAATAAAATCGCGGCTCAGATGAGCCGAGGCCCGTCATCATAGCCTTCAACACCCAAAAACGATGGGGTCTATGTTCATTAGAAACGAAAAAAATAATCAAATCTATATCCGAACACTTCTCAAGTAACCATACATTCACCATCACTGAAATAGAGCACCGACAATCGCCCACCACAACTTCATGGCAGCCGGGGGTTCCAAATCGGAACTTGGCAACAATAACAATTTCCCACCACAACAAACAATTGCAACCATCTTCACCGCCACCAATGGTTCCGAATCAGATCCCGGCAATTAACTTTAAACAAACAAACCGTTAAACTGAAATCCCAATTAGCAAAATACATATGTACTCATAACCCGTTGGACGATAAGTAGCAAGACATGTAGCTCAGGTCCGTAACTTGTGAATCAGACTGGCTGCAAAATTACAGTTGCATAGTCCATGACAATGCCATCTGGATCTTGCCACGCCATGATATGACTCCGCTCGTTATATTAGATCGATCATCATAGCCACACGATCATAAAGTCCCTTTAAACACAAAATCCCAACATTAGTAGATAACACATTATAAGCTCATATTAGGGTTCAAACAAAAATAACCCAAATATTCAATATTTAGTGCTTCTCCATATCAGAAGTAATTTATAATATAACAATTTCGTATAACTCTTGGCAGTACGAAGCAAGCAGCCGCCAAAAAATCAGTCAGAATCAAGTTCAGAAACACAATTAGAGATACAAACCATGGTACAAATTAATTAAGATACAACATCAGCCACCGCCATAAACAATAACCACTGCCACTGTCGGCCTTCCATCACCGTCGCCTAGAGATCCTAAAGGGAACCCAACTCCAACGTAGGCAAAACTGCTTCTGCCAAAAAAGATCACCGTCGTGCGCCATCACCTAGGGTTCCAAAACAGAACCCGGGAACACTGACAACGACAATGAAGACGGAGTTTGGTGTGAAAACGGTGGAAAAGTAGCATGGCGGTGGGGCAACAGGCTAGGTGGTGGCGAGAGTCGGTGGAAGAGAGGGTTTGATGGATGATCGATGCATCTAGAACAAAGTTTAAGAGAGAAAGATAATGGACAGGTCGGTCCAATGAATACTGCCTACAACAGTCACTGCATGATGTACAACTCGTACTTCCAAGACTCTCCCAAAATTGTTATATTATAAATAAACATGTCTTGATTAGTATTAAGCATGTTTAATCATCCAAAAACCCTAAAAATCACCTAAACATATGTTTGGTCTTAAACATGTTTACAAACAAGGAACATATTGATTTTTGACCAAAAACACGGATTAGAACCATGATATAACGTTTTTACGGTTTAAAAGTTCGGTTGGAAACCCTAACTGAAACCCTAATTAACAAGGCTTGGTTATGGATGATATATGCTTGGTTTTGTTGTGTATTGAATGTTGGTCGGCTTAGTTAGTCACAACATCAGAACCTTGAGAAAACGACTTGAAATGCCCAAAAACCGACAAGGTATTACCGGTTTACTCGTTTAGTGGTTGTTTGTGCTTCGATTGTGACATGCTTCCTTTTAGGTTGTGAAACTTTGTAGGAACATTAGGAATCATATAAATGATCCCTATTCAAATTTGGTAATTTTTCAATAAACGGAGAATATTTGGCGAATTTATTACCGTTTATTGGCGTTTATTTGGGAAAAATAGTTAAATTTCATGATAAATTATGAAATTTGGTATGGAACCCAAATATGTTATGTTAAGATCACTGGAAAAATTTGGGATTATTTGGAGATTTTTAAGTATGGTTTGAGCAATGCGTTTATATCGAGTTTTAATAGCCGAAAAATACACAAAAGGGTATTTTAGTCAAAGAATTAGGATCTGGAAATTTTGCAGGGGTTGTTTCATTGTATTGTGACCACTTAGAAAAATTATCAGATTTTTCGGGAATTGTTTGTTATAAACGGAGTATTTATCGATTAATTATAACACATAAATTAAATTTTTATAAATAAATAGTTATGTACAAAATTTCTGAAATATTTTTATAAAATTCTAAAGATTTTAATTTATTTTTACAAAAATTATCATAATTTATATATAATTACATAAATAGTTATGATTATTTGAAGATTTAAATTATATTTGTTTTAACGAAACCGGCAGTTTTGTGTTTAACGAACTGACTTGTATATCAAAATATCAAAGGTGGTCAAATATCATAGTTTTGAAAGAATTGATAAAAACGAACTTTTTACGAGATTTCCGGACAATTCGGGTGTATTGTACGCGTTTTGTACAAACAAACCCATTTTAAAACGGAAACGAACCCTGCGATCAATCCAGATACCGAAACTTTAGAATTCTTTTATAAATCAAATCATTTTATCAATCAATATGTTTACTTAAGTTTTTGTGATCTTACCTAATCCGAAACGCATAAACGAGCAACTTGGCTAGGCTCGGAAAACGGTGAAACTGAGCCAAATCTGGTTTTGAACATTTCATTGTGTACAATGTCACAATCTAAGACTATTGTCATGTTCTGGGCCTAACAGCTATAACCAGACTAGTTATACAGCATAATTTAGTTTAAACACTATACTAGTATTAACAGTACGATACCGGTTATACGATTCAAGCTATAATCGAGGCACACTACTTATTGACACGTATTACCAGCTTGAACTACAATAAGGTGAGTTTCACGACCCCGCTTTCTAAACTGGTTTACGAACTTTCGGGGTGGAAAGCATGTTTACATATACTTATATACTTGAAAACGTGTGATGATGTGAATTATCTAAGTACTAACACTTGAAAGTCTCCACAAACAAAAGTAATTAACTTTGTGTCGGTGACATGTGGATAGTACTATCGGTTTGACAAACCCAACTGACAGGGCCGGAGGGGTATGCCTAAACATGTTAACCCAGTTGCACATTGTCATTTAAACTTGTTACATTCTGCTATGTGGTGTTAGTCACAGTACATACTTGGGGAAAAGTGGCTGTTAAATGCCAACATGAGTGCATAGGCAAGGGTGGCCATGTGTTTTAGCTCGTTTTGGTTTCACCTGTGGCTTAGTATAAAAACATCATACACCTACATACATACATACATACATACATACATACATACGTATTGTAAACTTTACGAACTCGTATACTGATTTCGTTCGTACTCGTGAAACTTGAAACTCACAAACTAGACGTAGTTGACCCGTTTTAACATGTTTTTCAGGTGAACCCAAGTTGGAATAATTTGCTTATGTGCTCGGTGCTAGAAGGGAAGTGAATCGCTGTGAATAGATACAAGTACATACTAATGAATAAGAAACCGAGAACTGGTTATGTGTTTTTCACTTAGCTTGTAAACTTAGTACCAACCAATGTAATATGATGTAAATTAGTTTGTTTTATTTATAAACAATGTGGTTGATACCAGAATTATCTGTTACATTCCCGTATTACGCTTCCGCAACTACCTAGTCGGGGTGTGACAGAAGTTGGTATCAGAGCCATTGGTTATAAAGAATTAGGATGTCCCTTAGGATACCCTAATATAACCTTAGGCTCGATTAGCTCTGGGAATAAAATAATGTTAAATAATATGTACTGATGATTCTCGTGATGAACGCGAATGGACATGTGGGTTATTATGGTCTGGAACGTAATAACGGACTTGTTTGTACGAGGGAATTCGAGAAGAAGTCGATAAACAATCCAATAAGTAAAACAGCAACATATGTGTGTAAAATGCATTATTAAATATATGTAAATAAACGTTTATCTGTGTTTATGTGTATAAATACTTGCACGTTTTTTATTATGATTAATATAATTGAAAGATATTATTCTTATTACTAACCACTGTGCAGAGACATGTCAAGAGCTACAGATCGCATATCTGACGAAGTACCAGTACTGTATGAAGATAAAGAGGATCCAGAAGAGGAACCTGAAGAGGTGTCGGAGGAGGAAGAAATAGGTAAGAGCTTGGGAGACACCGTAGTACCTCGTGAGGTGCCGATTGACCAGCCTGACTTATCGGGCTACCGATGCGATAGTTACCCTCCTAGAGAATCACCTAGGCTAGAGACTGAAGCTACTAGTGCTTATCATTCACTGATTAGAGCACCCAGATCCCCTACTCCACCTGTGCAACATACACCAGTACCCCCACCTACTATTAGAAACCGTCAGACTGCCCGCATGAGCGTGCGCCCACCTGAGCACACCTCTCCCCCACCTCGGTCTACTTACCATAGGGGAGAAACATCACGTATCCAGGTCACTGATATACATGTTCCCACCTGGGGTCTACCCACACTGATACCGGAGCCACCTTTTCTATCTAATTCAGCATGGTTGGGTGTAGTGAATGATTAGTTATTAGAACAATCACACTCGATAAGCAACCTTAACCATCATAGATACGACATGCAAGATCGTATGTGGTACCTGCTGCGAGAAGTGAGGGACGTACATAGGTCGAATGCTCACAACCGTTGGCATCAGGATCGGGTGATGACCCTATTGGGAGTTTGTATGGCGGTTATTACAGCCCTAGTGGCTACTGTAGTGTGGTTGATGTACTATGTAATTATGAACGGGTAGAACACTAGTAGTATAGTTTGGTGTACATAGTCTTTTGACTTCCCATGCAGCATATTGTAGTAGCATGTTGGGCTGGCTTGGAAACTGTTTACGGTTTGGCATTATTACAAGCATTGGCCCTTACCGGGTTAAGTCTATATATCACTTACTGACAATTTTTAATACGTATATTCAAGCGATGGCCTTTACCAGGTCAAGCCTATGCGCTAATTTGAGATGCATATGTACAGTAATGATTATGGCTAATACAAATGTGTTTATCTTTTGGCATAGTTGTGTGTTTGTGAATTATAATATCGTAATATGGTGCTTATTATGTGGGAAACGGTATTAATTATTTTATGAGGTGGAAGTGGCCGCAATGATTGCTCGTCAACTACAAGCTATGTACCGACAATTGTAACACAAGTCACCGCATGCATACATGCCAACAATACTGTTAATGAACCTACGAGCACCACTACGCCCATGCTAATATTCCTCCTCCAGATACTAATGTAGCCCCGGGTGTTACTACCCCGCTGACTACTGATAACGTTTTAAGCAGTAATAATACTCGCCTGACTGTTAATGTCATTGGGAACCCTGAACCCGTTTTGAACACCGATAATGTCACGAATCCAAACCCCGTACCAATTGTCAACACAACTACTAATGATAACACTCGACCAAATACCAGTAACAATCATAATAACCAAGAACCCCCACGTCAGGAATATGCTTATAAGCAATTCAAATCCTGTAACCCCACTGAATTCAAAGGTATTGAGGGACCTAATGGATTGAAAAGACTGAGTCTGTAATCAACATTAGTGAATGTCCACCAGACCGTATAGTCAAATTTGCTACTACTATGTTTCTGGATCATGCCTTGATGTGGTGGAACATAGTGGTTCAGTTAAGGGGACAAGATGCTATAAACCATATGTCATGGACCGAACTCAAAACCCTTTTGCTAGAGCATTTTTGCCCAAAAAGTGAAATTCAAAGGTTGGAACATGAATTGTGGAATTTGGAAATGAAGGGTGCTGACCATGTGGTTTACACAAACCATTTTAATGAATTGTCTCGCTTAATACCGTGGTTAGTTAGTCCGGAAGCTAAACGTATTGAACGCTATATCTGGGGATTGACCCCTTCCATGAGGAGCATAGTTAACTCAGTAGCCCACCCATCATTGGAAAGTGTTGTATCTCAAGCGGGTGTTGTTACTTTTGACCTTATGAGAAGTGATGTGATAAGGATGTCGGGGGAAACATCGAGTTTAAAAGGATCTGATTATGGTACATCAACCACACATCATCATCATCATCATCGTACTCAGTATATCCCACCAATAGCAAAGCTATAGTAGGGTCTGAGGAGGGTAAGATGTAGACAGCCTTACCTCTACCCCATAAGGATAGAGAGGCTGCTTCCGGTGAGACCCCCGGCTCGATAGTAGTTTTGCATCAAGCCTTGGACATAAGGCACATAGCACTCAATCATCGGGACACCGGCTGATCGGTGCATGTACCCTTGTCTTTCGGCTACCAACGCCACTACATGATGCCTGATTAACCGTCCGTCACTTTTAACGTTATTTTCACGAGATTAGTAAAATAACGTCAAAATTAGTGCAATTTCACTTTTGCCCACCCGAGGGTTCACACATATATACATCATATGTGCGCACCGCAAGCAGGACTATACATCAACCACACAACATTATATATATATATATATATGAAAAGGGGGTCCACCCCTTTATTCCGATAGGAAATAAAGGGGGCACCTCCTTCTTGATTTCTTCATTTAGAAGACTTCTCAAGTCATAAATATCTTACACAAAAAACTGATCCGGCTTTTATCTTAACATTTCAACTAAAAACAAGAGGTAAGATCTTATTTTTCAGTGTTTTTTATCATGTTTTAATCATACATAAACATAAATAACATTTTTTGATTAGTATTAAGCATGTTTAACCATCCAAAAACCCTAAAAATCATCTAATAACATGTTTTGGTCTTAAACATGTTTACAAACAAGGAACATATGGATTTTTGACAAAAAACACGGATTAGTTACTTGATATAACGTTTTTACGGTTTAAAAGTTCGGTTTGAAACCCTAACCGAAACCCTAATTAACAAGGCTTGGTCATGGATGATTTATGCTTGGTTTTGTTGTGTATTGAATGTAGGTGATCTGCTTAGTTAGTCACAACATCAGAACCTTGAGAAAACGACTTGAAATGCCCGAAAACCGACAAGGTATTACCGGTTTACTCGTTTAGTGGTTGTTTGTGCTTCGATTGTGACATGCTTCCTTTTAGGTTGTGAAACTTTGTAGGAACATTAGGAATCATATAAATGAAGCCCTGTTCAAATTTGGTAACGAAAATATCCCACAAAGAAGAGAAAATGTCAAGGAATACAAGAAAACAAAGGAAGCAAAGAAAAATGATGATCAATTCATCCATGTTTGACCCGTTTTCTCAAACCAAGAGTTGTTTGACATCGGGGAATTAGAAAGTATAGAGGAATATATAAGAAGGTAGTCAAGGTTCAGAAGTAACATAGAAGATGAACCAATGAATATGGAAAGAATAATCTTTCTCAAAAGTTCAGTTGAATGACAAGACATAAAAATTGAAGAATTTATACCATTCTCAGTTGACTTTGATGGTCTTAAGAATCAAAAGACTATTGGTATTGATCCCCCAAGACCGAGTGAAAGATTCAAGAAGGGGAAGTCAAGTGAGAACTTCAAAGGAAAAGTGTGGTGCAAACATTGTGATGAATATGGACATCACACAGATTCCTACCATGAAAGATTCACATTCAAACCATTTCATGTTATAGACACAGTAAAGTATGGAAATTACTTTGGTTTCTACAAAAAGAAGTATGATGAATACTTGGGAAAAGGCAAGAAGTTGTTTGATGATGTTGAGAGAAATGTTAAAGTCAAAAGTGAGAAGAAGATGGAGATTGTTGATAAGAAAATGAAAAAGAGTGTGGTTCAACAAGAGAAAAAGAATATTCCAATGAACACACAACCTATCATAATTGTCCCTAAGAAAGATTTCAAATCAGTAAAGTCTGATGAGAATGATAGGTCACCAAAAGGTGAAAAGAAGGTTAACAAAGATGTGTTCACAAAGAAAAAGCCAAGAGAGCTAAATGGTGATGAGAAATTTTTATTAAAGAATGGGTTTAAACCACAAGGGTTCCTATGGAAACCAAGATGTGAAGCAAAAATAACATGTGAAACATTGGTAGAAAATGTGAAGAAAGAGTATGTCATTGAAGAATGCAAGAGTATAATTTCATATGTGGGAACATCATATGAAACTAGGTATGACACAGATGATTCTGATTAATTGTGAAGTTGTTTATGAGGAACCCTAACCTATTCCCAATCCTAATGCAACACTTGTTCATGTCACTAATGATTTTCATGTTGATTCAGCTTGCACTTCATTACTTAACTAATCATTTTCCTAGATTTGTGCAAGAACAATCCACACCAATTAAGATGGTATATGGACAGTGGATGTTCCAAACACATGACATGTGACAAGAGATCACTAGTAAATTATGAAGAAAAATTTGAAGGACCTGTTGCATTTGGGAGTGATGAGAATGGATGGAAAATTGTGGGGAAATGCATACTCACAAATGGAAAGTCACTTTTGATAATGTTTTCTATTTTGAAGGATTACAATATAACCTATTGAGCATATCCCAGATGTGTGATAAAGATTATAAGCTTGGGTATGATGATTCTCATTGCTTTATCCGCAAACCTGACTTTCTGATTCCTCCAGATATGATTATGATGATGGCTCCAAGAAATGGGTACTTGTTTTATCTCAAAGTCCACTGAAAGTGAAGCCAAATTGTGGCACAGAAAGCTTTGTCATGTGAATCTAACGAACATGAACAGACTTGTTAAAGGTGAACATGTAATTGGTTTACCCACAAGAGAGTTCAAACTTTATGACAAATGCATTTCATGTCAAAGGGGAAAAGCAACATAAATCATCTCACAAAACAAAGCTCATAAACACAATTAATCAAGTGCTTGAAATGCTTCATATGGATCTCTTTGGTCCTGTGAGTGTCCCAAGCATTGGCAAAAAGAGATATTGTTTAGTGATAATTGATGATTTCTCAAGATACACTTGGGTTTATTTCCTGAGTTCTAAAGATGAAGCTGCTGAATTAATCAAGAGTTGTGTAACAAGGATTGAGAATCAATTGGATGTAAGGGTGAAGGTTATGAGAAGTAACAATGGAACTAAGTTCAAGAATGGGGTAATGGATGAGTTTTGCTAATCAAAAGGAATACTACAACAATTCAGTGCCCCTAGAACTCCTGAACAGAATGGTGTTGCAGAGAGAAGAAATAGAACACTAATTGAGGCTGCAAGGACCATGTTAGAAGATGTTTATCTACCTGTTACTTTTTAGGCATAAGCCATTAATACAGCCTGCTACGTTCAGAACAGGGTTCTTCTCAACAAAAGTCATGGTAAAACTCCCTATGAAATTTTGTTCAAAAGAAAACCCTACATCAAGTTTCTCAAACCTTTTGGTTTCAAGTTCTCACTATTGAATACCAAGGACTATTTTAACAAGTTTTAATCAAAATTCTTGGATTGTTTCTTTGTTGGGTATTCAACACACTCAAAAGCCTATAGAGTCTATGTGAAAGACCATTTGAGTGTGATTGATTCTTCTGATGTGATATTATATGAAAATCAATTTAATACAGTGGATGGAGCATCATGACTGTTTGATCTTGAGAAGTTAATCAAGTCTTTCAAGATTACCCTGAAGACTTTGATGAAACCTTTTACAAAACAAGTGTCCATGAAGAGAATTCTGAAAATAAGGTTGATTTGGACAACCTGTGGTCCAAGGTTGCTGGTAAAAAGACTGAATATTCATTCATTAAGGATGCCTCAAATGCTAAAACTGAACAATTTCAAAATCAAGTTCAAGATCCAGACCAAGGTCATGATTAAGGACAAGATCAAGAACATGGTATCCAAGACAATCAAGAGGTTCAAGATGATCATGTCTTGAATGAAGAAGATCCCAGCAACCAGCATGATCAAAGTCAAGCATAAGCTGAAAGAGAAGCAAGATTTGAAACTTTGTTTCAAAACTTGAATATTGGAAATAATGTTGCTTCCACTTCACAACAATTTACTGAAGAAGCAACTAAATTTCTTGATGCAACAAATGATTTGATCATTGAGGAACCTGATCTCAATGACACAAATCTTGTTACAAATGTGTATACTGATTTAATTGTGCAATCTTCCTATGTTGAGAAAAATCACCCACCTGAAAACAATATTAGAGACATTTATGAAAGAGTAACAAGAAGTGCATCTGAATCTGCAAACATCTATTTGTACTCCTGCTTTCTATCCCAAATTGAACCCAAGAACATTGTTCAAGCTTTAAAAGACAATAGTTGGGTGGAAGCAATGCAAGAGGAGTTGGCTCAATTCAGGAATTTACAAGTGTGGGAACTTGTAGACAAGCTAAGAGGTAAGTATGCTATTGGAACAAATTGGATTTTCATAAACAAGAGAGATGAGAGAGGGATTGTAATGAAGAATAAATCAAGACTTGTTGCATTGGGATGCTTACAAGAAGAAAGAGTTGACTTTGAGGAAATCTTTGCTCATGTGGCAAGATAAGAAACTATAAGAATCTTTTTAGCTTATGTTGCCTCAAAGAACATAAGAGTACTCCAGTTGGATGTTAAATATGCTTTTCTAAATGGTAATATTGAAGAGGAGGTGTATGTGACTCAACCTCTAGGATTTGAGGATCCTGATAATCCTAACAGAGTTCACAAGTTAAACAAGGCTATGTATGGACTGCATCAAGCTCCAAGAGCTTGGTATGAGGAGTTATCAAACCATCTGCTTGCTAATGGTTTTCAAAGGGGAGCCATTGACAAGACCCTCTTCTAAAAGAAAAGAGGAAAAGATTTACTCCTACTTCAAGTATATGTGGATGATATTATTTTTAGTTCAACAAATGAGCACATGTGTTTGGAGTTTTAAGAAGTAATGATGTCCAACTACTGCATGAGCTCTATGGGTGAAATGAATATCTTTCTGGGATTTCAAGTTCAACAAAAGAAAGATGGTATATTCATTTGTCAATCAAAGTATGTGCAGGACATTCTGAACATGTTCAAATATCAAGATCTCAAGACTTCTTCTGCTCCAATGGACACTCATGAGAAGATGGTAGCAGATGAAAAGGGGGAGCCTGTTGATGAACCTGAATACAGAGCAAAGATTTGATCATTGATGTATCTAACTGCTTCAAGGTCGGACATCATGTTTGCTGTTTGTGTGTGTGCAAGATTCCAATCAAGTCCAAGGGTGTCTCACATGACTGCTGTCAAGAGGATCTTTAGATGTCTGAAAGGGAAACCTAATTTAGGGATATCGTATCCAAAGAACCATGCATTTGATCTGCTTGCTTACACTGACAATGACTGGGAGACAGACTAGTGTCCGGTCAATGCAAGAAGCAAACTACTGTGTCAATCTCAACTGCTGAAGCTGAGTACATTGTTGCATCTGCCTTCTGTGCATAAGTTCTTTGGATTCAGAATCAATTGTTGGATTATGGTCTGAATTACTTAAACACCCCTATTTTTTTGATTATATTGATGCGTTGTTTATTGTTAAGAATCCAGTTCAACACTCAAAGACCAAGCACATTCAAATCAGACATCATTTCATTAGAAACTGTAATGAGAAAGGACTGATTGAAATGAAAAGAGTTGACACTAGTGACAACTTGGCTGACCTATTCACCAAGCCACTAGATAGAACTAGATTCCACTTTCTCCTGAAAGCCTTGGGAATGATCAACTCAGATGAAGTCTGATTAATGATGTGTGCTCATTGTGCTAACTGACTATCTATATGAAGGTCTTGATGAGTGATTTGTGTTTGATGTGTGAATATGTGTTTTGATCTTAACTGATATGTGCTTTAAATGACTATTTGTGTGACTTAGGTGTCTTTGATACTTAGGTTTAATATCAGTGAATGTGTGTGATATCAGGATAAGTGTTTGAAATGATCTATATTTGTGTGCTTATCTGATGTCTTGATTATGTGGATAATCTGATATAATGATATGATTAGGATAGGATAGACTATGCATAATCAATCTTGGTTGTACCTTGTGTGAAGTCTGCTTGTTTTAATGGTGTCATTCATGTTATGATTATCCTTGAATATGTTACTTACTATTTGTGTCAAGGTATGTATTTGTATCAAAATTGCATGCTCAAATGAAAAGTTCTCAAGAAAATTTTACTCAAAACATTTTTGACAAAACAGAGCAAGTTGTTATGGTGTAGAGATATGATAAGATTATTCAATTCAAAGCTTTAAAGAAGCTTAAAAGGTTTTTCAATGAAAATTGATCCAACCTTATGCGAAATGATAGTACATTGATTATTTTGCTAATCATATGGATTTAATAGGCTAAAAAGACTATTAGTGCAGTCATTAATATGTATGGTTGCTTTCCATGATGTGCAAAAGTTGAGGTGATATAAACATAATGAAAATGCTAAGCTTAATGTGGAGATACATTGTTGAATATGCATGTTTCAATATAAATCTCTCCGAATGATAGACAGAAATGTGATTATCCAGTCATACACAAGCTTGTTGGTATTTGGTCAACCAAAAATGAAACACCTTATACGTATGACAAAGAACAAATATGAGTAAAATGATAATAATTCAACCAAAAGTTGATAAATATTTAAAAGCTTTTTAAGTATTATCAAACAAAGAGGGTTTAAACTAGAACTAAAGAGATGGAAGCATGAAAGTAAGTCCTATCATGTCTCGAATGAAAGCCATGTAAGTCCGGATGGCATGTAAGTCCAACGTTCAACCACATAAGTTTGAAAAAGTATATCAATAATTATAAATAAATTATGTCATAAACAAAATTTGTGACCAAATATCAGGGGGTTGAAGTCAAATTGGGATGATCTGGAGAAAGCCAAATAAGCTTTGAGAAGAGATACGGGACATCATAGCAAAATAAGTTTTATCCATTTATGATTTATGCCAAAAAAAATTGAACCTTAAACATATCACCAATGCAATGAAAGTCATGCTAAGTCTAGACCAATTAACATGCCTGATCTGTCATAATAATGTTGAGAATGAAGTATTGAAAAGTGACTTAATCAATATGATCCCATGTTTAGATCTTTCCACAAAAGGAAAAGAAAATGTTTTGAAAGGAAATAAGACTGAAATTTGATCTTATTATGCACCATTTGCACTTAAACTTTGAATCTCAATGATAAAACTGTTTGAAATATGGTTTAAGACAAAAAAGAGTTGCATTTTACCCTTGAATATGTTTTCCTAGCAAGCTTTGATGTTTTTAAACTTTCTAGCACACTTAGGTGTCTTGTTTGATTTTTTAAATCATTCGAGCAAACTTTATGAGTTTCTGTACTTAAAAGAATTATTCATGTATTATCCGGTACACTTTGATATTTATTAACTTTCAAGTAAATTTGGATGTTCAGAAGGTTATCTTTATCTAGCATACTTGATGATTATGTGATACCTGTATGAATATGCTTTTAATACTTGTTTCGAGTAACTTGGTTGTTTTAGTCGTTATATGTCTTTGTCTATCACACTTCATTAATTTAAGTGTGATTCTCTTAAATTTACAAGTGTTTTCAGGTAAACTTTGTTTATCGGGCACACTTGTTATATTAATATAATATTTCAAGTGTTCTCCCAGCATACTTGGTAATTTCAGAAAATATCTAGCGAACTTTACTTTTCGAGTACACTTTATGCTTAGAGCACACTTGTATATATCAAAGGATAACAAGTCTTCTCTAGCACACTTTGCACTCTTGAAGTTTTTTGAGCATACTTTTCTTCAAGGTATACTTGAATGAATATTTGTTAACTGTTTTAAGTATTTTCCGGCAAGGTTTATGAAGTTCAGATATTCGAGCAAGATTGACAATTAGAAATATCTCTAAGTTATTATTTAAGGATTCTTTGTTGATTCCTAGCAAGGTTGCCTATTTGATGATTTATACTTGATTATTTGTCTTGTGATTTATTTCTCGATCAATCTTGTATTTTCAAGTAAGCTTCCTTCATTTTATTCACTTAAGGCTATTTTTAATTAATTTATTATATCTGAACAAATTTTGGGACGAGCAAGCTTTGAAAAACTAGACTTTACTTAACAAGATTTGTAAATAAACTTTTCCTAGCAAGGTTTGTAAAATGTGCTTTATCGAGCAAGGTTTTAAAAGGGAAGATATTTACTGAGATATTTTGACAGCTTTTCTTACACTAAAAGACAAATTTCTTTTAAAGCCTACTTTCAAAATGCAAAGGGTACACTATGTTGGAATCGATATGCCCAAGACGCATATTAGAGTTGATGTGGCTAGTACGTTATGATCCAAGTCGGGTCATACCCAATAACAAGCTAGACAAACACCACGATACTTATTATTAGATGCAATCTAAGTAATAAATATCAACACGTATATATTTGGAAAATGGGTTTTCTAAATATTTGCATTTGTGTGTTAAATAAATTATATGGATAATTTATACTAGATAGATGTTGCTTAAATTGGTTAATGGACTTACTGCATGTTACTTATGAATGTCATGTTTTATTTTGAATATATCATAAGTAATAAAGGAAAATAAAACAAAAGAATGGATTTTGAGTTTTGGGGGGAAAACCCACCCTTGGTGGCCGGCCCCGTCTCTCTTTCTATTCATTTTGTTATTTTCAATAACATGCAAGGTTGGTAAGTGGGTGTGTAAGGGAATCATTTTTGCATCACACTACACTCTCTCTCAGACACAAACTCTCTCTACCTTCTCTCGGCCGAAAACTCAAGAGGAAGCAAGGATATTGCAAGAAAAGTAAGACCCTAGCATTTTGGGTGTTTGTTGATTAGCTTGGTGGGTATACAAGCTTAAGGTTTCCTCCATTGGAAGCTGACAATTCATTCTCATTCATCCCCTTCGGTTTTCTGGACTTGAAGGTATGTATGTTAACACCCTATGGTTGTATTTTGATAGTTTGATAATCGTATATGGATCCTAGTTTGGGTTATACATAAATGGGTTTATGTGAATTGGTAAAACAAGATTTATAACTTATATCTTCCGCTGTGTTTCCTTAATAAATGGTTTATTTTGGACTTTGATAATCTTGCTCTTAAACCCAACAATGGCATCAAGAGCCGCTTATACGAGTACACGCTTCAAATGGGTTCTAAAGTGCTCGGGTTTGATGGTATTCTTTACCATTTTGGCCGAGAACTTTAGGCATTATGGTTGCCCCTTGGTTTTTTAAGATTGTACCATACATGCATGTGGTAAACCTGGAAAAATTGGTCTTTTGGTTGCCAAATTTTGTTTGGGCTGAAACTGTGTTCTTCAGCTCTGGCCGAGAACTCATTGGTTGGAAACCATGGTTCTCAGTCTGCCTGAAGACACCCGAAACCCTGTTCTTGGTTGGCCGAGAACTCATGGTTGGGAACCATGAGAACTTGGTTAGCCGAAAACACGTTCTCGGTTTGCCGAAAACAGGTTCTCGGTTTGGCCGAGAACTCATGGTTGAGAACCATGAGATTTCGGTTGACCGAAAACCTGTTCTCGACGTTGACCGAAAACTAGTTTTCGATGTTTACCGAGAACAATAGGTTCTCAGTGAACCAAAGCTTTCAGGCCAAAAACTCTTAAGCTTTGATCTTGGCCGAGAACTATGTGTTCTCTGTTTTAGGCCGAGAACTAAGGGTAAACAGGGGGAACCATTCTGGTCAAAGGTTGACCTGTTAATGTGGATGTTCATAACCTAGCCATGACCTTGTGTATATTGAAGAGATTTGTTGTGATTTATGCATTTGGATTTATTATTATTTATTCGGGTTTGTAATCTATTTATTCTTTCAAATGGTTTGTAATAATAAGTAGATTAGTTGTATTTCTTTTACTAGAAAAAATGTATTAGGATATATTTTGTAAAAGAAGATGCAACTACAACACCACTTTGGAGGAAGCCCAAGTGGAAGCCCAAATAAGGAGAAAGGATCACAACAAGAGGTGAACGCTTGAAGCATATGGATGCGGAGTCAAGTGGGAGTTCACTATCTCATACCTTGTGTCATGCTCGTCCCTTAGGAGAGACCTTTTGACACACTTGTTTCGATCAACAAGTGTTGTTAATTTTAGGTGGCTATGGTTATGGACATGTGATTGTATTTTATGCTTGTGTGGTTGTTTTATGTTTATTGTTTTATCATGTTTGGATGTTAACAATTAAAATTGACAACTAGCATAAAATTGATTCCTTTGAAATTATTAAGTTATAAAATTGGTTTTATTAACTATTAATGATTTCATAGTAAAATGGGTTTTATTAAAAGGAATTTGAAAATTGGTTTTCAAAGAGTACCACACATTTGAATGCATGCAAATGCAAGGTACAATAAAACAGTTTTCCAATCTAGAATTTTGAAAACTTAAATCCCTTTTAAAAAAACAAGTTGAACACCATCCTTTTATACGACACTCGAGTCACTTGGAGACATGATGGGGGATAAAGGTCACCTAACCACATTTAAGAAAACTTGTGATCTTGAGGTGATTTTACAATACTTGTGGGATAAAGGTCACCTAACCACGTGTATGTGTAAACTCACACGTTTGTGTAAGTAGGACGACTTGATTTAGAAACCATGTGAATAGGGTCACCGAAGCATGGCGTACAAAGGTGTTGATGGGATTAAACATGCCAACTAAACATATGATGTTTAACCGATCCCATAAAACTAGAAGTTGCAAAGCGTTGCAATCGTCAAACGTTGACTACCTTGTTAATTCGAATAGTGGGATAAAGGTCACCTAACTACTATTTGGATGAAACATTGGGTTCAAGATTCTAATAATTAATTGTCTTGGAGACTTTAAAAGGTATTAACGATTAAAATTTATTGATATCGAAAATACAAAAAATTGAGCTTTGTTTAATTTTTTTATTGATGGCCGCAAACAATCCACAGAACGCTATTATCCCATTCAGGATAAGGATCGTCTAAACTATAATAATTTCATGGACTGGTATCGAAACTTGAGAATTATTCTCAAGCAAGAGAAGAAGTCCTACATTTTAGACGATCCTATTCCCGATGAACCCGATGCTACCGACTTGGATGCCTATGCGGATTGGTTAAAGTACACCGAGGATTCGGTGCATGTTTTGTGGCTCATGTTGGGAACAATGATTCCCGAGATCCAAAAGGATTTCTTGAATCATGGGGTGTATGACATGATCACCCAGCTTAAGGAAATGTTCCTTACACAAGCTAGGGTGGAACGCTTCGAAACGGTTCGAGCGTTTCATGCATGTCGTATGGAAGAAACCCAATTTGTCTCATCTAATGTGCTTAAGATGAAAAGCCACATTGATCGGCTTAATTGTCCCATCTCAAGAGAGTTAGCCACGGATTTGATCCTCAATGGCTTAACTAAAAGGTTTGAGACATTCGTCATGAATAAGACAAAAGCACTGGTGAACTTCACACAATGAATAAGACAACCGAAGCCGGCATGGGTAAAAAGGTTTTACCCGTTCTTGCGATCAATGAGGGTGGCTTGAAAAGAGGCATCACCCGGAACCAAAGGCAAAGGTTGTCGGTGGTAAGGGGCAAGTCAGGAAGGGGTTCTAGGGAAAGGCAAAGGCTTCCCAAACCCAAGAAGCTAAAGGTTAGTGCTGAGGATTCGTGCTTTGGTTGTGGTGAGATGGGTTACTGGATGAGAAATTGTCTTACCCATCTCAAGGAGTTGAAAGCTAAGAGGGACGCGGAGCAAACCTCAGGTACAACTTTCATGATCCATATTGATCTTAATATTATTTCTTCTAACACATGGGTATTGGATAACGGATGTGGAACTCATATCTGCAATTCATTGCGGGAGTTCACAAGAAGAAATGATTTGAAGAAATGAGATATAAGTCTCTTCATGCGCAATGGAGCAAAGGTTGACGTCCAAGACCGAGGAGATTATGTTTTAAAACTTCCAAATGGTTTGGAAGTTGTTTTGAAAAACATTCTATATTCTCCTAGTTTGACTAGGAATATTATCTATGTTTTTTTTATTAAGACAATTTGGATATGATTTGAAGTTTGTTGACAATGGTATTTATGCATTCATACACTTCAAAAGAATGGTCTTTTGGAATCAAGTGATGATTCATTTGATAAGTGTGAATCTTGTTTACTGGGAAAGATGACTAAGGAGCCCTTTAGTGGAACTAATGAAAGGGCGAAAGACTTATTAGGTATCATACATTCGGATGTATGTGGTCCTTTTAAGACGATGACAAGGAATGGTGAAAAGTACTTCATTACCTTTACCAATGATTATAGTCGCTATGGTGTTCTTGTTAAGACACAAAGATGAAGCCTTTGAAATGTTCAAAGTCTTCCAAAATGAAGTACAAAATCAACTCAACAAAACAATCAAAGTACTTCGTTTCGATAGAGGAGGTGAATACCTCAACAATGCGTTTCTGGAACATCTTAGGAGTTGTGGGATTGTCTCACAACTTACTCCACCCGGAACACCGCGGCATAATGGTGTGTCTGAAAGGAGGAATCGAACACTATTGGATATGGTTCGATCTATGATGGCTAATTACCTCTGTCATTTTGGGGTTTCGCATTGATCTCCGCTGCCCGTATTTTAAATATGGCACCGACTAAGAAAGTGGAAAGGACACCTTTTGAAATATGGCATGGAAGGGTTCCATCGTTATCATATTTGAAGGTATGGGGTTGTGTGGCTTATGTCAAGAACAACACCCAAAACAAGCTTGAAAGCCGATCCACTAAGTGTATCTTTGTAGGATATCTCAATGATTCAATGGGATATTATTTCTACAATCCAAACGAGCATAAAGTGTTTATTGCTCGTAAGGCTGAGTTCTTGGAAAGAAGGTTCTTATGGAAGGAACTGATAGAACTATGGAACTCGAGGAGGATCAAGAACCACAACCCGATACACGTTGGTTGACACTAGCAATCAACAAGAAGTTGTTGAAAATTATCAAATGGTTGATCATAACACACAAAACGTTCGCAAATCTGGTAGAATTAACACCCCACCTGAAAGATATTGATTTTTCATGGATGGATGCTACGAGGTAGATTCTAATGAACCAACCACATACCGAGATGCAATTTCACAATCTGATTGTGATAAATGGCTAGAAGTATGGGACTTGGTTATACCACCTCTAAATTCCAAACTGGTTGGAAGTAAATGGGTTTTCAAAAAGAAAACTGATATGCATGGAAACATGGATACTTATAAAGCTAGACTGGTAGCCAAAGATTTCACTCAAACTCAAGGGGTTGATTATGATGAAACTTTCTCGCCGGTGGCGATGCTAAAGTCTATAAGGATATTGTTTGCCATAGCCACGTATTACGACTATGAGATATGACAAATGGATGTCAAAACTGCTTTTCTAAATGGGCATCTTGAGGAAGATGTCTATATGGTTCAGCCTGAAGGTTTTGTCGATCCACAACATCCTAATAAAGTATGCAAGTTGAAGAAATCAATCTATGGATTGAAACAAGTATCTAGAAGTTGGAATCACCGTTTTGATGATGAAGTTAAGAAATTTGGATTCATCAAAACGCTGATGAAGCTTGTGTGTATAAGAAAGCTAGTGGCAGCATCATTACCTTTCTGGTATTATATGTCGATGACATACTGCTGTTTGGAAATGACATTCCAACCTTGGAGGGTGTAAAAGCCTGGCTTGGAAGTTGGTTTTCTATCAAGGATCTTGGTGAAGCCGCCTATATTCAGGGAATAAAGATCTATAGGGATAGGTCAAGGTGGTTGATAGGTTTGAATCAGAGTGCATACATTGACGAAATCTTGAAAAGGTTCAAGATTGACATCTCTAAGAAAGGTTTCGTACCCATTCAAAGAGGAACAACATTGAGTGCTTCTCAATGTCCAAGCTCAAAGGATGAGCAAGACAAAATGAATGGAATCCCATGTGCGTCTGTTATAGGATCCATCATGTATGCCGTGATATGCACTAGACCAGATGTGTCATGCGCTTTGAGCATGACAAGTAGATACCAACAAAATCTGGAAACTAGCCATTGGATGGCAGTTAAGAGCGTATTGAAATACCTTCGGAGGACTAAGGATATGTTTCTAATATATGGCTTTGGTGAGGTGGAACTCGTTGTAAAAGGTTACACGGATGCTAGTTTCCAAACTGATCGAGATGATTCTCGATCACAATCGGGATATGTTTTCGTTCTAAATGGTGGTGCTGTCTCTTGGAAGAGCGCAAAACAAGACGTGGTAGCCTTCTCCACCACTGAATCAGAATACATTGCCGCCTCCTTGGCAGCTCAAGAAGCTACGTGGATTAGAAAGTTCATTTCCGACCTAGGGGTAGTCAGTACCATTCAGGACCCTCTAGAAATATTTTGTGACAACGAGGGTGTGATTGCTCAAATCATGGAACTCTGTGCACATCAAAAGACTAGGCACATTGAGCGAAGATTCAACTACATACGGGATGAAGTTGAAAAAGAAAAGATATGTATTCAAAAAATTCATACTGATCAAAACATTGCGGATCCACGCACGAAGCTCCTTGAAAGGCGAAGCATGAAGGTCATAATTGTGCCTTAGGACTTCGATATTCTAGTGATTGGATTTGTTCAAAATTTTGTATTTGGATATAAGAACAACTTTATTTTAACTCAATCATATGGTTTTGGTTATGGTCATGTTCTTGAGTTATGTTCCATTTTAGCATGTTTAATCCGTGAATAATCTGATTATTCTAAACGTCCTTAGTCGATCATAGTTGTGGGAACAAATATGAAGGTAAGACTATTATGAACTTGGATTGGTAATTCATGAGGTATGAATATAGCAAAGGGTTTGCTACTAAGGTTCATAGATATTTATTGTATAAATATTGGACTGACCCACCCTCAATTTTACTGCATGGAATGTGACACCCGAGCTTTTTATGACTAATCCTATGCTAATGTAATCCGTGTTTATTGTGTAATCTCGTATTATGGAAAATAAAATAATAATATTTTAGTCTTAAGACACTAAGAATATGAATATTATATTTTATTGTGTTCAAAAAAGTTAAGTTTTGGCGCGTATCGAATACTGCTCAAAACTGAAACTGACAGCGACCCGGGTAAGGTTAGCATGCATATTCGTATATGGATCCGGGCATTGGGTTTAACATAAACGGGTTTATGTGTAATGGTTAACAAGATTTAAAACTTTATTTCGGCTGCGTTTTCCTTAATAAATGGTTATTTTGGACTTTGATAATCTTGCTAAAACCCAACAAGATGTACAAAGATCTCCAAGAACTCTATTGGTGGCTGAACATGAATGGAGACATAGCCGTTTATGTTGGTAAATGCCTAACATGTTCTAAAGTTAAAGCTGAACACCAGAAGCCACCTGGATTGCTTCAACAACTTGAGATTCCTTAATGGAAATGGGATAATATCACCATGGACTTTGTAACCAAACTGCCACCGACACCCAATAACCACGATGCTATTTGGGTAATTGTAGATAGGTTGACTAAGTCAGCACACTTCGTTTCGATCCGAGAGAAAGATAGTATGGAAAAGTTAACTAGACTTTACCTTAAGGAAATCGTATCAAAACATGGTATTCCTGTTTCAATCATCTCTAATGGGGATGGTCGTTTTGTTTCACGCTTTTGGCAATCATTGCATGAATCCTTAGGAACTCGCCTAGATATGAGTACTGCATATCACCCGCAGACGGACGGTCAAAGTGAAAGAACGATTCAGACTTTAGAAGACATGCTACGTGCTTGTGTTCTCGATTTCGGCAAAAGTTGGGATACTCACCTACCTTTGGCTGAGTTTTCTTACAATAATAGCTATCACTCTAGTATTAAAGCTGCACCGTTACGAGAGAAAATGTCGACCCCACTTTGTTGGGCAGAAGTTGGAGAAAAACAGCTGACTGGACCTGAAATTGTTCAGGAAACCACCGACCGAGTTTCTCAGATCAAGGAAAGGTTGAAGGCAGCTGCTGATCGACAAAAGAGCTACGCCGAAAATCGCAGACGACCGTTAGAATTCCAAGTAGGAGATCGAGTTTTGTTAAAAGTGTCACCGTGGAAAGGAGTTGTTAGATTTGGAAAGAAAGGAAAGTTGAGCCCTCGTTATATTGGTCCATTTAAAATCATTGGTCGAGTTGGTCGTGTCGCATATCGACTCGAATTACCTCAGGAACTCAGTGGAATACACGACATGTTTCACGTGTCAAACATGAAGAAATGCTTGTCTGACGAATCCCTAATCATCTCTGTGGATGATGTTCGAATAGATAATAAGCTTCAATTCGTCGAAGAAACCGTTGAGGTTATGGATTGGAAAATCCAAAAACTAAGACGAAGCCGAATAAAACTGGTTAAAGTTCGTTGGAATTCCAAGTTGGACCCAGAATTCACCTGGGAGCGTCAAGACCAAATGAAAAGAAAATATCCTCACTTGTTCCCTGTTGAGTCCGACAATAGTGCTACCTCCTAGATTTCGGGACGAAATTTCTTAAAGGAGGTGAGAATGTGACACCCGAGCTTTTTAAGACTAATTCTATGCTAAAGTAATTAGTGTTTATTGTGTAATCTCGCATTATGGAAAATAAAATAATAGTATTTTAGTCTTAAGACACTAAGAATATGAATATTATATTTTATTGTGTTCAAAAAAGTTATGTTTTGGCGCGTATCGAATACTGCTCAAAACTGACACTAACAGCGACCCGGGTAAGGTTAACAGTCCAAATAAATTACTAAACGTCGGGAATGACCTAAAATATTATAAATTCAGTAAATATATTAGTCATAAGTATAATTTTAGAATGTTCGATTCGCGAAAATTAGAAAATAAGCGAGTAAAAGCCAATACCGCTCACAGTAAGGTCCCGAAACCAACAAACTCCAAAAAATTACATCTTCATATGGTTTCGAAGCTAGTTTTACAAGGAATTCAGATATTTAATTGGTTTTACATAAAAATAATCCTAACTAGTTGTATTTTATAAAATAAGATCAATGGGGTAAATAAAATACATGTTATTGACTAATTAAACAAAAAATAAAATATTTACACTATACCCCCCCCCCCTAGCCGTCCACCCTTCACACCACCCTAACCCCTGGTTTGCTTTCCAATCACTCTATATACATGCATGCATAACACATAACCCTAGACTACACACTTGTCCCAACACAATCCGATTATTTATCCACCCTTTCCAACACAAACCACCACCCATTCTCTCCCTCCCTCCCTCCCTCCTTCTTGCGGCCGAACCCCACCCCCACCTCCATCTTTTTCTTTCATTTTCATATTACTACCCAAATCACCATCAAAACCCTAGCATCAAATCAAGAAATATGGGTTAGAAGCTAAGTTAGGAAGATTCAAGCCTTGAGCATACTCTAAGAGACCATCAATCTTACTTTCTTACACCTCTCTCTAAAACCCTAAGGTAAGTTTTGGATGCAAAATACTTATTCTTACATCTTAAAAGGGTTCACACAAACAACCAAACCCTTAAACTTATGTGAAAATAGAAGATTTCAAAGTGTATATGTATGCATGTATGACCCGCGGGTTATGTGTGTGTGTATGTGGAACCCGAATCCACATATACATACATACACACATGCATATTACTTCCATATTCATATTGGTTAAGCTTGGTTTGGTGATTTTAAAGATCTAAAGGATTAAAAATAAGATTAAAAGATGAGAATACAAAGAGAGAGAGAGAGAGAGAGAGAGAGAGAGAGAGAGAGAGCCGTGAGTTAGAGAGAGAGTATGAATATATATATTTTCAAATGGTTAATGTTACATACATATGTGTATTTTGATGTTTTATGCCTAAATATTGATATGCATGTTTAAAGTTTGATAATTCATATAAGTTTATATAAGTTTCTTGACAAAAATGAAAATGAAATGATAATAATACAACTACACATGCATGTAATCTACTTAAGATTTTATGTTTAAATCTAAATTGTTACTAGTAAACTTGTTAATATCATCTAGAAAATAGTTGACATGGATTAATAAAATAATATTAATAAGTTGAAAGACAAGAAAGTAAAAGTAAACAAAAAGTTGTCATATAAAGCAAGGACAAATCTTGGAAAATAACACTTTGATATGTGCAACAAAAATAATAAATAGGCTACAAAAGGAATAGAATAAAATCTGATTTCTTAAGTGTCTTAAATGTTATAAATCATTAGAAATTAATATCATAAGTATGGTTAATGATGTGTGACATAATAAACTTATGATATGACATAAATACATGTTTTTAGTTAATAAAATATGATTTTTATGACATAATATTAATTCTGGAAATTTTATGATTTTGCATGTTTATAATAAGTAGATTTGATGTGTTATATGCTATACATGCCTTATTTGCTTTAAAATGAGTATCGATTACTTAACTAGTCGAAAAATCGGCTTTTTAAAGCTAACCGACAAAGATTTTAGGAGCTGAAGTAAAACAGCCCCTAAAACTTAAAAACTCATATATATACACCATATAATGTGTGCAAAGTGGTCAAGGTGATAAAACTTGACAATAAGCGACTCACGTCGCGAAAGACGACGTGAAAACGTTAAAAATGACCAATTTTACCAAATTTAAAACTAAACCGACAACAAATATATTTTTACCAACTAAATTATAATACACATTTAATTCAGCTATAAAAACTATATTTTTAGTTAAAAATATTAATTTTCAACGAAAACATTAAACAATTCACCATTAAAAGTTAAACAGACAAAACTGGTAAAATATGACAAATTAACATAAGTATTGTAAAATTTTGGAAAGACCTAAATAATTTAGCAAATAAAAAGAGGTTTTACTATAATTACATTTAAATATTAATTCAATAATTAATAAACAATTTTAAAAAATTACTTAAGTGTTTTGTTTGCATAAAATAGGAAAATATATATGTTAGTAATATAGAAGTAGACATATAAAATATATGTATATACATATATAAATATATGTGTATGTGTGCCTATGGTATAATATTATGTACGTGAGTGAATATGTAATATGGACTTAACCAAACCAAAGCCGTCAGTGGGTCGTTGAACACTAAAACTAATAAATAAGTTAAACATTTTTGGAAAGACTGAAATAGTGGTGTGAACACTTTAAGTTGAAAGAACAACTTAAGATTATTGTGGGAATAAGTTATTAAAAACGTGTACTAAATGAATAGGACACGAGAAGTGAACAAAAATCGACAGTAACAGTCAAGGTGAGTTTCTCATAAATCCCCAACATTTTTAATTGTTTTAAATGATTTATCAATGTTTTCGGGGAGGAAACACGTTTGTGTCAAAACACATTTTATTATCTTAACAATTGTGATATTATAAGGGCTTTAGATTTGACCGACGTTGGTTAACGTGGTCGGGCTGACTAGAATAAATATTCTCTAGAATAAATATTCAGGAAAATTGTGGTTATCGCAGTCTTATAATCATTAACTGTAAAAAGGTATAGAAATATTGATAGATCTATCGGGTGACGCCCTGCCTACCGACCAGTCGCACTGGTTAAATGTTAGGGGCAAATATTTTGAATTATTGTACGCTTTGATTATAGGTTTAGTAGCATTACATTTATTATTTTCCTTGCTAATTTATAACTATCACAAATGTTGAAGAACAAAATGTTATTTCGAGAACTATCGTTGTAATACGAAAGGAGTCCATTTGGTTTGTCGTTGATGCGACTATATGATTTTTAAACGAATTTCGTGTAAAGTTGGCCTTGATCTCGTGGGATCAGGGTAAAATATAAATATTGATTTGTATGGACAAAATAGTTTCGAAATGAAGAAAGTGAAATTTAATGAAAAAGGATATTTTATATTAATGAGAACTCACCAACCTTTGTGTTGACGTATATTTTAAACGTGTTTTTCAGGTAAAGAAAAACTTGACGCTTCGAGAAGAAAGCGTGGGAAAATGCGGGATTCTAGATCCCGACAGTTGGACATAATGTTTTAATATAATATGTACTCTGATGACTTGAAACTTTTGTTTTCAATAATAAATGTCCAACTTGTACATTAATGGTGTGTGTTTAAATATTGTATGGCTAATCGGCGTCTGTCATCACTTGAACCTACTTCCGCTGCTAAGTTAAGTTTTCGGGGTGTGACAGAAGTTGGTATCAGAGCCAACGGTTATAGCGAATTAGAAATTTTTGGTGAAAAATTTCTAAACTATAACTTAAAATATTTAAACGCGACACTAATTTTCCCACTTCACGCAGCGAAGGAAAGATAAATGAAAAAGTTAAATTTCATTCTGTTTAATTATAGATTATATTATATGGTTACTTAGCGCAAATTTTTGGTCTTATGTCACAGATGTCTGAACCTTAGAATATCGTTGACCTTTCCGACACCGACTCCGATGACGAGGCGAAGGATATACCTTCCCCGAAGTCAGTATTAGGGGAGACACTAGAGCAGCAACTAGAAATGGCACAAGCTGCATTCCGACAGCTCACTCACCCGCCCCCACCGGACAGCTTTTCCGCTTTTGGTCACATGAGTACTTCGGCTATTGGTTCGAACAATGGTTGGGTAGAAGCCGAAGGAGAACCTCCACTTGTTATGACTACTACACCCTCAGTTTCCCTACCCCCAGCCAGCAAATTCAGACGGGTCACCATGGAGACTGGTGACTCTTTCTGGAGAGCTGAGACCTTTGGGGCTGTGTTCACATAGTCTGAGGAGGCCATGGCGGCTCTAGCTGCTGTGGAAGCCGCTAAGGCAGCGTTACGTGCCTCCGCACCTACTGGTAATCCATCCCCAGTGACCTCACAACATGTACTAGCACTGCCTATGTCTACTACACCTACTACTCCAGTCACTGCTACCCCTGCTCCACCACCACCGACCGCGAACCCTTCTCCTGAGCCGGTGACACCTAAGCCACTTAAGGTGTACACCCGAAGGGGTAAGCGACCTATTGAAGGTGGTACTGATCCTTCATCTGCTGGTGGATCTCCACCAAAGACGGATAAGACTCAGTGGGTGGAATGATGCTCTTCATGCGATCGTCACTTGAGCCACATTAAGGATAGACTAGCCACTCAAGACTCCACTATCTATCACCTTTGTAGCCGCATAACCCATTTGGAGACGACGGATATCTTCGATATCCAGACATTCTCCACTATTCTGCAGAGGCTTAGGAAGGTTGAGGCTCACATAACTCACATTAGGAGGGTATTTAGATTGCCGCCACCACCAGGTCCATGATAGGTGCCAATGGGTACTAGTAGCTAAGGGGAAGTGATGCTGATGAAGATGGGATGTTAGGTTCTTTTGATGTTTGCTTGTTTGTTATTTCCTTGTATGTTTCATAGGCACTTTAGGCCTATTTGTACTGTGTTTGGGAAAATTCTAAGACAATATAGGTGCCAATATGTATCTGTACCAAATTTTGGGATGTTTAATATACTAAGAATTTTCCTTTATGTGTATTGTGTTATTATTTATTATGCTTGATTATTAATTAATTATTAATTGTGCATAATCTAATATCTCCTAATTATTTAAAAAGAAAATGCCACCAAGGACTAGGCCTTTACCACTCGAGATTCTCGTTTACCCACGACGCCCGAGGAATTAGCCCAATTAATTGCTCAATATGTTAATACGGCTTTAGAACAGCAGAATGTTAACCGAGGTCGAATCACGGGAAACAAAACCGGGAACGGTACTCCGATAGGTACTGGTACTGGAACTGCTACGGGTAACCCCTCAGGAAGTCAATCACTTGGATGTAACTACAAAACATTCCAAGGGTGCGGTCACAAAACTTTTACGGGAGCCGAAGGTCCTTTAACGATTATAAGATGGATCGAAAAGATGGAATATGTGATGAAGATTAGTAACAGTTCTCCAGCCGAAAGAATCAAATACGGTGTTTGTTCTTTCCAAGATGAGGCTTTAGAATGGTGGAACTCTTTAATCCAGAATATGGGAGAAGAGGCAGCATACGATTTATCTTGGGAGCAGTTAAAGGACATGCTGTTACAATAGTATTGTCCTAGAAACGAGCTTAAAAAGATTGAATATGATTTCTGGCATTTAACCATGGAGGGAGCTGACATTAATACCTACACGTCACGATTTAATGCACTCGCTAAACTGGTACCTCGTTTGGTTAACCCGGAATATGTTCGAATCGAAAGATACATATGGGGTTTAGCACCAGAGATTAGAGGGATGGTGACTTCCTCTAAACCTGATACGATTCAGTCAACTCGTGTTTTAGCAAAAACCCTCACTGACGATGTGGTTCGTAAAGGTATTTTGGTTAAAAAGGACGCCGGAAAGAAAACTGCTGAAAATGGAGGAAAATCGGAAAAGAAGGCTGTCAATGTTGGAGATAACAAAAGGAAATGGACGGGTAATTCAAGAAGTCAATTTAAGAAAGGAAGGAACCAAGGATCAGGTGGTTTGTTTGTTGCAAACGCTAGGAACACTAATCAAACACCTCGATGTAACACTTGCGGTGGAAGCCATTATGGTGTTTGCAAAAGATGACTCCGATGCAACCGATTTGGACAATTGACCCAAGATTGTCGCGACCGATCAACGGATCCCAGTGGGAGGAGATGTTATGAATGCGGGATAGAAGGACATTATAGGAACGAATGTCCAAAGCTTAAGGGTCAGATTTCAAAGGGGAATGCATTTGAGATGAACACAAAGAAGGCTCGTAAGGACTCATCTATGGTAAATGGTACGTTTCTAGTTAATAACCACTATGCTTATGTTATTTTCGATACGGGTGCTGATTTGAGTTCCGTCTCTAAACAATTCGAGCCATTACTTGGCATTAAACCTAGTAAATTAGAAAACAGATATTCCATAGAATTAGCCAACGGAAAGCTAATAGAAACCGGAGAGATCATTCAAGGTTGTACCATTCAATTGGAAAATCAAAAATTCGAGATCGACCTTTTGTCAGTTGAATTAGGCAGCTTTGACATTGTTGTAGGAATGGACTGGTTATCTAGGAATCAGGCTGGAATTGTCTATTCCGAGAAGTTAGTTCGTATACCCATTCCTAATGGGGAAATTATATCAATCCGTGGCCATCAAAGCAACGCATATTTGAAATTTGTCAATGTAATGAAAGCCCGGAAGATGTTACGAAAAGGATGCCCCGCTTTCTTAGCACATGTAGTTGACACTCAAGCCAAGGAGCGTAAACTCGAAGACATTCCAGTTGTTCGAGATCTCCCAGAGGTATTTCCCGAAGATTTTCCTGGTTTACCTCCTGATAGGCAAGTTGAGTTCGGGATAGATCTTGTTCAAGATGCTGCACCGGTAGCCAAATCTCCGTACAGATTAGCACCGTCAGAAATGCAAGAATTGTCCAATCAACTTCAAGAATTACTGGATAAAGGCTTTATTAGACTTAGCTTTTCACCTTGGGGAGCTCCAGTACTGTTCGTCAAAAAGAAGGATGGATCATTCCGTATGTGTATCGATTACCGGGAACTGGACAAACTAACTATTAAGAATCGGTACCCACTACCGAGGATTGATGATCTGTTTGATCAGCTGCAAGGATCCAGCTATTACTCGAAAATCGATTTACGTTCTGGATACCATCAACTCAGAGTAGCCGAAGGAGATATTCCCAAAACAGCGTTCAGGACACGCTATGGCCATTACGAATTTCTTGTCATGCCATTTGGAATGACAAATGCTCCTGCTATATTTATGGACTTGATGAATAGGGTTTGCAAGCCATACTTGGATAAATTCATGATAGTATTCATCGATGATATACTTATCTACTCGTGAACCAAGGAAGAGCATGGAAAACACCTAAGATTGATTTTGGAACTGCTAAAGAAAGAAAATTTGTATGCAAAATTTTCGAAGTGCGATTTCTGGATCTGAGAAGTTCACTTTCTTGAACACGTTGTCAATGAGAAAGGAATACACGTTGATCCTTCGAAGATCGAGGCTATTAAGAATTGGGAAGCACCAAAGTCTCCAACTGAAGTGCGACAATTCTTAGGTCTAGCTGGGTATTATAAGAGATTCATCTAGAATTTCTCATCAACAGCGCAACCTTTGACGCAATTGACCCAGAAAGATAAAAAGTACGACTGGACCAAGAAAAAAAAAGAGGCATTTCTGTTGCTTAAGAAAAAGTTGTGCAGTGCACCTATTCTATCCCTTCCAGAAGGAACAGCGGGATTTGTTGTTTACTTCGATGTTTCATGATTAGGTCTTGGATGCGTGCTTATGCAAAGGGATAAAGTGATAGCATATGCCTCCCGACAACTTAAAGTGCATGAGAAAAATTACACGACTCATGATTTGGAATTGGGAGCTGTTATTTTTACACTTAAAATCTGGAGACACTACCTGTATGGTACCAAGTGTACGATTTTCACAGATCACAAAAGCCTCTAGCACATCTTCGATCAGAAAGTTCTCAATATGAGGCAAAGGCGTTGGATCGAACTACTTAACGATTATGACTGCGTTATTCGCTACCACCCAGGAAAAGCAAATGTCGTGGCAGATGTGTTAAGTAGGAAAGAAAGAGAAAAGCCATTACGCGTTCGAGCACTAGGTCTAACGATACAGACAAGTCTCACGACTCGAATACGTGACGCGAAACGCGAAGCTCTAAACCTCGATATATTAAAGCTGAGAAATTGAGAGGTCTAGAATGCGAATTTATCACCAAATCTGATGGTACTTCATATCTCATCGATCGAGTTTGGGTGCCTAGATATGGGAACTTGAGAAAATTGGTTCTAGACGAAGCGCACAAGTCCAAATATTCAATTCACCAAGGTTCGACAAAGATGTGTTTGAATCAATATGCCCAAGACACATATTAGAGTTGATGTGGCTAGTACGTATTGATCCAAGTCGGGTCATACCCAATAACAAGCTAGACAAACACCACGATAATTATTATTAGATGTGATCTAAGTAATGATTATCAACACTTATAATATTTGGAAAATGGTTTTCTAAATATTTGCATTTGTGTGTTAAATAAATTATATGGATAATTTATATTTTGAGAGATGTTATTTAAATTGGTTAAATAACATATTGCATGTTACTTATAATATGTTTTATAACAAAAATATTATGAGTAAATAATTGTAAGGGGATTTGAAATTTAGGTGGGAAAATCCCTCCCTCTTCTCTCTCCTCCTTTTGTTCCTTCCAAGACATGCAAATATATTGATTGGGAGATCATATTTCTTGGTATTATAATCTCTACACTCTCTCTCTCACACATTTCTCTTCTCTCTTTCTCTCCTCCATGGAGCCGTGAACTGTCACACCCCAACCTAAGGCGGAAATGTCGGGGCATGAACTGATTGTCACAGCTCTCAAGGTTACTATCATGCAACATTTAAATGACAATATCTATTAATTAAATTCAATTATCAAATAAATCAAATACAAACAGATACATAATTCATACAACAATACAAATTTTATATTTCTTGATTACAATATTTTTCTAACTACATTCTTCACTAAGTCTTCACCAACCTGCATTAAATTTCTACGATAACCTACATATGCGTATAAAATAGAATATTTGTCAACAACACATGTTTAGTGAGTAAAACACCAGTTTAAGACACTACAATAATATTATATAATAAATAAATAAAGATGCAAACTGTTCCTGTGAGATAAGCAGTTAAGCCATAGCACATACACAAATAATCAACCATAAAGAAAGCAAACCAAAAAGAAAGTAAACCATAAAGAAAACAAACCATAAAGAAAGGGCTCAACCAATCCATATAAATGGACATTGGTTACCAAGCAAGGACTAAACCGTCGCCATAAAAAATGGACATCGGTTGCCGAAGTAAGCATACAACGTTCAAATAAAGCAACTAAGCAAATAGCAAGTTAGGCATAAACCGATATACACACAAGGATTAACAGTTGCGGTTTTGTATACTAGATAATAGATAAATATATAAGGTATGCACATGTCCCCAAAAAGGTTTAAAAATAAGTAAAAAGGGGGAGTGAATTACTCACTTCGATGATTAAGCAAGAGATAATGAATAGGTAAGAAAGCGGTAAACGAAGCTCTTCGGGAATGATACCGACGAGAAGCCCTAAGTAACAATAATTGCGGGAAAAATTAAATATGGATTCAACACCGAATCTAAAACTGGATAGAGGTTCGGGATTTAATGATCACGGGAGTTCTTGCGATAGTTATGCATTACTTTAATTTATTATCGGTTTTATTATCATTTTTATTTAACAAAGGTTTATCGTAAATAATATGATTTTAATTTAAAATACATAAAAAAATACTTGAATAAATAGTTATAAAGCTTTATAGTTTATATAAAGAAATTTCAATCTAACGATTACGTTAACTCTATTTAAATATTTTTATTATTAATAAAGGTATCTTTTAAATTAATGTTGTAAATAAAAGATAATAAATAATAATTAATAATGTTCATAAAAAATATATACACGAAAACTTGACGAGATTTAGGGTCAAAAATGTAAACTTTAGTATGCCGATTTAATAAAACAATATTTATTTAATAGCAAAAATTGAATTTGTCATTTGTTAAAATTAATTTATATAAAACGAAAAACAAGAAGAAAAAAATATATCTAAAAATCCGGGTGGTCAGGTTCGAACCTGCGACCACCCGCAGCCGAGCACATTGCCCAACCATCTGCACCAGCTTAGTCACATGTTTAAAACATACGAACTAGTAATTAAAAACAAACAAATAATAAAACCCAATTGGCTATGAACCCTAAAAATCCTAATCCGATAATTCGTTCATCCTTTGATTAATTAAAGTTAGGGTTTTGCTAAAACGAGTAATGGCGAGCAACAACATGTATTTAATTAACTGTTTGATTATCGAATTGAGTGCGAACGACGTATAAATGACCGACGGACAACCCGGACATGAACAGTAACTTCGAACCGTGTTCGAAGCAATTAGAGATAGGGTAACGGTTTGTTTTGATGCGAGGGAGGTGCATTCATGATTAATTGGTTTAAGATCGTCTCTATAGTATATTAACAGTTTTAGGTTAAAGACGGTTCGTTTATAATAGCAATACGTATCAAATTGATCTTCCTTTCCTAATTAACTTCTCGTTTAGGCCGTTTATAGGAAGGAGAATAATATGCATGACTAAATATTGATTCATGACGAAGATTACGGCTCAAGATTACGAAACGGGTTATGTTTTGGGTCTAGAATACGGGTGAAGTCAATTTAAGAAAGGAAGGAACCAAGGATCAGGTGGTTTGTTT
The DNA here is from genome assembly GCF_021521415.1 of Bidens hawaiensis. NCBI lineage: Eukaryota > Viridiplantae > Streptophyta > Magnoliopsida > Asterales > Asteraceae > Bidens > Bidens hawaiensis. The sequence goes on from NW_027494575.1 coordinate 124,187, forward strand.
GTTGCAAACGCTAGGAACACTAATCAAACACCTCGATGTAACACTTTCGGTGGAAGCCATTATGGTGTTTGCAAAAGATGACTCCGATGCAACCGATTTGGACAATTGAACCAAGATTGTCGTGACCGATCAACGGATCCCAGTGGGAGGAGATGTTATGAATGCGGGATTGAAGGACATTATAGGAACGAATGTCCAAAGCTTAAGGGTCAGATTTCAAAGGGGAAAGCATTTGAGATGAACACAAAGAAGGCTCGTAAGGACTCATCTATGGTAACCGGTACGTTTCTATTTAATAACCACTATGCTTATGTTATTTTCGATACAGGTGCTGATTTGAGTTTCGTCTCTAAACAATTCGATCCATTACTTGGCATTAAACCTAGAAAATTAGAAAACAGATATTCCATAGAATTAGCCAACGGAAAGCTAATAGAAACCGGAGAGATCATTTAAGGTTGTACCATTCAATTGGAAAATCGAAAATTCGAGATCGACCTTTTGTCAGTTGAATTAGGCAGCTTTGACATCGTTGTAGGAATGGACTGGTTATCTAGGAATCAGGCTGGAATTGTCTGTTCCGAGAAGTTAGTTCGTATACCCATTCCTAATGGGGAAATTATATCAATCCGTGGCCATCAAAGCAACGCAGATTTGAAATTTGTCAATGTAATGAAAGCCCGGAAGATGTTACAAAAAGGATGCCCCGCTTTCTTAGCACATGTAGTTGACACTCAAGCCAAGGAGCGAAACTCGAAGACATTCCAGTTGTTCGAGATCTCCCAGAGGTATTTCCCGAAGATTTTCCTGGTTTACCTCCTGATAGGCAAGTTGGGTTCAGGATAGATCTTGTTCAAGATGCTGCACCGGTAGCCAAATCTCCGTACAGATTAACACCGTCAGAAATGCAAGAATTATCCAATCAACTTCAAGAATTACTGGATAAAGGCTTTATTAGACCTAGCTTTTCACCTTGGGGAACTCCAGTACTGTTCGTCAAAAAGAAGGATGGATCATTCCGTATGTGTATCGATTACCGGGAACTGAACAAACTAACTATTAAGAATCGGTACCCACTACCGAGGATTGATGATCTGTTTGATCAGCTGCAAGGATCCAACTATTACTCGAAAATCGATTTACGTCTGGATACCATCAACTCAGAGTAGCCGAAGGAGATATTCCCAAAACATCGTTCAGGACACGCTATGGACATTACGAATTTCTTGTCATGCCATTTGGAATGACAAATGCTCCTGCTATATTTATGGACATGATGAATAGGGTTTGCAAGCCATACTTGGATAAATTCGTGATAGTATTCATCGATGATATACTTATCTACTTGTGAACCAAGGAAGAGCATGGAAAACACCTAAGATTGATTTTGGAACTGCTAAAGAAAGAAAATTTGTATGCAAAATTTTCGAAGTGCGATTTCTGGATCCGAGAAGTTCACTTTCTTGGACACGTTGTCAATGAGAAAGGAATACACGTTGATCCTTCGAAGATCGAGGCTATTAAGAATTGGGAAGCACCAAAGTCTCCAACTGAAGTGCGACAATTCTTAGGTCTAGCTGGGTATTATAGGAGATTCATCGAGAATTTCTCATCAATAGCGCAACCTTTGACGCAATTGACCCAGAAAGATAAAAAGTACGATTAGACCAAAAAACAAGAAGAGGCATTTCTGTTGCCTAAGCAAAAGTTGTGCAGTGCACCTATTCTATCCCTTCCAGAAGGAACAACGGGATTTGTTGTTTACTGCGATGCTTCATGATTAGGTCTTGGATGCGTGCTTATGCAAAGGGATAAAGTGATAGCATATGCCTCCCGACAACTTAAAGTGCATGAGAAAAATTACACGACTCATGATTTGGAATTGGGAGCTGTTATTTTTGCACTTAAAATTATGACTGCATTGGATCGAACTGCTTAACGATTATGACTGCGATATTCGCTACCACCCAGGAAAAGCAAATGTTGTGGCAGATGCGTTATGTAGGAAAGAAAGAGAAAAGCCATTACGCGTTCGAGCACTAGGTCTAACGATACAGACAAGTCTCACGACTCGAATACGTGACGCGAAACGCGAAGCTCTATACCTCGATATATTAAAGCTGAGAAATTGAGAGGTCTAGAATGCGAATTTGTCACCAAATCTGATGGTATTTCATATCTCATCGATCGAGTTTGGGTGCATAGATATGGGAACTTGAGAAAATTGGTTCTAGACGAAGCGCACCAGTCCAAATATTCGATCCACCCAGGTTCGACAAAGATGTGTTAGAATTGATATGCCCAAGCCACATATTAGAGTTGATGTGGCTAGTACGTATTGATCCAAGTCGGGTCATACCCAATAACAAGCTAGACAAAAACACGATAATTATTATTAGATGTGATCTAAGTAATGATTATCAACACTTATAATATTTGGAAAATGGTTTTCTAAATATTTGCATTTGTGTGTTAAATAAATTATATGGATAATTTATATTTTGAGAGATGTTATTTAAATTGGTTAAATAACATATTGCATGTTACTTATGATATGTTTAATAACAAAAATATTATGAGTAAATAATTGTAAGGGGATTTGAAATTTGGGTGGGAAAATCCCTCCCTCTTCTCTTTCCTCCTTTTGTTCCTTCCAAGACATGCAAATATATTGATTGGGAGATCATATTTCTTGGTATAATAATCTCTACACTCTCTCTCACACACATTTCTCTTCTCTCTTTCTCTCCTCCATGGAGCCGTGAACTGTCACACCCAAACCTAAGGCGGAAATGCCGGGGCATGAACTGATTGTCACAACTCTCAAGGTTACTATCATGCAACATTTAAATGACAATATCTATTAATTAAATTCAATTATCAAATAAATCAAATACAAACAGATACATAATTCATACAACAATACAAATTTTATATTTCTTGATTACAATATTTTTCTAACTACATTCTTCACTAAGTCTTCACCAACCTGCATTAAATTTCTACGATAACCTGCATATGCGTATAAAATAGAATATTTGTCAACAACACATGTTGAGTGAGTAAAACACCAGTTTAATACACTACAATAATATTATATAATAAATAAATAAAGATGCAAACTGTTCCTGTGAGATAAGCAGTTAAGCCATAGCACATACACAAATAATCAACCATAAAGAAAGCAAACCATAAAGAAAATAAACCATAAAGAAAGGGCTCAACCAATCCATATAAATGGACATTGGTTACCAAGCAAGGACTAAATCGTTGCCATAAAAAATGGACATCGGTTGCCGAAGTAAGCATACAACGTTCAAATAAAGCAAGTAAACAAATAGCAAGTTAGGCATAAACCGATATACACACAAGGATTAACAGTTACGGTTTTGTATACAAGATAATAGATAAATATATAAGGTACGCACATGTCCCCAAAAAGGTTTAAAAATAAGTAAAAAGGGGGAGTGAATTACTCACTTCGATGATTAAGCAAGAGATAATGAATAGGTAAGAAAGCGGTAAACGAAGCTCTTCGAAAATGATACCGACGAGAAGCCCTAAGTAACAATAAATGCGGGAAAAATTAAATATGGATTCAACACCGAATCTAAAACTGGATAGAGGTTCGGGATTTAATGATCACGAGAGTTCTTGCGAAAGTTATACATTACTTTAATTTATTATCGGTTTTATTATCATTTTTATTTAACAAAGGTTTATCGTAAATAATATGATTTTAATTTAAAATACATAAAAAAAATACTTGAATAAATAGTTATAAAGCTTTATAGTTTATATAAAGAAATTTCAATCTAACGATTACGTTAACTCTATTTAAATATTTTTATTATTAATAAAGGTATCTTTTAAATTAATGTTGTAAATAAAAGATAATAAATAATAATTAATAATGTTCATACAAAATATATACACGAAAACTTGACGAGATTTAGGGTCAAAAACGTAAACTTTAGTATGCCGATTTAATAAAAGAATATTTATTTAATAGCAAAAATTTAATTTATCATATATTAAAATTAATTTATATAAACCAAAAACAAGAAGAAAAAAAATATATCTAAAAATCCGGGTGGTCAGGTTCGAACCTGCGACCACCCGCAGCCGAGCACATTGCCCAATCATCTACACCAGCTTAGTCACATGTTTAAAACATACGAACTAGTAATTAAAAACAAACAAATGATAAAACCCAATTGGCTATGAACCCTAAAAATCCTAATCCGATAATTCGTTCATCCTTTGATTAATTAAAGTTAGGGTTTTGCTAAAACGAGTAATGGCGAGCAACAACATGTATTTAATTACCTGTTTGATTATCGAATTAAGTGCGAACGACGTATAAATGACCGACGGACAACCCGGACATGAACAGTAACTTCGAACCATGTTTGAAGCAATTAGAGATAGGGTAACGGTTTGTTTTGATGCGAGGGAGGTGCATTCATGATTAATTGGTTTAAGATCGTCTCTATATTATATTAACAGTTTTAGGTTAAAGACGGTTCGTTTATAATAGCAATACGTATCAAATTGATCTTCCTTTCCTAATTAACTTCTCGTTTAGGCCGTTTATAGGAAGGAGAATAATATGCATGACTAAATATTGATTCATGACGAAGATTACGGCTCAAGATTACGAAACGGGTTACGTTTTGGGTCTAGAATACGGGTGAAGAGTATGGGTCATGGGTTTGAGGATGATTAATATAATAACTAAATTAAATATCAGATTTTGCATATAGCCCCCTGAACTTTGGAGATGGAAACAAAAAGGGGGTTAAATTATAGTCTTGGGTTAAAATTTCCAAACTTTAAAAGTTATATACATGTTTTATATAATTAGTTAAGTAATAATATAATAATAGTTAAGTAACTTGATAAACGAAATAAAATTTCCTGAACACAGAAGCGAGTCGGGTATTAATAGTTTCGAAAACCCGAGTTGTTACAGTCTCCCCTACTTTAGGTAATTTCGTCCCGAAATTAAATGATACCATAACAAATCTATTAAATTTTTGAGGAAAAGAAAAACTTTAAATAAAATTTAAAAATATATCATAGTACAAATGTTTGAATAGCCAAACAACGCTCCAAATGCAAATCCGATACGGGCACTTATATATAGGATGTACCAGCGGCGTATCCACCATGTCCTTATCATTTTTACATTTGTACCGTTATCTCAACTACTTTTTATTCTATATCATGACACACAATCTTACGCATCATGATTTCCATGCGAGGACTTCAATAATTATGTTCCGGACCATAATTATTTAGATCGTCAGATGGTCCACATAACTCGTCTTATCGTGTGGGTTTACAAAAACGGTTGTAAATATAATTTTAAGAATATAAATCCTTTAGAGAAAGTAGTTTTAAGTGAGAAGTCTTTAAGTAGACAAAAGTTTATAATTTGGTGATTTAAAATGAGAAATTTCATAAAACAACCCTTTGATAATTTTACTTGAGGGGCATAACAATAGAAAATCTTAACTAGTATCTCAAAAATTCGTAAAACGTTAATTCTAAGTTTATTAAATAGTCGATATAAGGCAAAAAAGTCAAATTCAAGTAAGATCACGACGAGCGGTAAAGCCTTCTAGTAGTTTAAATCTTCAGTTGCGCATGACTTGGAACCTTGAAACTTAAGCGTCTTGATTGATTGATTGATCCAAGAGAGCTTGAGTGGTAGAGGTAGATTAATTCAACATCGCTTGGGTAATGTGGTAGGGCGTAACGATAGTTTGAACTTGATCAGTTTAGAAAATCTGATGGCACATATCGCGAAGAGGATTAGGGTCTCCTGAATGGTAGCAAGAACGGATAGTAGGGGCATCAGGTTGAGCATGAGGGGCATGCTGTTGCGGGACAACTTGCGTATTAGGTGATTGTAGGGCAAGTATATGCAAGGATGATTGATATGATTACATTGGATGCAGAAACGATATGAGAATTGAGTCGGACGATGAAAGTTACTAGTGTGGCATAACGAGTGAATACCGATGGAAATTTTCTTGCTCAGGATACTTTGATTTTGTCGAGGTTGATAATTGATTTGATTAACAAAATAGTTTTTTTAATTAGACTTGCGATTGTTGTTGTCGCGAGGATGAGTAGAGGTAAATGAATTAAAATTTCAATCAAGGAAGTTAATGAACAAGTTTGAATTGGTTGTATTAATGTTTTGACTTTTGAGTTTATAATTTAGAGGTTGCAATAGTTGACTCATTGGATATACACACGTTGGTTATGAGAACTAGATTATTGATGTCGAGGACGACGGTGAATTTCTTAGAGAAGACATTCTATGAGGATTAAAAATAACGATTTATAGGATGAAGGATGAGCTGCGGAAATCATTTAAATAATACAAGTTTAATTGTTTTATAATAACTTTGCTTTTAAGAAATGGGGGATTTGTGTCGCATCATGAGGAATAAGGGATATACAGCGTAGATAGTTTTTAGATGATGTAGTCAATATGATTAAAGTGTGATGACTACACGAGGAGATAAGTCAGTTTAAAATTTTAAATTTTTATTTAATTAAGTTTACAATAAACTAACGAAATATAAATTGTGGATGTTGGCCTCCCAACGAACTAACGAATAAAATAACTGAGTTGGACAGCCCATGAGTGTTACAGGGCGTTTTAACCGACCAAACTAAATAACGAAATATCGAAATAAATATGAGTAGTCGGAGTATCTTGTGAACCACCATGTTGATCACTCCAACAAAAATACGAAAACAAGTTAAGAAATGGATAGTAGGAGTGCCCATGGGTTCCATGGATTTTTCACCCAACTAACAATTTAAATAACGGAACACAATAATCGGGAAACCGAGTTTAGCCACGAACCACCGTGAATTCGGTTTAAAAAAAAACAACCTAAGGTGTCGGTCGTATAACAGATGTGTTCCTCTTTGGCCGAGAGGAACTTGTCATTCTACCAAGCCTTAAGATGAAGGAGTAAAAACAAAAGTAGTGAATTCTTAAGGAATTTCTCAAAAATAAAAGGCAATCTAATTTAATTTAAAATATTTATGAAAATTTTTCTTTGAAGGTTGAGGCATAGCCTCAGAGTTGTGTGTGTGTGCATAACAATATAATAATAAGAATAATCATTATTTAAATAGTTAAATAAGTAATAATCTAGCAAGCAATTATGTAAGTTGTAACAATCAAATAGAACACATCAGGTAAACAAATAAGCACGTATGGGGCTCCTAAGCATGTTACCAGGGAACCACTAACGACCTATCTTAAACCTTCGGCTCTGATACCAATCTGTCACAGCCCAACCTAAGGCGGAAATGCCGGGGCATGAACTGATTGTCACAGCTCTCAAGGTTACTATCATGCAACATTTAAATGACAATATCTATTAATTAAATTCAATTATCAAATAAATCAAATACAAACAGATACATAATTCATACAACAATATAAATTTTATATTTCTTGATTACAATATTTTTCTAACTACATTCTTCACTAAGTCTTCACCAACCTGCATTAAATTTCTACGATAACCTGCATATGCGTATAAAATAGAATATTTGTCAACAACACATGTTGAGTGAGTAAAACACCAGTTTAAGACACTACAATAATATTATATAATAAATAAATAAAGATGCAAACTGTTCCTGTGAGATAAGCAGTTAAGCCATAGCACATACACAAATAATCAACCATAAAGAAAGCAAACCATAAAGAAAGTAAACCATAAAGAAAACAAACCATAAAGAAAGTAAACCATAAAGAAAGGGCTCAACCAATCCATATAAATGGACATTGGTTACCAAGCAAGGACTAAACTGTTGCCATAAAAATGGACATCGGTTGCCGAAGTAACCATACAACGTTCAAATAAAGCAAGTAAGCAAATAGCAATTTAGGCATAAACCGATATACACACAAGGATTAACAGTTGCGGTTTTGTATACTAGATAATAGATAAATATATAAGATACGCACATGTCCCCAAAAAGGTTTAAAAATAAGTAAAAAGGGGGAGTGAATTACTCACTTCGATGATTAAGCAAGAGATAATGAATAGGTAAGAAAGCGGTAAACGAAGCTCTTCGGGAATGATACCGACGAGAAGCCCTAAAGTAACAATAATTGCGGGAAAAATTAAATATGGATTCAACACCGAATCTAAAACTGGATAGAGGTTCGGGATTTAATGATCACGAGAGTTCTTGCGAAAGTTATGCATTACTTTAATTTATTATCGGTTTTATTATCATTTTTATTTAACAAAGGTTTATCGTAAATAATATGATTTTAATTTAAAATTCATAAAAAATACTTGAATAAATATTTATAAAGCTTTATAGTTTATATAAAGATATTTCAATCTAACGATTACGTTAACTCTATTTAAATATTTTTATTATTAATAAAGGTATCTTTTAAATTAATGTTGTAAATAAAAGATAATAAATAATAATTAATAATATTCATAAAAAATATATACACGAAAACTTGACGAGATTTAGGGTCAAAAACGTAAACTTTAGTATGCCGATTTAATAATAAAACAATATTTATTTAATAGCAAAAATGTAATTTATCATTTATCAAAATTAATTTTTATAAACCAAAAACAAGAAGAAGAAAAATTATATATATCTAAAAATCCGGGTGGTTAGGTTCGAACCTACGACCACCCGCAGCCAAGCACATTGCCCAACCATTTGCACCAGCTTAGTCACATGTTTAAAACATACGAACTAGTAATTAAAAACAAACAGATGATAAAACCCAATTGGCTATGAACTTTAAAAATCCTAATCCGATAATTCGTTCATCCTTTGATTAATTAAAGTTAGGGTTTTGCTAAAACGAGTAATGGCGAGCAAGAACATGTTTTTAATTACCTGTTTGATTATCAAATTGAGTGCGAACGACGTATAAATGGCCGACGGACAACCCGGACATGAACAGTACCTTCGAACCGTGTTCGAAGCAATTAGAGATAGGGTAACGGTTTGTTTTGAAGCGAGGGAGGTGCATTCATGATTAATTGGTTTAAGATCGTCTCTATAGTATATTAACAGTTTTAGGTTAAAGACGGTTCGTTTATAATAGCAATACGTATCAAATTGATCTTCCTTTACTAATTAACTTCTCGTTTAGGCCGTTTATAGGAAGGAGAATAATATGCATGACTAAATTTTGATTCATGACGAAGATTACGGCTCAAGATTACGAAACGGGTTACGTTTTGGGTCTAGAATACGGGTGAAGAGTATGGGTCATGGGTTTGAGCATGATTAATATAATAACTAAATTAAATATCATATTTTGCATATAGCCCCCTGATCTTTGGAGATGGAAACAAAAAGGGGGTTAAATTATAGTCTTGGGTCAAAATTGCCAAACTTTAAAAGTTATATACATGTTTTATATAATTAGTTAAGTAATAATATAATAATAGTTAAGTAACTTGATAAACGAAATAAAATTTCCCGAACATAGAAGCGAGTCGGGTATTAATAGATTCGAAAACCCGAGTTGTTACATGAACAAGAAGAAGGAGGACAAACGGGATTTTGTTCTTGCATCAAGTGTTAGGACCCTAGAAACCAAGGTGTTTGTTGGAGCTCGTTGGGTATACAAGCTTGAGGTTTCCTCCATTAGTAGCTAGCCGTTCATATCTTTCATCCTCTTTATCTTTCGGACTTGAAGGTATGATTCATGCAACACCGTATGGTTGTTTTGATAGCATGCATATTCGTATATGGATCCGGGTATTGGGTTTAACATAAACGGGTTTATGTGTAATGGTTAACAAGATTTAAAACTTTATTTTCGCTGCGTTTTCCTTAATAAATGGTTATTTGGACTTTGATAATCTTGCTAAATCCCAACAATGGTATCAGAGCCGCTTATACGGATACATGCTTCATAGATCTAAAATTTTCGGGTTTTATGGTATGTTTTACCATATGGCCGAATGTTTTTTGGCTTTTGGTTACCCCTTGGTTCCTCAAGATTATACTTTACATGCATGTGATAATCTTGATGAATTAAGTCATGTGGATGATTAATTATTTTGTTTGGACAATACCCGAAACTTTCAGTTTTGTTCCTCTTGGCCGAAAGTTTTATGGGTAAGAGGGGAACCATTTTGGTCTTCTAAGACCTTGCATATTTGGATGTGCATTTGGATGTTCATAACCTAGCCATGACCTTTGAATGTGTGTTTGTGTTGTGATTTATTCGGTTTATTCAATATGGTTGTAATATTCATTTATTTGTGTTTGTAATCTATTTATTCATTTCATATTGGTTTGTAATAATAAGTAGATTAGTTGTATTTCTTTTACTAAAGAAAAATGTATTAGGATATATTTTTTGTAAAAGAAGAAGCAACAAAGTTACGGTTTGGTTTTGGGCCTTAATGGACTTCATAGTCCAAGATGGGATTTTAGCCCAATGGCCAAAGCCCAAACTTGGAGGCCCATGGAAGCTAGGAGCTGAAGTCGGAGCCCAAATGGAAGCCCAAATAAAGTGGAAGAGTCACAACACAAGGTGGACACTTGAAGCATATGGATGCGGGATCAAGTGGGAGTTCACCGACACATGCCTTGTGTGATTCTCGTCCTGTAGGAGAGACCTTTTGGCACACTTTTTTTGGTCAGCAAGTGTTGTCATTCTAGGTGGTTATGGTTATGGACTTGTGTTTGTACTTTATGCTTGTGTGGTTGATTTATGTTTATTGTTTTATCATGTTTGGATGTTAACAATTAAAATTTGACAACTAGCATAAAAGTGATTCCTTTGAAATTATTAAGTTATAAAATTGGTTTTATTAACTATTAATGATTTCATAATAAAATGGGTTTTATTTAAAGGAATTTGAAAATTGGTTTTCAAAGGTACCATACATTTGAATGCATGCAAATGGAAGGTACATTAAATAGTTTTCCAATCTAGAATTTTGAAAAACTAAAATCCCTGTTAAAACAAGTTGAACACCATCCTTTTATACGACACTTAAGTCACTTGTAGACTTGAATCGTGGAATAGGGTCACCTAACCACATTTAAGAAAACTTGTGATCTTAAGATGATTTTAAAATACTTGTGGATTGAGGGTCACCTAACCACTTGTATGTGTAAACTCACACGTGTGTGTAAGTAGGACGACTTGATTTGGAAACCATGTGAATAGGGTCACCGACACATGGCGTTCAAAGGTGTTGATGGGATTAAACATGCCAAAAAAACATATGATTTTTAACCGATCCCATAAAACTAGAAGTTTCAAAGGGTTGCAATTGGCAAACGTTGACTACCTTGTTAATTTGAATAGTAGGATAAAGGTCACCTAACTACTATTTGAATGAAACGTTGGATTCTAGATTTTAATCATTAATTGTCTTGGAGACATTAAAGGGTATTAAAGATTAAAATTTATTGATATCGAAAATACTAAATTGAACTTTGTTAAATTCTTTTAAAGATGGCCGCAAACAATCCACAGAACGCTATTATCCCTCATGTGCATAATCTATCACTTAGATCCATTCTGGATAAGGATCGTCTAAACTTTAACAACTTTATGGACCGGTATCGAAACATGAGAATTGTTCTCAAGCAAGAGAAGAAGTCCTATATATTAGACGATCCTATTCCCTATGAACCCGACGTCAATAACTTCGATGCCTACGCGGATTGGCTGAAATACACCGAAGATTCGGTGTAAGTTTCTTGCCTCATGTTGGGAACAATGATTTCCGAGATCCAAAAGGATTTCGAGAATCATGGGCGTATGACATGATAACCAGCTTAAGGAAATGTTCCTTACTCAAGCAAGGGTGGAGCGCTTCGAAACGGTTCGAGCACTTTATGCATGTCATATGGAAAAAACCCAATCCGTATCATCTTATGTGCTTAAGATGAAAAGCCACATTGATCGGCTTGAACAGCTTAACTGTCCCGTCTCAATAGGTTTGAGACATTCGTCATGAGAACGGATGTGACAAAAGCATTGGTGAGCTTCACGCAATGCTTAAGACAGCCGAAGAAGCTAAAGGTTAGCGCCGAGGATCTGTGCTTTGGTTGTGGGGAAATAGGTCACTGGATGAGAAATTGTCCGACCTATCTCAAAGAGTTGAAAGCTAAGAGGGATGCGGGGCAAACCTCATGTACAACTTTCATGATCCATATTGATCTTAATATTATTTCTTCTAACACATGGGTATTGGATACCGGATGTGGAACTCATATATGCAATTCATTGTAGGGGTTTAAAAGAAGAAATGATTTCAAGAAAGGAGATATAAGTCTCTTCATGGGCAATGGAGCAAAGGTTGACGTCCAAGTCCAAGGAGATTATGTTTTGAAGCTTCCTAATGGTTTGGAACTTCTTTTGAAAAACATTCTGTATTCTCCTAGTTTGACTAGGGATATTATCTCTGTTTCTGTATTAAGACAATATGGTTATGATTTCAAGTTTGTAAACAATGGTTTTTATGTATTCATGAATGATGTCTTTTATTTTAAAGTTATGCTGTTTAATAGCATTTATGAATTGGTTCATGATAATACATCCATTGATAACTCGTTGTACCAAGCTAGCACCAAAAGACTCAAATTGGATTTGAGTAAAACTTTTCTTTGGCATTGTCGCCTCAGTCACATAAACAAGGATCGCATTCATACACTTCCAAAGAATGGTCTTTTAAAATCAAATGATGATTCATTTGATGAGTGCGAATCTTGTTTATTGGGAAAGATGACCAAGGAGCACTTTAGTGGAACTAATGAAAGGGCGAAAGACTTATTAGGTATCATACATTTGGATGTATGTGGTCCTTTTAGGACAATGACAAGGAATGGTGAAAGATACTTCATTACCTTTACTGACGATTATAGCCGCTATGGGTATGTGTTCTTGTTAAGACACAAAAATGAAGCCTTTGAAATGTTCAAAGTCTTCCAAAATGAAGTACAAAATCAACTCAACAAAACAATCAAAGTACTACGTTCCGATAGAGGAGGTGAATACCTCAATGATGCGTTTCTGGAACATCTTAGGAGTTGTGGGATTGTCTCACAACTTACTCCACCCAGAACACCACAACATAATGGTGTGTCTGAAAGGAGAAATCGAACTCTATTGGATATGGTTCGATCCATGATGGTTAGAAGCACATTACCTCTATCATTTTGGGATTTCGCACTGATCTCCGCTGCCTGTATTTTAAATATGGCACCAACCAAGAAAGTGGGAAGGACACCTTTTGAAATATGGCATGGAAAGGTTCCATCATTATCATATTTAAGGGTATGGGGCTGTGAGGCTTATGTTAAGATCTACACCCCAGACAAACTTGAAAGCCGATCCACTAAGTGTATCTTTGTAGGATATCCCGAAGATTCGATGGGATATTATTTCTACAATCCAAATGAGCATAAAGTGTTTATAGCTCGCAAGGCTAAGTTCTTGGAAAGAAGGTTCCTTATGGAAGGAACTGATAGAATTATGGAACTCGAGGAGGATCGAGAACCACAAGCCGATACACGTTTGGTTGACACTAGCGATCAATAAGAGGTTGTTGATAATGATCAATTGGTTGATCAACCCACACAAAACGTTTGCAAATCTGGTAGAATTAGCACCCCACCTGAAAGATTTGGAATTTTCATGGATGCATGCTATGTGGTGGATTCCGACGAACCAACCACATAATGAGATGCAATATCACAATCTGATTGTGATAAATGGCTGGAAGCCATGAACGTTGAGATGCAATCCATGCATGACAACCAAGTATGGGACCTGGTTGCCCCATCACTTAATTCCAAACTGGTTGGAAGTAAGTGGGGTTTCAAGAAGAAAACTGATATGCATGGAAACTTGGATACTTATAAAGCTAGACTTGTAGCAAAGGGTTTCACTCAAACTCAAGGGGTTGATTATGATGAAACTTTCTTGCCCGTGGCGATGCTAAAGTCTATAAGGATATTGTTTGCCATAGCCGCATATTATGACTATGAGATATGGCAAATGGATGTCAAAACTGTTTTTCTAAATGAGCATCTTAATGATATGTCTATATGGTTCAGCCTGAAGGTTTTGTCGATCCACAACATCTTAATAAAGTATGCAAGTTGAAGAAATCAATCTATGGATTGAAACAAGCATCTAGGAGTTGGAATCACCGTTTTGATGATGAAGTGAAGAAATTTGGATTCATCAAAAACGCTGATGAAGCTTATGTGTATAAGAAAGCTAGTGGGAGCATCATTACCTTTCTGGTATTATATGTCAATGACATACTGCTGTTTGGAAATGACATTCCAACCTTGGAGGGAGTAAAAGCCTGGCTTGGAAGTTGTTTTTCTGTCAAGGATCTTGGTGAAGCCGCCTATATTCTGGGAATAAAGATCTATATGGATAGGTCAAGGAGGTTGATAGGTTTGAATCAGAGTGCATACATTGACAAAATCTTGAAAAGGTTCAAGATGGACAACTCTAAGAAAGGTTTCGTACCCATTCAAAGAGGAACAACATTGAGTGCTTCTCAATGTCCAAGCTCAAAGGATGAGCAAGACAATATGAATGGAATCCCATATGCATCTGCTATAGGATCCATTATGTATGCCATGATTTGCACCAGGCCGGATGTGTCATGCGCTTTGAGCATGACAAGTAGATACCAGCAAAATCCGGGAACCAGCCATCGGATGGCGGTTAAGAGCATATTGAAATACCTTAGGATGACTAAGGATATGTTTCTAATATATGGCTCTGGTGAGGAGGAACTCGTTGTAAAGGGTTACACGGATGCGAGTTTCCAAACTGATAGAGATGATTCTCGATCAAAATCGGGATATGTCTTCGTTCTAAATGGTGGTGCTATCTCTTGGAAGAGCGCAAAACAAGACGTGGTAGCCTTGTCTACCACAGAATCAGAATACATCGCCGCCTCCTTGGCAGCTCAAGAAGCTGCGTGGATTAGAAAGTTCATTGCCGATCTAGGGGTAGTCCATACCATTCAGGCCCCTCTAGAAATCTTTTGTGACAACGAGGGTGCGATTGCTCAAATCAAGGAACCTCGTGCACATCAAAAGACTAGGCACATTGAGCGGGGAGATTCAACTACATAAGGGATGAAGTTGAAAAGGGAAAGATATGTATTCGCGAAGTTCACACTGATCAAAACATTCGCTACCACCCAGGAAAAGCAAATGTCGTGGCAGATGCGTTAAGTAGGAAAGAAAGAGAAAAGCCATTACGCGTTCGAGCACTAGGTCTAACGATACAGACAAGTCTCACGACTCGAATACGTGACGCGCAACGCGAAGCTCTAAAACCTCGATATATTAAAGCTGAGAAATTGAGAGGTCTAGAATGCGAATTGTCACCAAATCTGATGGTACTTCATATCTCATCGATCGAGTTTGGGTGCCTAGATATGGGAACTTGAGAAAATTGGTTCTAGACGAAGTGCACAAGTCCAGATATTCGATTCACCTAGGTTCGACAAAGATGTGTTGGAATCGATATGCCCAAGACACATATTAGAGTTGATGTGGCTAGTACGTATTGATCCAAGTCGGGTCATACCCAATAACAAGCTAGACAAACACCACGATAATTATTATTAGATGTGATCTAAGTAATGATTATCAACACTTATAATATTTGGAAAATGGTTTTCTAAATATTTGCATTTGTGTGTTAAATAAGTTATATGGATAATTTATATTTTGAGAGATGTTATTTAAATTGGTTAAATAACATATTGCATGTTACTTATGATATGTTTTATAACATAAATATTATGAGTAAATAATTGAATGTAATTAAAAGGGGATTTGAAATTTGGGTGGGAAAATCCCTCCCTCTTCTTTCTCCTCCTTTTGTTCCTTCCAAGACATGCAAATATATTGATTGGGAGATCATATTTCTTGGTAGTATAATCTCTACACTCTCTCACACACACTTCTCTTCTCTCTTTCTCACCTCCATGGAGCCGTGAACAAGAAGAAGAAGGAGGACAAACGGGATTTTGTTCTTCCATCAAGTGTTAGGACCCTAGCAACCAAGGTGTTTGTTGGAGCTCGTTGGGAATACAATCTTGAGGTTTCCTCCATTGGAAACTAGCCGTTCATATCTTTCATCCTCTTTATCTTTCGGACTTGAAGGTATGATTCATGCAACACCCTATGGTTGTTTTGATAGCATGCATATTCGTATATGGATCCGGGCATTGGGTTTAACATAAACGGGTTTATGTGTAATGTTTAACAAGATTTAAAACTTTATTTCCGCTGCGTTTTCCTTAATAAATGGTTATTTTGGACTTTGATAATCTTGCTAAAACCCAACAAGATGTACAAAGATCTCCAAGAACTCTATTGGTGGCCGAACATGAATGGAGACATAGCCGTTTATGTCGGTAAATGCCTAACATGTTCTAAAGTTAAAGCTAAACACCAGAAGCCACCTGGATTGCTTCAACAACTTGAGATTCCTTAATGGAAATGGGATAATATCACCATGGACTTTGTAACCAAACTGCCACTGACACCCAATAACCACGATGCTATTTGGGTAATTGTGGATAGGTTGACTAAGTCAGCACACTTCGTTTCGATCCGAGAGAAAGATAGTATGGAAAAGTTAACTAGACTTTACCTTAAGGAAATCGTATCAAAACATGGTATTCCTGTTTCAATCATCTCTGATAGGGATGGTCGTTTTGTTTCACGCTTTTGGCAATCATTGCATGAATCCTTAGGAACTCGCCTAGATATGAGTACTGCCTATCACCCGCAGACGGACCGTCAAAGTGAAAGAACGATTCAGACTTTAGAAGACATGCTACGTGCTTGTGTTCTCGATTTCGGCAAAAGTTGGGATACTCACCTACCTTTGGCTGCGTTTTCTTACAATAATAGCTATCACTCTAGTATTAAAGCTGCACCGTTTGAAGCTAGATACGGGAGAAAATGTCGACCCCACTTTGTTGGGCAGAAGTTGGAGAAAAACAGCTGACTGGACCTGAAATTGTTCAGGAAACCACCGACCGAGTTTTTCAGATCAAGGAAAGGTTGAAGGCAGCTGCTGATCGACAAAAGAGCTACGCCGAAAATCGCAGACGACCGTTAGAATTCCAAGTAGGAGATCGAGTTATGTTAAAAGTGTCACCGTGGAAAGGAGTTGTTAGATTTGGAAAGAAAGGAAAGTTGAGCCCTCGTTATATTGGTCCATTTAAAATCATTGGTCGAGTTGGTCGTGTCGCATATCGACTCGAATTGCCTCAGGAACTCAGTGGAATACACGACATGTTTCACGTGTCAAACATGAAGAAATGCTTGTCTGACGAATCCCTAATCATCTCTGTGGATGATGTTCGAATAGATAATAAGCTTCGATTCGTCGAAGAAACCGTTGAGGTTATGGATTGGAAAATCCAAAAACTAAGACGAAGCCGAATAAAACTGGTTAAAGTTCGTTGGAATTCCAAGTTGGACCCAGAATTCACCTGGGAGCGTCAAGACCAAATGAAAAGAAAATATCCACACTTGTTCCCTGTTGAGTCCGACAATAGTGCTACCTCCTAAATTTCGGGACGAAATTTCTTAAAGGAGGTGAGAATGTGACACCCGAGCTTTTTAAGACTAATCCTATGCTAATGTAATCAGTGTTTATTGTATAGTCTCGTATTATGGAAAATAAAATAATAATATTTTAGTCTTAAGACACTAAGAATATGAATATTATATTTTATTGTGTTCAAAAAGTTATGTTTTGGCGCGTATCGAATACTGCTCAAAACTGACACTAACAGCGACCCGGGTAAGGTTAACAGTCCAAATAAATTCCTAAACGTCGGGAATGACCTAAAATATTATAAATTCAGTAAATATAATAATATTAGGTCATAAGTATAATTTTAGAATGTTCGATTCGCGAAAATTAGAAAATAAGCGAGTAAAAGCCAATACCGCTCACCGTAAGGACCCGACACCAACCAACACCAAAAATTTACATCTTTATATGGTTTTGAAGCTAGTTTTACAAGGAATTCAGATATGTAATTGGTTTTACATAAAAATAATCCTAACTAGTTGTATTTTATAAAATAAGATCAATGGGGTAAATAAAATACATGTTATTGACTAATTAAACAAAAATTAAACATTTACACTATACCCCATCTAGCCGTCCACCCTTCACACCACCCTAACCCACCCTTGGTTTGCTTTCTCATCACTCTACATACATGCATGCATAACACATAACCTTAGACTACACACTTGTCCCAACACAATCCCATTATTTATCCACCCTTTCCAACACAAACCACCACCCATTCTCTCCCTCCCTCCCTCCTTCTTGCGGCCGAACCCCACCCCCACCTCCATCTTTCTCTTTCATTTTCATATTACTACCCAAATCACCATCAAAACCCTAGCATCAAATCAAGAAATATGGGTTAGAAGCTATGTTAACCATCAATCTTACTTTCTTACACCTCTATCTAAAATCCTAAGGTAAATCCAAAACCCTAGTTTCATTCTTTAAGTTTTGGATGCAAAATACTTGTTCTTGCATTTTAAAAGGGTTCACACATACAACCAAACCCATAAACTCATGCGAAAATGGAAGATTTCAAAGCGTACATGTATGCATGTATGACCCGTGGGTTATGTGTGTGTGTATGTGGAACCCGAATCCACATATACATACATACAAACATGCATATTACCTCCATATTCATATTGGTTAAGCTTGGTTTGGTGATTTTAAAGATCTAAAGGATTAAAAATAAGATTAAAAGATGAGAATACAAAGAGAGAGAGTATGAATATGTATATTTTCAAATGGTTAATGTTACATACATATGTGTATTTTGATGTTTTATGCCTAAATATTGATATGCATGTTTAAAGTTTGATAATACATATAAGTTTCTTGACAAAAATGAAAATGATACGATAATAATACAAGATTGGTAATAATATTAACTTAGGTATATGTTCTTGTTAATAAAAACACATAAACTACACATGCATGTAATAAACTTAAGATTTTATGTTTAAATCTAAATTGTTACTAGTAAACTTGTTAATATCATCTTGAAAATAGTTGACATGGATTAATAAAATAATATTAATAAGTTGAAAGACAAGAAAGTAAAATTAAACAAAAAGTTGTCATATAAAGCAAGGACAAATCTTGGAAAATAACACTTTGATATGTGCAACAAAAATAATAAATAGGCTACAAAAGGAATAGAATAAAATCTGATTTCTTAAGTGTATTAAATGTTATAAATCAATAGAAATTAATATCATAAGTATGGTTAATGATGTGTGACATAATAAACTTATGATATGACATAAATACATGTTTTTAGTTAATAAAATATAATTTTTATGACATAATATTAAATCTGGAAATTTTATGATTTTGCATGTTTATAATAAGTAGATTTGATGTGTTATATGCTATACATGCCTTATTTGCTTTAAAATGAGTATCGATTACTTAACTAGTCGAAAAATCGGCTTTTTAAAGCTAACCGACAAAGATTTTAGGAGCTGAAGTAAAACAGCCCCTAAAACTTAAAAACTCATATATATACACCATATAATTTGTGTAAAGTGGTCAAGGTGATAAAACTTGACAATAAGCGACTCACGTCGCGAAAGACGACGTGAAAACGTTAAAAATGACCAATTTTACCAAATTTAAAACTAAACCGACAACAAATATATTTTTACCAACTAAATTTTAATACACATTTAATTCAGCTATAAAAACTATATTTTTAGTTAAAAATATTAATTTTCAACGAAAACATTAAACAATTCACCGTTAAAAGTTAAACAGACAAAACCGGTAAAATATGACAAATTAACATAAGTATTGTAAAATTTTGGAAAGACCTAAATAATTCAGCAAATAAAAAGAGGTTTTACTATAATTACATTTAAATATTAATTCAATAATTAATAAACAATTTAAGAAATTACTTAAGTGTTTTGTTTGCATAAAATAGGAAAATATATATGTTAGTAATATAGAAGTAGACATATAAAATATATGTATATACATATATAAATATATGTGTATGTGTGCCTATGGTATAATATTATGTACGTGAGTGAATATGTAATATGGACTTAACCAAACCAAAGCCGTCAGTGGGTCGTTGAACACTAAAACTAATAAATAAGTTAAACATTTTCGGAAAGACTGAAATAGTGGTGTGAACACTTTAAGTTGAAAGAACAACTTAAGATTATTGTGGGAATAAGTTATTAAAAACGTGTACTAAATGAATAGAACACGAGAAGTGAACAAAAATCGACAGTAACAGTCAAGGTGAGTTTCTCATAAATCCCCAACATTTTTAATTGTTTTAAATGATTTATCAATGTTTTCGGGGAGGAAACACGTTTGTGTCAAAAACACATTTTATTATCTTAACAATTGTGATATTATAAGGGCTTTAGATTTGACCGACGTTGGTTAACGTGGTCGGGCTAACTAGAATAAATATTCTCTAGAATAAATATTCAGGAAAATTGTGGTTATCGCACTCTTATAATCATTAACTGTAAAAAGGCATAGAAATATTGATAGATCTATCGGGTGACGGCCTGCCTACCGACCAGTCGCACTGGTTAAATGTTGGGGGCAAATATTTTGAATTATTGTACGCTTTGATTATAGGTTTAGTAGCATTACATTTGTTATATTCCTTGCTAATTTATAACTATCACAAATGTTGAAGAATAAAATGTTATTTGGAGAACTATCGTTGTAATACGAAAGGAGTCCATTTGGTTTGTCGTTGAGGCGACTATATGATTTTTAAACGACTTTCGTGTAAAGTTGGCCTTGATCCCGTGGGATCAGGGTAAAATATAAATATTGATTTGTATGGACAAAATAGTTTCGAAATGAAGAAAGTGAAATTTAATGAAAAAGGATATTTTGTATTAATGAGAACTCACCAACCTTTGTGTTGACGTATATTTTAGACGTGTTTTTCAGGTAAAGGAAAACTTGGCGCTTCATGAAGACATTCTTTTATTTCTTCTTCAAAATTATAACCTAAAACATATCAAAGTTGTGAAATTTATGACTAATCTTTACTTTGAATATGTTTTTTCTTGTGCATGTACAATTATGGCGACATATCCGTTTGAGAAGAAACATAATATGTGCGCGCTGCTTCAAGTAACTGCCGATAACCGACCAGTTGAACAGATGATACGGTGGCTACAACTTTCAAATATCATATTTGCATTGACAGAAAGCCCCATTATATACAGAAATCATCAACTCGATTTCTGGTACTCTACGCAATTAATTGATGATGCAGGTGGTAAGCAGATTGAGGCTACCGTGGCACGACAGGAGATTGTTATATTTGAACAAGTGATACGGGCAAGTCTACAATTGAATGATGTTGTGGAAGCTTCAATCCATTTCTCCACATATCGATTATTGAGGATTAAACAGGATACCATGGGATATCAGGGGGATGTCCATTAGGGACAATTTAAAAATTGCATGTTCCCTAACCTTTACAGGTCCTTAATACACCACATTGTTCAGGGCTCTACACCCAGAAAAGGGTCATGGACTTTGATGATCCGGGAGATCGCCAATGCCACTGTGGCAGTTGTCTATCGAAGGCCTTTTAATTTTTCTTTTATGATATTTGAAGTTTTGGCTGAAATTTGAGGAAAGCCGATAAAGATAAATTCTTGGTTTATCCAAGATTCTTGCAGATCATTTTCAATCTGGTGTTACCTGACTTGCCAACCATTGGAATAACACATATATTGCAATATCCTAACGTCTACAAGAGGATAGCAAAGTTGGCATCAACCAGCAACGTTAACCCTGATGTGGAATTTGATATTCTACCATGGTTTCTGGATAAAAATCTGGAGATAATGGTTGTTCCAGAATCACCACAAGTGAGTTCTGAGGAGGAGGAGGAGGAGGAGGAGGAGGATTGAGAGTGATGATTCTGATGATGGAGGTGATAGAGGTGATGGAGTACATGAGGAGAATGTTGTTGATAATGATAATGCAAAGGCTCAGGGGGAGAACCAACCTATACCTACATTACCAACCTCACCCATAAGCCTACCCCAACTTCAAACCCCATCCCCACCCCAACACGAAACCCCATCCCCACCACAACACCATGATTATGAACCATATATCCCATCCCCACCCCAAGCCAACCTCAAACCCAAATCCAAAACCAAGACCAAACCCAAACACAAACCCAAAGCCCACCACAAACCTAACTCCTAAACCAACCCTAAGACCAGCCTATCCATTAACCTTACATTCCTCAACATGTTCCAGCACACCTTATAAACCAGCCAAACACACCTTAGCATTCACCAACCCAACCATAAAATACTGACCAACCCATAAACCCAACCTTTGAAATTTTATCCACGCCTTTACACAAATAAATTGAACCATAAACAACTCCACTAGCACAAACATTACATAAAGCCCACCCCATGAACCTATTCAACCCTAACCCAATATACATGACCCATTCTCAGATTCTCCTTCCAAATCCCCTTCCCCTGGTGCCCTTTTGTTTGGAATATATATGGACGTGGTAATCAAGAATGTTGATTTGAGAATAGAGAATGAAGAATTGAAAAAAAAGGAACAATGAGCTGGAATCCCTATTAGGATAGGCACAACATAGGATTCAAACCCTGGAGGCTGAGGTTGAGAAGATCTCAGCTATACCAAATTAGGGGGAGAATCCGCCTGTAGTCAATGTGGTAAGGGATAATGTTATGGAGGAGGATACCTTGAAAAATCTATGTATGGTGTATGGAAGCAGTGGAGATGAGGATGAGGAGGATAGAGATGAGGAGGATGGATATGAGGCTGATGAGTCTGATAAAGGTGAACAAGACTATGATGTTGATAAATCTGTGTTTCAAAAAATGTGGTTGAGGAGAGGGAGAAAGAGATGGAGAAGGAGGTTGATGATGAAATTACTGATAAAAGTGTGGCTGACACTGATAATGTATTGACTGAAGCTATAGCAACTGATGCTATATTAACTGAGCCACAAACTGATGTGATCATTGAAGATGGAGGTGATACTGAAGAAATTGTGTTAACTGAAGAAAATAATGATGATGCAACCTCTAACTTGAAGAAAAATAAAAATGCTGATAAAGAAATGGAAGACTAGTTTGCTGATATTGACAACTTTCCCAGTGAACCAACTGTGGTGAGGGAACAGTGACTGTTGATGAGGAAAGAAGGAAAAAGAAAGGAAAATCAGTTGTTGAATCTGAGGATCAATTACAGCCTCTGGAACCCAACAAAGTAAAATCTACTGATGAAATTTTAATGATTGATGAAGGTGCTGAAAAGGCAGCCAGGAGGCATGATGAGATTGTTGGAGGATGGATGCAGAGGGAGACTATCTCAAGATTCTTAACTGATAAAGAACTTGAGGATCAGAGGATATTGTTGGAAGAAGCTGAGTTGAGGAAGAACTTAAATGCAGAGGGGGAGGTTGATCAAGAGGTAATTGAAACTCTGTTGAACATGCAAAGAGTTGAAGAAGTTGAAAACACTCTTGCCTCAGTCATCTATAATTTAAAGCATTCTGATCCGAAAAGAAAATTGAAGAAAGGAAAGTAGTGGTTGGTGAATTTTCTACTAAAAATGTTGTGCAAATATTGGCAGAAAAATGGATAAAGGAAACTGAGGATGATATGAAGAATAATCCTGAAAATTGGGACCCTGAAAACTTGGGTAAATGTGGAAAGAAGTACATGAGGAAGATGAAGAGGGCAGACAAGTCTGAAAAGACTGAATATATTATGGAAAGTCGATGGAAAGTCGTGTTAAGGCTGTTTCTATACAAACCATTATGCATGCTGACGTACATGCTGAACCTGAAGTATATGAACCAAGAATAGAGGCACTTGAAGATCTATCTGAAGATGATCATGATGAAACTATTGATTCCCCTAATATTGAGAGGACTGATGAGCATAGGGAGAATATACAAAATATGTTGAATGATGCTAAAAGTAAAAATCCAATTATTCTGAGTCTTATTAATCATGGCTATAAGTTTGAAACTCTGGCTCCCATGTCCGATGAGGAGTTGCAGAAGTTACTTGATGGTGAGGTAGAAGATATAAAGAAAAATGTGCAAAAGAAAACAAAGATTCTCAAAAGTTCAGAGCATATTTGAGATTACATGGCTATTCGGAAAAAACAATTAAGCCATATGAAATTTGATGAACTGGAAAGTGCTTACATTGTGACAGTTGATGCGGTGAAAAAGAATGAGTTGGAGAGAATGAAGAAGGAAACGAATCAGAAAGAAAAGCTTGAAATATTATTCAA
Organism: Bidens hawaiensis; assembly: GCF_021521415.1. NCBI lineage: Eukaryota > Viridiplantae > Streptophyta > Magnoliopsida > Asterales > Asteraceae > Bidens > Bidens hawaiensis. The sequence continues at coordinate 148,629 of NW_027494575.1, forward strand.
TAAGTATGGTGGGAAGTGTAAATATTTGATTGATCATGGCATATCTATTGAGGTGGTTGACAGTTTGAGTAAACAACAGGTGGGAACACATTTCAATAGGCTATCAAGGAAAGATGAGTTTGATAGAGCCACAAAGAAACCAAGAATAATGACTTTGACTGATAAAAAGATATTGCAGTGGGAGAATGAACAAGTTATTTTATTTGACAGGTTGATGGAAGCTAGGGGCAGAAGAGATGAAACCAAACACTTGAACAGGGAGAAAAAATTATCCATGTATGAAGCTGAAAAGGCCAAATTTGATCAGGACAAACCCAAATCATCCAAATTTCCAACTCTTGTAATTGTGAAGGAGGAACCAGTGGAGAATGTAGAGCCATGGAAAGATGAAAACAAGATCAAGACCCTCAAAGGCTTGATGCTTAGTAAAGGGATGGCTAAATGTGTATTTGACAACCTTGGCAAAAGTCAATTGAAGGAACTATTTTATGGACAAAAGGTTGAATGGGAAAGACTTGAGGCTGAACAAAGGAAACTATTGCAATTCCAGTGTGGACCGAGGGGTGAACGAATTGAAAGTCAAAGATCTGTACCCATGGTCCAACTGATGAGAATGTGATGAACATGATTACTACTATGGAAAAGGAGGGTGAAAACTATTTGGAGTTGATTTTGTTGCCTAAGGAGAGAAAATTGTTGAGTTATTTAAAAAGAAATATGGGCATGTGAGGGCCCCTGTACCTAAGAAGAAAACTACTTCTAGGCCCTAAGCTGTAAGTGTCCCAATACCAACTGCTAGAGCCTCTCAACAGAGACAACAAAGGCCACATTCTGAAGTGGACCTACCAAAGAGTGTATACTTTGATGCAAAAACTGAATCCTTGAAAGTGGTAATGACTAGTGGTGACCTGAAGCATATTGTATTTAAAGATGACTTTTTAGATTTCAAGAAGGAACAACTGGCTGAGATGGCAACCTTAAGCTTGTATGACTATCACAACAAGCAGAGGTTTGCAGGCAGACAACAAAATGAATTATCTAAACATATCAGGGATCAAGCCAGGAGAGGGTTCCCCATGCTAAGTAGGAAGAGAAAAGTAGAACTCTTTGATTTTGAAAGGAAGAAGAGGCAGAGGAGGATGTTGGACATACAACTGACTGAAGCTTCTTACCACAAGAAGACCAAGCACCACAACCCTCTGGCCAACATGAAACAATGTCTAAGCATGAGGCGGCAGATAACAAGGCCCAATCATGAAGTCCAGAGAAATGGAAGGATTGCAAACATTGTCTTTGAAGATCAAGATAAATCCTTCATTCTCATAAACGTTTCTGGTGGACTGGCCTTGGGCATCATCAAGGAAGACATCGATTTAGAATTTCTGCATGTGGAGGATCTAGAGGATATAATCGATGGACTCTGTCCTCTCAGCATCCTCACTACAGTCAGTTATTCATGTTTAAGGAACGGGCCGCAGGTGTGAGATTGGAAAGAAGAATGGAGGCTTCCAGCTTCAGAATATGAAAGATGCAGCTTATAGATTAGATTTGATATGTAATGTCTTTGTGACAAAATTATAAGTTGTAATCTTTTCTTTTTGACATGTAATTTCCTTCTGAAAAATTTGATGTGTATTTGAAAAGTGTATGTAACCAAAAAGAGGTGTTTTAGTACAACTAAGGATGTTCCAATCTAGGGGGAAATTGTTGGGATGAAGAAAAGACATAAGGAAGATTGGACTCTTCCCAACCTCTCTGAAAATGGATAAGTGTGGAAACCGAGCACACTTAGGCCTCCCAGCAAGCTTTTACTTAATATAGCAATGTATTTTGCTTTCCCAACAAGGTTATCTTCTAGAATTCCTCTTAAGTGTTAGACCGAGCAAGGTTTACTTTGTCTAGCAAGGTTTTTCTTCAAGTCAAGCAAAGTTTGTTTTCTAGCAAACTCTTGACTAAACCAAGCTGAAACCAAGTCTTTTGGAAGATCTAGCAAGGTTTATATAATAAACAGTGGTCCCAACAAGCTTGAAGAAATTTGATCAACAATTTATCTAAGTGCTTCTTACTAGCAAGGTTCAACTCAAGAGCAAGCTACAGTGTTACCAGCACACTTGGGGTTGTTTAATAATTTAATGTTAACAAAAGTTTAAAGGGATCTCTGAAGAACAAGTTTACTAGTAGGACTATATCGAGCAAAGTTTGATATGGTCAAGAGGATTGAAGTCTGCTAGATGAATATTTTCTAAGAAAAATATTCTAAGTAAAGCTTGCCCGGAGAACTGTTCCCCAGCACACTTTATGGTTACCAGGTCTTCTCAAGGAACACAAAAGCTGTAAAGCTTGCCTGAAGACCTGTTTACACATAGAATATCACTATCGTTACGGTTTCTAGAAGGAATGTCAGGTGTCAGGGAAGGCCTATAAAAGGAATATTTTAGGGCATGTCTAGGACACACCAAGACCTTACACATGATTGTGATTTTGACGGCTGACTTATTCCTGCATGGAAATCTGCCATAAAATCCAAACATTCCACTCTGAAACCCTAATTGATTTTCATTGTATCTGTCATAATACTAATGGAAATCTTTTGAGTTACATAGTGTTTTTGTTACTTTTGTATCTGTCAAGCAACATTTAGTGTGTTAGTGTTTCCGCCATTAATACTCTATTGTTCTTACCATTAATAGTAAGTCGTTAACCTTCTTGTGAACACTTATGTGTGGGTTACGACAGTGAGTGAATGATCTATTGAGTGAGATATTTGGGACCGACACTTAAACCTGGATTAGTGTACCTTATACGAGTGTCCAATAGACATTAAAATCCAAGTTTTACCAACATTTTGCATGTCGTATTTTTCCTTTAAAAAGTTATAATATAGTTAAAAAAAATTAAGTATAGCAAATAAATAAATAAAACTAATTAAAAACTTACCAAAATACTCCCATATTTTATCTTTATGTGGCATCTTCATCCATGAAGCAAGAGTCAATGGTGCATAAGTATGGTTACGAGAAATTGTGCCAAAAAATAAAGAGAATTGTGAAACTTCATGTGCTGGTCCCACGGGTTGTCCAAATTCATTACATATAATGGTCTCTCGCTCGCCGACTTTTCGTATGTACACAGAATGCAACATCGTTGGTCCTCTTTTTTGGTTTTAGATTCTGAACGCAAGTATATATTATATACATACATACATACATACATACATATATATATATATATATATATATATATATATTAACAAGCAAAAAAACAATGTATAAGTAGGTAACGAACCTATTGCTTTTTCATATTATGGATGGTGTAATCGCTCTTGAACTAGTGAAACGTCCTCATCTTCCAAATCATCATGGCTATCATCCCCTTGTATCTCTTCATCATTATATGTAGATGCAAAAGGTCCATGTCATATTCGGTATATTGAGCAACACAATCTTTTCATTGTTAAATACAACATTATCAATAAATATAAATTACAAAAAATACAATAGAAAAATGTACTAGTTTTTTATCCTACTGAAATGTCTAGCTCTTAATGGGTTTACTTGAGCCGTTTCTAAGCGTGTTCAACATATAATCACATTATATGACCATGACATCTATATTCTATTCAAACATTTATATCATGTGTATTTATACAATAAAACATAATCTACCTAACAAATAATCCACTGTTCCTTCATATAAATATAATAAAAAAAAAGAAAGAAACCAACCTGGTTAAGCAGACTATACTTGTTGTTCTGATTATATAGATGATTTATTTTTTATTCTAATGAATAACTCCAAGGAATTTTATGTTAGATATAAAACATTTAACCCCACAAAAGTTAAGTCAATTAATCAGCTAATTTAATTAACAAATAACTAAATACGAAGAACCACATACGATATAGAGTAACCCACGCTTATAAATTCCATTAAACAAGTATACTAAAAGAACCTGCCTTTCTTTGTATTGTGAGAAAATGATACAAGCTTACAGTATAAACATAAGATTTGCAACTTGGAGACATGCTTATTATTCTCATGTGTCCTTGTACAACATAATAGTATTTAAGTTTAACATACAAAGATGGAATATGAAAGTTATATAGTATAAGTACCTTGAGATCTCACAATATGCCCTTCATCACCAGCACCCTTCAAATATGTTGGTTCAATATCTGCTTCATTAACATCTAAAAGCGTGTAAGAGTAAATTAATATGAAAACCAGTTGTATGGCTGACTTTGTAATTACTCAATAAAATGTTGAACCTTAAGACTACAAAAACGGTACCTTGAAATACTTCATCATCAACGATGTCATCATCGTCAGCAAGAAAAAAAAACCTTTATTTGATCTGGGTTTAACACAAGCAGGCTTTGCCAAATTTTGTTTAGGCACCTTCCTTTGCCTTGTCTCTTTATTACTTGAAATTAACTCACCCATGGTAAGTGTTGCATTAGAATGATTCTTTTTTAATGTGTTTTGATCCAAGACCTTTGGAGCGAAAACTCAACCTTGCTTTGCTAAATTAGCCACTTTCTTCATTGAAATTGGTGAAATATATCGTGGAAGATGTTTCTATAACAAATTTCATTTTCGTTAGAAACATATATATATGGAGCTAAAAGTAATAGATATTGTATTACCTTTTTGGCTACTTTAACACTTGTAGAAACCTCTGTATAATATTCTTCGCTATCATTACCCATTTCAGGAATCCAGTGTTCATCTCTCGCACTAGAAAATGTTGGGTTCACCTCTTTTTTCCTTTACTTCGTTTTTTTGCTTTCTACTAGACTTGTCATAGAGTTTGACATGTTTTTAATTCCCATAGCTCGTAGCATTTCTTTGTTTTCTTGAACCCTCAATAACTTAAGGTTTTCATAATCATTCAGTTGTCTTTTTCTTGCCATTGGACCTGTTTAATTTAATATTTAGCATTTTATTTATGGCGGGTCGAGCGAGCGATTTTGGGGGTCAAAGCAAAGTTAATATCGGGGGCCCTTTTTTCAATTTTTTTAACTTGATTTGTGCTTTCTTTTTATTTTGAACAGGACAAGATATTGAAAGTGAGAAGCCAACAAATGACAATCAAGTACAAACTAATAAAAAAACCACAGTTTAATCACAATCAAGCATATTATAAATAGAAAAATAAGTAGATCTAGCATATGCAAATCTCAATAACCAACAAATTAGTTGAAAGTGAGAAGCCATGAAATGAGTGATACCATGGCTGCAAAGACAGCTTAAAATTATTAAGTTTTCTCACCATTTAGCCATCTAGTATGTGTACAATATATTCTTGTACTAAAAATCCCATAAATTTTATCCCAAAACTATAAATATATAGGGTATGACTTTCAGTACTGAAATCAAAGCCCGAACTCATATATGATATTGAACCGATAATACCTGAAAAATGGTTCGGGTTTTCAAAGACCCGAAAACTGGTTCCAGTTATACCCGAAATCTGGGTTTTTTAAGTATCTGGAAGCAGTTTTGTAAATACATGTTAACAAAAAAAATTGGTGAAAATGGGGTTTTTCAATACTGCAGGCCCGTTAACAAAAAAACTGCAAAAAATGGGTTTTTTCATTAACGCAGGCCCGCTAACAAAAAAAAACTGCAAAAAACGGGATTTTTCTTTAATGCTGGCCTGCTAACAAAAACTTTGCAGAAAACAGGTTTTCAATACTGCAGGTCCGTTAACAAAAAGCTGCAGAAAACAAGTTTTTTCAATACTGCAAGCCCGTTAACAAAAAAGAAATGCAGAAAACGGTTTTTTTCAATACTGCAGGCCCGTTAACAAAAAAACTGCAGAAATCGAGTTTTTTCAATACTGCATGCTCATACCCAGAACCTTGTTTTAATAATACCCGATTTATGCACCTCTAACTATATGTATTGTATTACATTTAATCAAAATAAATCTGGGCAGTCTCATCAAACACTGAAGTACCATGAACTTTTAATTAGTTGCTTTCAGGTTTCAACATTCTAAGTTCTACCCTACATACAAAGTTTGTTTATTAAAAAATTACCAACACTACATGCATATACAGTTAGGCAAATTTTGCATTTTAATTTTTATGTTCAAACTATATCAGGTGCATATGCACACACATTTATTGTTAACAAATTCAGTTTACTATGTAATAACCTTTTCATTTTATCCCTCATGCAATTTTCATAAAGGCTTAATTAGCTCAAACCGGAACCAAACCGCTAGTAACAACTCGGTTTTAGTTTTCAACGGTTTAGTTTTGGTTATTGATTATAAAAAACCGTAACTAACGGTTGGCTCACTGATTGACCACATACAAAGGCCCTTGTGTTTATGTGACTGAAATAAACTAACAGCAATCAAACTAAACATATCGAGGATAGATTAATATAGGGTCTTTAGTTTCTAAAACCAGGAAACAAAAGTCCCTCCTCAAAAAACAACTCCCTTGGTTTCATTAGAAACCAAATGATCAGATGAAAACCTAATGAGTAACTAATTTCGGGGCCTGGTAAAAACATATAAGAATCAATTTCGAAAATATACCGGAAATTTATCAACAAAATATGTTTCAACTAATGGCATTTTAGCTCATACAAGAAACAATTTCAAGTAAATGATACTCAAACAAACCAAACTAACCACATACATGTATATGATAAGAATCAATTCAGCTCTAACTAGAATCAATTTCAAGTTGGGAATCAGTTTTACTTACAATTTTGCTACTGTATGTGAACAATAAGTCGGAAGAATGGAATTACAATGTTAAACTTGTCAAGGATGAAACCGTTTTTTTCAAATTCAACCTGCTTTTGATATTTGACATTGGCAATTTAGGGACGCTGGAATTAATATCACGAACTACTTTGGGGGGAACGGGAGTTCAGTGAAACTTGGGGAAGTTATAATCCTGAAGACTAGTTCTATAATTTCACTATAAATGTATTAATAAAAAACAAATTAACATACATTATAGATCAAGAAATAATATATAAATCATAGTTAAAGACTATATAATATAGTAAAGTAAGTTTAGTTATATATTTAAAATAAATTAGAACCATGATCTACAAAAAGAAAAAAAATTGCTAATAATATATATTGATGGTCATTTAGAGTTAATATGGGCATTTAGGGTGATTTAAGGTCGTTGAAGTTTACTATATGGCAATTAGGGTGATTCGAGGTCGTTTAGATTTAATGTGGAGATGGACAACAATAGGTATTTTTGTTCAGTTATAATCAGTCATGGTTATTAAATGTTGTGTTTAAGGTTAATGATGGTTAATGATGGTCCATTAGGTCACTAACAGCCAATTAGGGTGAATGGTGATCATTGGAATTAATCTGGAAAATTAGAGTTATTGATGGTCGTCTGCATCAATAGCCAACTAGAATCGATTTTGTATAATTAATAAAGGTTATAAGTTCTGTTAGTGTTAATAATGGTCCATTAGGTCATAACAGCCAATTAAGATGACTAATAGTCATTTAGGATTAATATGGGCAATTAGGGTGATTGATGGTTGTTTATGGTTAATATTTGCATCAATGTATAACTAGAGTAAATTTTGTTTTTATATATAATTATAAGGGTTGTAGGTATTGTTTAGTGCTAATGATGGTTAATCAAGGTTAATGACGGTCCATCAGGAAAATACAACGAATTACGGTGACCAATGGTCGTTTAGGATTAATATGGTATAATTAACAAGGGTTATCAAGTGTTAGTTTAGGCTTAACGATGATCAATCAAGATTAATGACAGTTCACCAAAAACCTAATGTGATGATTAATGGTTGTTTAGTTTTAATATAGGTAATAAGGTAGATTGATGGTCATTTATGTTAATGTACGCGTCAATGGACAACTATAGTTAGGGGGTGTTTGGGATTCCTTATTTTGCTTCCTTATAACTTTTCATTAAGTTAATAAGTTATAAAAGTGTAACTTATGGAACTTTTCCTCTCACAATATAAGCAATCCCAAACACCTTATTACTTTTCAAAAAGTTTATAAGTTATAAGCTGGTGAAAATAAGTAATCCCAAACACCCCCTTAATATTGTTCAATTATAATCAATAAAGATTATTTAGTGTTGTTATTGGGTTAATGACAACCACTCAAGGTTAATGATGGTCCATTAGGTCATTAACATCCGATTAAGGTGACTAATTGTCGTTTAAGATTAATATGGGCATTTAGGGTGATTGATGCGCTTGTTTATGGTTAATATGGGCATCAATGTAAAACTAGAGTAAATATTTTCTATATATAATCATAAGGGTTATAGGTGTTCTTTTAGTGTTAATTATGGTTAATCAAGGTTAAAGACGGTCCATTAGGTCATTAACAAACAGGTAGGGTCACTAACGGTCATTCATGGTTAATGTGCGAAATTAAGGTGATTTATTCCTGAAGGGTAAATAAGGGAAATTAGAGTGATTGATTCCTATGGGCGTAAATGAGTCAAGCCCCTACAAAAGGGCTAGAGCTTGACTCATTTTAATTTAAGAGGGCTCGAGCTCGACTCGAACAAAATTGTACTTCTAAAGCTTGAGATCGGCTCATAAGTAGTTTGTCAAACTTGATGGGCTCGGGATCGGCTTGCTTATTATCTATTAACTATTTAATTATTTTTATTTATATATTGTAACTATTCACACACACACACACAAATATATATATATATACATATATATATAATATGTGTGTTTATAATTTTGATATATATATATATATATATATATTAAATATTAGATAAACGAACATTATTGAACTTCCTATCGAACGGTTCATTGAACGTTCAGTTCGTTTATGAGCCTAGCCATCATTATGTTTAATTGCATTCTAAAAAAACGTTTAGTTTAAGACCAAAGTAGAATAGTTCTAATACATGTATATTGCTTTAGACTGTCCTTGAAAACTGGTTAAAAGTCAAATTTGGTCAAAAAGTCAAACCCGCTAAAAACAGCCTCTCAACTGATCCTAATTTACGGTATAATTTAAATAATACCGAAATTGCCCCCTGTGTCCATCATTGAACACTAAAATAATGCCTATAACCCTTATGATTATATATAACCAATAATTTAATCATACATAAATTTATTGGTCACTTTTAAGCAAAAAAATGTCAAGATTTGCCAAAAGAGTCACTTTGTAAAAAAAGTCAGATTTGTCTAGACAAAGCAATTCCATTATATAGACATTAATTAATTCCTAGATTACCCTTGTTGTATGATATTTCAGATAATACCAAAATTGTTCCTTGTGTTTAACTTTCATAATTTTGTTTCTATTATCAACAAAAAAATAGTTAACTGGTCAAAATATGTCAACTTTAGTTAACGGATCAAGTTCAAACGAAACTGAAATTACAAGATATGCCCCTGTCGACGATTAAAACTACAAATACTTAACAGTTTTAAAACCATAAATAGGTAAATTAACTTGAAAACAAATGGGCCGATATTAACTAAAGCATCAAAATATGCAACTGATCAATTTCAAATATAACTAAAATTATTAAAATGCCCCTGTTAACCGCCCAATTGGAAATGTCTGCACGGTTTTATGATATGAAGTGAATTTATATTAATGTAAGTCCTTGGTAAATTATTGTCCTCCTTGATTATTAATGGTAAAACTTTTGCTTTGCTTGTAATAAAATACATAGTTTGTACCAGATGTGATGCAATAATTTAACCATACATAATTTTGTTGGTCAGTTTTGACGAAAAAGGTCAAGATTTGCCAAAAAAGCCACTTTGTAAAAAAAGTCAGATTTGCTTGGACAAAGCAATTCGATTATATAGACATTAATTAATTCCCAGATTACCCATGTTCTATGATATTTCCGATAATACCAAAATTGCTCCTTGTGTTTGACTTTCATAATTTTGTTTCTACGATCATTAAAAATATAGTTAACTGGTCAAAAACATGTCAACTTTAGTTAACGGGTCAAGTTCAAATGAAACTGAAATTACAAGATATGCCCCTATCAAAGATTAAAATTGCAAATACTTAACAGTTTCAAACCCATAGATAGGTAAATTAACTTGAAAACAAATGGATCGATATTAGTTAACTCGTCAAACAAGTCGGTTTTAGTTATTATGTCAATTTCAAACATAACTGAAATCAAATATAAAAAACCAAAACTGTGTCTTCTCATTCCATCAGTTTGATTAATTCTTATAAAAGAACAAAATAGATCAAGAGTGAACTTGGATCAGGCAACCAGCACAGCACAAATATTAGATAATCTTCTTATTGCAACCTGAAACGGAAATAAACAACGATCGATCAGGCAACCAGCACAGCACAAACATTAGATAATCTTCTTATTGCAACCTGAAACGGAAATAAACAACGATCAAACTGATTAGGTCAAGAAAAATTAGTGTTTCAACCAGAATCATTTTTTTGTATCTTATTACTCAATTATCGCCATCTTTATCCGCATGCATCCAATCCCATAATGTATCATCGGGATCAGAGTCATCACCATTCTCACTATCAGCTACATCAGTGGCAGCTAATTCTGTACTTGCATCAACCTTAAAAGGAGGGATATCTTCTCTTGACAAAGGAGTCTCTTAATCACTAACTTATGCAAGAGACACCAACCTATCTTCATTAGGCTCACACCAATAGGAGCCATCGTCAGCTTCATTATTTTCTTCATCAAAGTCATATATATCATTTGGAATCGTATTAATAACATAATGCAAACCATCTACTACAGGGTCTGGCACATAGAACACCTGTTTCACTTGGGAGGGCATGACAAAAGGATCATCCGAATAGCATAACTTCTTATTAACACATGTTAATCCATAATCATCTTTTTCAACTTGGTACCACTCACAATGAAATAATACAACTCTAAACTTTGACCAATTGTCAAGTTCAATTATGTCTAAAATTCTACCATAGTAGTCAACATTCCCAACCGTTGGATTTTTGTCCCGAGAACTCGCAAAGCTAGGAGTTAAAGCTGTAATTGAAACACCACTATTTTGAGTTGTACATTTATCATCTCGTGATTTGACATGAAACCTATATCCGTTTGCATAATACCCATAGTATCTCTTCAAAGTAGGACTAGGACCCTTTGCAAGCCAAAATAATATGATCTAGAACATTATTATGAATTACTTTTTTTTCAAACCAACTGGCGAACTCATGACTATGGTTGTGCGCTCGTGCCCATTGACTTTGTCCTGCTTGACTTTCAATATAAGCTTCATGCTCACTACATCATCATTTAGAAAAATATGACATGAATATTAGATAAATAATAATGACATTTAATTCGAAGAAAATAGAGGCTATAAACTGGTTACTTGATATAATTATTGACTTCTGCACAATCAGAATTGAATAAGGCATAACGATGTGCTTGTTCCCTTAAATTAACATAGAAAGATACATTTTTTCCATGTCTTCGGTTTTTACCTCCTACTCTCCTAGGGGATGGCCACAATTCACAAATATTTGTTCATACGGTTCGCTTTCTCCCATCGAACATCAGTATCATCTGCACCCTTATTAGGTGTTTCATTGTCTTCGTGAATATAACGTGAGCAAAAATTCAAACATTTTTCAATCAAATACCCTTCTGCTATGGATCCCTCTGGCCGACTCTTGTTTCGCACATATGACATCAACTTGCACAAGTATCTCTCCATAAAAAACATCCATCTATACTGAACAAGTCCTCCAAGCCTAACTTCACTTACTAAGTGGATAGGTAAATGCACCATGATGTCAAAAAAATGCTGGCAAAAATATTTTCTCAAATTCACATAACATTTCTGTAATCTCAAGTTGTAATCTATCAAGGTCCTCAGGCTTAATTACTTTGCTGCACAAGCTTCGAAAAAAGACACCCAACCTGATTAAAGGGATAGCAACATGCTTCGGCAAATATTTCCGGACAGCAACTTGAAGCAAGTAATGCAAAAAGATGTGAGCATCATGACTCATAACCTGAAAATTTCTTTTCCGAAGAATGTACACAGCGTGCAATATTAGACGCACACGCGTAAAGTAATTTTGTTTCCTTCAGAATACAACAAAACTTAACTTTCTCTTTGAAGACATTGAGAAACATGCTTTCTGCATGATAACTTGCTCACCGTCTTCTAAAAGTTTTCGCTGAAGACTTTCTTTGATGCGAAGATCTAAAAGGTCAAATCGCGCTTTCGGGTGATCTTTTGACTTCCAACCAATATCCAACAAAGTCCCAATCACGTTGTCACATATATTTCTTTCAATGTGCATCCCGTCAAGATTATGCCGACATTTATTGAATTTCTAGTACGGTAAGTGAAAAAATATTGACCTTTTCTTCCATGGGCAAATGCTATCTTTTTTTTTTTTGTGTTTTGCCAAATAGATTGTTAAAACCAGAAAGATCACTCAAAACTTCAACACCTGATAGAGGTTTTGGATAAACCCTCGTCTCAGTTTTCCCATTGAAAGCATTCTTATTATGTCGCCATGGGTGTTGAGCATCTAAAAAATCTGCGGTGATCCATGTAGCATGTTTTCTTATTATGCTTCAAGTAAAGTGAGCTAGTCTCATGATTACAACATGGACATACAAAATTTCCCTTTGTTTTCCACCCCAATAACATTGAGTAACCTGGAAAATCACTAATTGTCCATGTTAAAGCTGCATACAATTTAAAGGTCTCATCTTTAGATTTATCGTATGTCTCCAAACCATTAACCCACAAATATTTAAGCTCATCAACTAATGGTTGTAAGTAAATATCAATGTTATTACCTGGAGATTCGGGTCCTTGGATTAACAAAGATAATATAAAGTATTCGGTTTCAGTGACATCCATGGAGGCAAATTGTAGTTAATTAACACCACAGGCCAAGTGCTATGAGTGATGCTCATTGTTCCAAATGGATTAAATCCATCACTTGAAAACCCTAACCTCACATTTCTAGTTTCTTTTGCAAAATGAGGATATAAAGAATCCTTCCAGCTTTGCCCATTTGTAGGATGTCGTAAATTTCCATCTTTAGGACGTCCTTCATCATGCCATGCCATATGTTTAGCCGCATCTGAACACATGAAAATACTTCGGAACCTTGGTTTTAAAGGAAAATGCCACACCATTTTAGCCGGAACTTTTGAATATGTTTTAGAATGCTCGATATTATTCTCATTCTGTTGTTTTTCATTCTCTTGTTGTTTCCACTTAGAGGTATGGCGAATGTGGCACACTTCAGCATCTTCATGCTCTTTCCAATATAACAACAATCGTTTGGACATGATGGAATCTTCTTATAATCCAGCCCTAATTCTTTTATGACTTTTTTTAGCTTTAGTAAAACTAGCTAGAAGTTTTGCTTCTAGAATCATCTTTTGTAAAAGTTGTAGAAGATCATCAAATGCCACATTACTAAGCCCGTGAAGGTTCGTGAACAAAAGAAGACTAACAATGGAAGATAGCTTCGAAAAACTTTTACACCCAGGGTACAACTCTTCCTTTCCATCTTCTGCCAGTTTATAGAACTTATTGGTATCTTTATTTAAACCTTCTTTCACCATACTTGTTTCCCTTAGCTTTAAACCTATCATTCAATAATTCATCAAAATTGTTATGCACACCATACCCATTATCATCAATACCAACATTAAATCTTGTTTGTGATTGGTTTTCTCCATGAAAATCCCAGACATAGTAATCTTCTACAAATCAGTGTCCTTTTAAATGATCAAATACTTCATCTCTTCGATACCAATAACAGTTTTTACATCGTTTTCAAGGACAACAAATTTGAGATCCTTTTTCTACTTTAGCAAATGAAGCATTAAGGAAATCAATAACTCTTGCTTCAAATTCAGGTAATTGTCTAGGCAGATACATCCATTCTCTAGCATTCTTCATGTCTCTCGCATCCTGAGTATAATAAAAACAAGGAGGTTAAAATTCAAAATGATTAGTATAAAGATGAGTCATCATAATATATGTTAAACCAGCCGATAACATATTACAATGGCCATTTGACTTGCTATGGAACCTTAAATTGAATTGATCAATCATAAGCTAAAATAACTAAAGCGTGTAATTAAGATGCCACCATTAACGTGTTGTATAAAAAAACATTATTAGAATTCAGAAGTAGCGAACCAAACACTACTTTGCCGATTATTAATTTCAGAATGCAACTAGAAAATAATTTGATTCACATACAAAAACAATTAACTAAACTACCAAATGCTATGTTTAAGGTAATTAAAATTCAAATGGCGAGATTCAGATAATTGTGCTATTATGATGAGGAAACTTAACTAGACGATATAGGTACATGATGGTGAATCCTTAAATTTGCAACAACATATTTTATTGAATTCAAACAAACTCAGTGACCAAACAACAAAATTAACATTAAATTACACTAATTATTGTACAAATTAACATAAAATTAAAACAAAATAGAGTGCTGGTGTTACCTCAACAATTACTAATTACTTGGGCAAGAAATTATTAACAAAGGTGTTCTTCAATTCTCTCGATACATGATTAATTGTGAAAGGAATGACGATGGAAGGTGGTTGAAGACATGGTGGGATGTGGGAGAAACACCCGCCATCTTTTAGATACGGTTTTAATTTGCAATTGATATATGAACGTGGAACTGAAACTCTGGAACAATGATGTGTTTGTTTACTAATTAATAAATCTAACTGATAGAAAATCTTGGTATTAAATTTGATGGGTTCATTAGTTTATCCCAATTTATATATGTTGGTCGGGAATGAGAAAAAAAGTTTGATATGGCATATTGGTTTTGCATTTTGTCTATTAAACCTTAAGTTCTAAGTACAAATCTTGTTGTTAGCTTGTATTTTTTTTCTTTTTTAAGTATTACTCCTTTTATTTTAACCATAGGATATGCTTTCTAGGGTTTAAGATAAACTACTTTTTTTACTAAGTGTTAAATTGAAATAATACTAGTTGCAAAAATTTCAAGAGGAGGGTATTATTGTCTTTTGGGTGGTTATGCAGAAGATTGTAAAAAAATTTAGAGTTGACTATGACAAATTGGATTCGTAAGTGTTAGCTGATTTTATACAAAATTTGACCTTTTATTTTTGACTTTAAGTTGAAGATTGTTCACTTTCTATGTGTATTGACTATTTCGATATGAGTTAACCAATAGTAAGAAGAGGAAGGTGTGATCAATCAATAAATCACTGCAATTGGTTTTATTAGTTTATTGCTAGGTTTAAATTGATAAAAATAGTGACATCTGGACTCTATATATATGTTGTAATTTTAAAGAATACCGGCTGATTAAACATAACAAAGCTCGATTATGGCTTGAATGTATTAGTATACGACGGTCGATAGTATATATTAGAAAGTTCAACCTTGGTGAGTTTGGTGAATTATCAATTTGGAAATTTAAGCTTAAAATTCTTTGGCCTACGGTTTTGAGCTTTCTTGTAAAAATTTGACCAGAAAAGGTTAATCAGTAAAAGTTTGACCGGTAGCTTCAATCCACTTTTAGTTGTTGGTTTGTGAATAATAGATTATACATTAATTATGTATAAACTTTTTGATAGAATAAACATAGTAGTTTTTGCCGTTGCTTTGTTTGAACTATTAATGTGTATATATGAATCAAAATTAACATGTAACGGTCAAGTTACTTAGTTTTTTCAATCAAAATTAACCTGATACTCAGTAATGGGTCACTGGCCTTTTTCAAAAAAAAATTAAGAGCAAGGTATTAGTTAACAGTTCAAAACTATCATTTTTATTTACTGGGTAAATTTTTATAAATATCAGTTAACGGGTCGATTTCAAATAAAACTGAAACTGCTGAAACACTCTTGTTAACACTTAAAACTACAAACAATTACAGATTCAAACCTATAAATATATAAATTATCATGAAAACAAACAGTTCAATATTAGTCAACAGGCCAAAATTGTCATTTTTTTAGTTTACAGGTTAAATTCTAACATTTAAGTAGATACTAGTTAACAGGTAAATCTCTAATAAAGCAGAAATTACTGAAACGCCCCTGGTAAGATTTATAATACAAATGGTTAAAGATTTAAACCCTTAAAAAGGTAAATTAACATAAAAACAAGCGGGTTAGTATTAGTTAACGGGCCAAAATTGTTATAACCCATGTACTGACAGAAGTCATATATGCAACAATACCCTTTTAGTCAAAAAAATCTACCACAAGAAAGATTTCTTCTGAAATTGTCATAAGCCATGTCATGCTCCAAATTATGATCACTGGAAGCTTGGGGTTCCACCTCAATGATTTAATCTCAATGCAATTCAAATGTTTTGCTAAAATCAGACAAACAACTTATGGTCGTTACATAAATCCATCAAGAAGATGGCCTTATTAATTTGATTTTGCAACTTAGCACTTTCCTTAACTAAATTTTTGTTCCACGATATACTATTTTAAGGCAATCTTAATAGTGGTGTGATCCAAACCTACAACTAACTTAATAACTAAGTGCAGCCCACCATCTATCTGAACAAACCAGCTTATGAGGTGCAGCCTTCACCATATAAGATTGATTATATTTTTCGTTTATTTCCTTTTCCTTGATTACCCTTGTTTCTTTTTTGACCTCTTGTAACGGCGATGCTTTTTCTTTCTTTCTTTTTTTTTTCTTTTTTTTTTATGTTTTTAACTTGCATCTTGTATCACAATATTGGTGTTGAGACCTAAGATCTGAGATCTTATAAAAGATTACACGGATCTAGTTTATATTGATTACTCTTAATAGGTGTGTGTGTGTGTGTGTATATATATGAGATGTTATTATTAGTATTAGTTGTATTATGTGATAGATTAAGATGAAGTTAGGATCAAGAGAGCAAATTGACAGAGATTCAATCTTTAAATCGAAAACTTAATTTAACAGAGGAATACTCCTCTATATATAGAAGATGGATCTAGTTCGTTACACATTCCGTAACGAACTAGCCTCCACTTCGTTATAATACATTACAAAATAATAATCATAACGAACTAAACTCCCATTCGTTAAACATCCTTAACGAATTGGGAGGATCATTAACTTAACTGTCTAGTTCGTTAAACATACTTAACGAACTAGACTACACTTTAACGAACTAACTTAATAATATAAATATTATTTTTCATATAATAAACGATAAATTTAAAATGATACAAACAAAGACTCGAGACGTAAAACCGTGTACTAACAGACACCCCCTCATCTTGAGCTCTTTGTCTTTAAATTATTGAAGCGCTTCGTCTGTCAGTCTCTACAGCTGTGAATCCCGAACTCATGACACACACGAACAACACGTTGAAATTGCATTGTTCGCTCATAATCTTCACGACGCTCGATTAATATCTTATTCTTGAACAATACATCGTTGTTTGTCACAGTCAAGTTCACGAGCCACATCGGATCAATTATCTTAATCAGCTCGGTCTTTAAGCCCTTTTCCCAAAACAATAACGGCCTCGCTAGTACGATTATCATAGTACCAACGGTTGAAAGACAAATAAATATGTTGATTCAGCGTCTTGACTGGTACACGCTTCATTATCTTTGGTGGTTTAACTTTAAGCACCAACTTCCTCCAACCCGTTCTTGGATCTATCTCATCAATGCGTTTGCGGATTGGAATATGTGGCTTAAAAAATTTAAACCCGTGATTGACCTCGAAAAACAAATTTTGATGAAACCATTCTGCTTGATGATTTCCACCACGGTTTATAAAAGGTCGGCACGCGAGGGTACGGACATCCCATCGCGGTAATGAGAGAACGTCAGTAATGTTTTTGTAGTACTGAACGTCGTTCTCCCATTTAATGATACACACCTTTAAATCAAAATCGAAAAGCCATGAAACAATATCACCTCGAACTTTTGACACGACCTTGAAAGAAGTCATCTGATTGGCTTTAGAAAGTGCAATGGCTTCCTGCTTTCGTTCTTTATCCACATATATGTATGCATCTATAATCTTACGAACTCTCTTGTCCCGACAAGCAAACCATCCTTCAATATCAGCAAGAGATGGATTGGGCTTCGAATCAAATCTTGTATCAACGCTCTTGCCCTTTGATACCTTCTCCAAATGATCTTCGGCTACTTTAACCTTCATTAAATATCGGAGCACCCTGATCAACATTAGAGTGTTGAAATAAGTCAGGGTATTCCTCAGCCGTCACGTCCTCAATCTCAATTTCCTCGTCTTCATAAATGAAAGACGTGTTCATCTGAATAGTCATCGTTCTCAGCTTCTAACACATTCAGTTCATCTTCATTAAGACCTAGCAGTATAGAAATATGCTCTCGTGTTAAGGACTGTTCCACATACTGCCCCACTTCTATTTAATCAGCATTTACAATGCTTCTGACCACTCCCGCACCATCAACAAATATGACAGTATTAGCTTTGATCATCTCAATAGGTTTAGCTGTTGTAGAATCATGATAAACAATTATCTGTTTTCCCGCATCCTCAGCTGATCCACTAGTACCAGCACCAGAAGATGAACCGTGAGTTTGTTTCGGCTCACTTCCTCCAGCACCTGATTCATCTGGATCCTCCTAATCATTTTCTTCAAAGCATCATCTTTGCAAGTAAGTTGCAGAATCAGATCTTCCTGTTCTTTAATCTTCACCCCTGAGACGTAACAATCTCATGAAGGGCCTTTGTTTCCTTTTTACAGAACAAAACATAACCCATCATCTTTCATTGATTCTCCAACATTCTTTCTTGAGTTAATTCCGTAGCCATCTGATTTTAATATAAGTGAAGCAGGCTCAGAACCAAGTTCATCTGATGTTTGCACAGGACCTGTGGACGACTGAGCCTTAGAAATGACATATCTACAGGCGGTGTAGAAGGCATCATTGTCGGTGTTGAAGAAACCACCGATGTAACAACCTTAGGTCTTGGAAACGTAGATAAAACTGATTGTGGAATCATGCCAAGCCTAGGATCTGAGGTGAGTGTAGTCGTCAAAGTGAGCTCTGGGGTGCTAGTAGTAAGCGGCACCACCGGTCTTTGAATAGCAGACGACCATAGAGGTTGAACTCCAAAAGATACACCAGCACCTTCAGTCACTCGACGCTTCGAGGACCCTTCACTAGTAATCTCTTTACATTTCCTTTTTCGTTCAGCATCTTGAACAACAGCTACCTGAACTTCCATCTGTTGTTGTTGAACATTTCCACCATCACCATCATTATTTCCGTCATCACCATCATCACCATTGTTCCCACCTGGTCCTTCCTCACGCTCAGAATCTGAATCATCATGGATCCAACGATCATTGGGAGGACATACATAATCTGGATTAGCCAGATGACCATTTAAACGTTTGGTCCTTGGATGAGGCTCTCTCCTATAAATCTTCATCCTCTTACTGTATCAGCAGTCATCTTTTCTAGTTACAGCACATCATCCACAAATGTTCGATCAATCACCGAATCCGGTATCAAGTCTTGAACAATCAGCTGGATAAAAACGTGGATACATCAAGAATTTCTTGCATTGAGACACCACAAGACATTGCTCTTTATGATGATAAAAGATCAACTCAGAGAAGTTGAATGGCTTATTCAATACCAGAGCGACAAATGCCTATTGTAGCATAATCCGACATTCATCAAAACCACCTTTACGTCCACCTAGGCAATGAATTAACACATGCAATAAATACTTGTATGTGGGACATAATCCTGCCTTTTTATACATAGAAGTGTCAAGATCACCGCCGTAGAATACTCGATTAAATAGTCCCCTGATCAACCCTTTATCAAACTCACAAGGATTATCAATATTATCTCCAAATCGAAGCACCCGACGGATATCTTCAGTAGAACAATAATAGGCTTCCTGTTGATCGTAGCCTCAATGTGATTGTTGGCTTCAACATACTTTGCCGTATTCCAAAAATGACGAATGATGCTTAGATATACAGTCGGTCTTGCTGTCACTACAAAGTGAATGCATAATCGTCTGATAAAAGCTAAAATATCTCTAATAAACATCCTCATCAGCAAAATTCGTACTGAAAAAGGCACAGATGTTATGCTTTTTATCATACGAAAGTAGTGGTTGATTCTATTCTTGTTGTTGTTGTGGTTGCTGTGGTTGTGGCTAAGCAACAGGTGGATCCTGGACATTCTCGTCAGCCATAGCTATAAAACATATAAAAAACCCGAGATTTAGTAGATATGAATATTAAATTAATTAATAGATTAATATTAGAGTAATATAAAATGTCATTCGTTAAATAAACCAGCTGATTCGTTATAATGAATTGGCGATTCGTTATGACGAATAGGCTACTTCACTATCAAGTAAATAATGCGAACCAGATCTGACGAATCAGAATGGAAAGAATAACGAATTAAAGCTTGATTCGTTATAAGATAAGAAGAATATTCTGATTCGTTTAATCTGTGTAACGAATTGGACACGAATCAGTTCCAATTCGATACAACCTAACGAATGGCTACTAATTCGCTTGATATTTGACTTATTAAAGTCCAAGTCAAAATTGGTAAGAACTTTAAAGGTCAAAATTGCAATCTGAATGCAATACACACATAATCATCGATGTAAAGCCGAACAGATCACAAGGATCTCGGAAACACATCGCAATATGAATCATAGTGTCCATTTGCACCAATGCATAGTTTAACTAGGGTAAATTAGGGGTTTTATATATAGCTTAAGAACCGATAACACAATCGATTAATTAACCATGTAAAAGGTCATCAAATCTGACGAAAATCACTACTAAACAATCTCCATTACCTTGCGGTTAAGAATTAATGGTCAAAACACAGATTAGTTAAGATCGAAAATTCTCAGAAAAATTTGGCAGAGTTTCTTTGCTTTAGTGAGAAGAAAAGTGAATAGTGTGACGAACGGGATTCATGAATCCCTATATATCACAGTTATCATTTTTAAATACACGTGTCACGCAAAGTAGATCAATTCGTTTTTGATTCGTTAAATTATTTCTAACGAATTAAAAGTCATTCGTCACAGAGTAATGGAAGTGAATTAGGTCTAACGAATTAAATTTTAATTCATTATGAATAACTCCAATTCGTTATCTATGACTAACGATTAGTTATGTTTAATATTTATATTTAAATTTAATAATTAAATCAATTAAATAAAAAAATATTTATAGATAATAAATAAATAATTAATAAATAAATCAACGAAATCCCGTATTTCGATGATCAAATACCTTAACTTGTTTTACGATCAAACACATAACTTAAAAGAACTAAATAATATGTAAATGAAAATGAAAAATCTTTTTGCTATTTTGCGTTTTTGTTTCAAAATGTTTACAAGTAAAATATCTGAAAGTAAACTAAAAAGCATAAAAATGTATTTCTGTTTTTGTACATTTTACAAAGACAGTACATATTTTTGGATTTTTGTTGAGTTTGAGCAGAGAATCATATTGACCAATTTGCCCTTCCATCACAGTTTTATATTTCAACGATATTATGACTGGCATTAAATTGGTCATTGAATTGTTGTCCACTTAAATCTTATAACAAACTTTCAAGCGATTTTGTGATATGATTAATTTTTTTAATTAAAGCACAGAATATCAGAAAATATCAGCCTCTAATCTCGGTTCAAGCTTAATTTGATTTTTTCCATATTACCCCAACTTGACTTAAACCATTATAATGCTGATCAAAATTTAGATTTTATAAATTTTTTAGCAATGCATCAGATTTCTTTTACTGCGAGTGAGTCAGCCGAGTTGTCACTAGTGTCAACTCTTTTCATTTCAATGAGACCTTTCTCACTGCAATCTCTTACAAAGTGATGTCTGATTTCAATGTACTTGGTCTTTGATTGTTGAACTGAATTCTTAACAATGAACAAAGCAGCAATATTATCTATGAAAATAGGGGTGTTTAAGTATTTCAGGCCATAATCTAGCAGTTGATTATGAATCCAAAGAACTTGTGCACAACAGGCAGATGCAGCAATGTACTCAGCTTCAGCAGTTGAGATTGACACAGTAGTTTGCTTCTTGCATTGCCATGACACTAGCCTATCTCCCAGAAATTGACAACCTCTTGATGTTGACTTCCTACTCATGCTGCATACATTAGGCTTAACATAATGTACATTCAAGACAGATTATGCATAGTCTATCCTATCCTAATCATATCATCTTATAAGATTATCCACATAATCAAGACATCATGTAAGCACACAAATAGGTCAGTTCAAACCAAAAGTACACACACTTATCCTGATACCATACATATCCACTGACTTCAAACCTAAGTATCATAGACACCTAAGTCACCTAAATTTTCATATAAGGTACAAATCAGTTAACAATAAACACAAATTCACACATCAAGCATAACTCACTCATCAAGACCTTCATATGAATAGTCAGTTTGCACAATGAGCACATATCCTGAATCAGAAGTCATCAGATTTGATCATTTCCAAGGCTTTCAGGAGAAAATGGAATCTACTTCTATCTAGTGGCTTGGTGAATAGGTCAGCCAAGTTGTCACTATTGTCAACTCTTATCATTTTATTTAGACCTTTCACACTGCAATCTCTTATAAAGTGATGTCTGATTTCAATGTACTTGGTCTTTGAGTGTTGAACTGGATTCTTAACAATGAACAAAGCAGCGGTATTATTAATTAAAATAGGGGTGTTTAAGCCAGCAGTTGATTCTGAATCCAAAAAACTTGTGCACAGCAGGCACATGCAGCAATGTACTCAGCTTCAGCAGTTGAGATTGACACAGTAGTTTGCTTCTTGCATTCCCATGACACTAGCTTATCTCCTAGTTATTGATATCCTCATGATGTTGACTTCCTACTCATTCTGCATACATCAGACTTAACATAATGTACATTCAAGACATATTATGCATAGTCTATCCTATCATAATCATATCATCATATAAGATTATCCAAATAATCAAGACATCAGATAAGCACACAAATAGGTCATTACAAACTAAAAGTACACACACATATCCTGATATCATGCATATTCACTGACTTCGAACCCAAGTATCATAGACACATAAGTCATGAAAGTACCGAGCCCCGGTGCGGAAGCGTGAATAATCGGTATTAACAGTGGAGCTCGGATCTAGTGTTAGGATCGAATCTAACTCGTATTCACTCTTGAAAGACGTTTGGACGGATGAGATGTATTGGAAGAGAGCCTGATTCGATTAACAATAATCAATATAATAGGATGAACACATATATGTAATCGAAACACAAACAAGGTAGAACTGGCAGTATGATTTCATTAGTTGAATGATTCTCATAAAGATGAACCACTCATACATACATTCATACATACATACATACATACATAAGAAATATCATCCGCCTCCAGGAGAGCTCATCCTGGAGGAGGAGACTCTCTCAAAGTGATAAAACCCTAGATCTCAATCAGTACACAATACACTCACTCATACTAGACAAATGAATAAAAACATCTATTTATACTAGTCTAGCATGACTTGGTCTTCAAGCCCTCCACCCTTGGTTGAGACCAAATAATATATTTTTCACCCACATATTAATTCGATGCGTCGGTCTAAAATATAAGTTCCAACAATCTCCCCCTTAGACCGATCACCTCATAACTCGTTGTCTTTCGTTGAAATTCTCCCCCTCACGTTAAGCTTCTCCCATTGTTCATTTCGAATTATCACTCTTATACCACTTTTGGATATAGTTGTATGGGCATATGAACGAGACTTTGAACTTCAAAGATCAACTTCAAGTAACAAGGTCATCACAAAAAGAAATAAACTCAATGTGATCATCAAATAATCTTCCATTTTTCAAATCTTTTTCTTCCCTTGTAAATCATCTTCAAACCATTCCTTGAGTTAAGATAGCATTCAAGTAAACCATAACCCGTTCTTGACTGTTCAAGTGACTATTTCATAGGAGGTTAAACTCTACTGATCATTCTTTCAACATTGTTGCTCGAGATGTCTCTATCTTCTCATCCGTACTAGGAAATCTGAAAACTTACAAATAATGAAACATCTTTGAAAAAACCTTGGATTATTGATCTTGATAAACTTTTCCTTAACTTGAGTCTTTTACTTGATTTGAAGCTTTCCATTTGCTAGAGATAACCTTTGCTAGAACCAAAAATGTGCTTGGGCTAAACACATCATGTGTTCGAAGCAACACTTAAATCATTATGTTTGCTCAAGTCCAATCTTATATATTCATAATGTGCTCGAGACATCAAAACTTCATTTCTGCATCATCAGTTACTGATTTTCCCTTGCAGAACCTGCTCGAATATTCACTTCTGCTGCAACAAACAATGATGAAATTGCCTTTAGTACCTGTTCATTCTTGACTTGTACATTCTCCTTATCAGTTTGTACCATCAGCAATATTTTTCAACACACATCTACTGTTTGTGCAGCACGAGCACACAAAACCCTAATTCTTCATATCCAGAAACAAGTTTCATAATCTGAAATAAATCATTGTAACACCATCCAAGTCATCTCGAAATCAAAGAAACCAATCTTTATAACATCAATCAACCTTTTTGAGATCTGGAAATCATCAGATGAACAGAGTCGCCCCAAAACGAGCAAAATAATTGTTACATCAGATCTGGACCATTCTGGCCAAATAGACATGAAATTGATGTTGGATCTCCAAACGAGTCATCAACCATCAATACATAAAATTTTCTCCAAAACATCAAATAATTTCAAAACCCCCAAAAATAATTTCAACGAACTTCATCGTTTAATGTCCACGGTGGATTCAAGAGCGAAATGAATCGGTTCAGCGGCTAGTCTGAACGATTCGGTAACCCTGCTCTGATACCAATTGAAAGAACCGAGCCCCGGTGCGGAAGCGTGAATAATCGGTATTAACGGTGGAGCTCGGATCTATGGTTAGGATCGAATCTAACTCGTACTCACTCTTGAAAGATGTTTGGACGGATGAGATGTATTGGGAGAGAGCCTGATTCGATTAACAATAATCAATAAAATAGGATGAACACATATATGTAATCGAAACACAAACAAGATAGAACTGGCAGTATGATTTCATTAGTCGAATGATTCTCAAAAAGATGAACAACTCATACATACATTCATACATACATACATACATACATACATATACATACATACATACATACATACACAAGAAATATCAGCCGCCTATAGGAGAGCTCATCCTGGAGGAGGAGACTCTCACAAAGGGATAAAACCCCAAATCTCACTCAATACACAATACACTCACTCATACTAGACAAATGAATAAAAATATCTATTTATACTAGTCTAGCATGACTTGGTCATCAAGCCATCCACCCTTGGTTGAGACCAAATAATATATTTTTCACCCAAATATTAATTCGATGCGTCGGTCTAAAATATAAATTCTAACAAGTCACACAAATTTTTATAAAGGTACAAATCAGTTTACAATAAACATAGATTCACACATCAATCATAACTCACTCATCAAGACCTTCATAAGAATAGTCAGTTAGCACAATGAGCACATATCCTCAATCAGAATTCATTCAGCGTTGATCATTTCCAAGGCTTTCAGGAGAAAGTGGAATCTAGTTCTATCTAGTGGCTTGGTGAATAGGTCAGCCAAGTTGTCACTGGTGTCACCTCTTTTCATTTAAATAGACCTCTCACACTGCAATCTCTTATAAAGTGATGTCTGATTTCAATGTACTTGGTCTTTGAGTGTTGAACTGGATTCTTAACAATGAACAAAGCAGCAATATTATCAATTAAAATAGGGGTGTTTATGTAATTCAGGCCATAACCAGCAGTTGATTCTGACTCCAAAAAACTTGTGCATAGCAGGCAGATGCAGCAATGTACTCAGCTTCAACAGTTGAGATTGACACAGTAGTTTGCTTCTAGCATTACCACGACACTAACCTATCTCCCAGAAATTGACATCTTCCAGATGTTGACTTCCTACTCATTCTGCATACAACAGACTTAACATAATGTACATTCAAGACAGATTATGCATAGTCTATCCTATCCTAGTCATAAATATTCACTAACTTCAAACCTAAGTATCATAGACATCTAAGTCACACAAATTTTCATATAAAGTACAAATCAGTTAACAATAAACACAGATTCACACATCAAGCATAACTCACTCATCAAGACCTTCATAAGAATAGTAAGTTAGCTCATCAAGACCTTCATCAAGACCGAAACATGCCTTTTGTCATTCTCGTCCCTTAGGAGAGACCTTTTGACACACTTGTTTCGCTCGACAAGTATTGTCTCTTTAGGTGGATATGGTTATGGATATGTGATAATATTTTATGCTTGTATGGTTGTTTTAATTTTATTGTTTTATCATGTATGGATGTTAACAATTAAAATCGACAACTAGCATAAAAGTGACTCCTTTTGAAATTATTAAATGATAAAATTGTTTTATTAAATATTAATGATTTCATAATAAAATGAGTTTTATTTAAAAGGAATTTGAAAATTGGTTTTCAAAGGTACCATACATTTGAATGCATGCAAATGGAAGGTACACTATATAGTTTTCCAATCTAGAATTTTGAAAACTAAAATCCCTTTTAAAACAAGTTGAACACCATCCTTTTATACGACACTTAAGTCACTTGTAGACTTGATGTGGGATTAAGGGTCACCTAACCACATTCAAGAAAACTTGTGATCTTGAGGTGGTTTTACAATACTTGTAACCACTTGTATGTGTAAACTCACATGTTTGTGTAAGTAGGACGACTTGATTTGAAACCATGTGAATAGGGTCACCGGCACATGGCGTTCAAAGGTGTTGATGGGATTAAATGTTCCAACTAAACATATGATGTTTAACCGATCCCATAAAACTAGAAGTTGCAAAGGGTTTCAATCGTCAATCGTTGACTACCTTGTTAATTCGAATAGTGGGATAGAGGTCGCCTAACTACTATTTGGATGAAACGTTGGATTGAAGATTTTAATCAATAATTGTCTTGGAGACATTAAAGGGTATTAAAGATTAAAATATATTGATATCGAAAATACTAAATTGAACTTTGTTAAATTCTTTTATAGATGGCCGCAAACAATCCACAAAAGGCTATTATCCCTCATGTGCATAATCTATCACTTAGATCCATTCTGGATAAGGATCGTCTAAACTTTAATAACTTTATGGACTGGTACCGAAACTTGAGAATTGTTCTCAAGCAAGAGAAAAAGTCCTATATATTATACGATCCTATTCCCGATGAACCCGACGTTAATAACTTGGATGCCTATGCGGATTGGCTGAAATACACCAAAGATTCGGTGCAAGTTTCTTGCCTCGTGTTGGGAACAATGATTCCCGAGATCCAAAAGGATCTCAAGAATCATGGGGCGTATGACATGATCACCCAACTTAAGGAAATGTTCCTTACTCAAGCTAGGGTGGAGCGCTTCGAAACGGTTTGAGCACTTCATGCATGTCATATGGAAGAAACCCAATACGTATCATCTTATGTGCTTAAGATGAAAAGCCACATCGATCGGCTTGAACGGCTTAACTGTCCCCTCTCAAAAGAGTTAGCCACGGATTTGATCCTGAACGGCCTAACTAAAAGGTTTGAGACATTCGTTATGAACTACAACATGAACGGATGGGACAAAAGCATTGGTGAGCTTCACGCAATGCTTAAGATAGCCGAAGCCGGCATGGGTAAAAAGGTTTTACCCGTTCTCACGATCAATGAGGGTGGCTTGAAGAAGAGGCATCACCCGGAACTAAAGGCAAAGGTTGTCGCTGGTAAGGGGCAAGTCAAGAAGGGATTCAAGGGAAAGGCAAAGGCGGAACCCAAACCTAAGAAGCTAAAGGTTAACGCTGAGGATCCGTGCTTTGGTTGTGGGGAGATAGGCCATTGGATGAGAAATTGTCCAACCTATCTCAAGGAGTTGAAAGCTAAGAGGGATGCGGGGCAAACCTCAGGTACAACTTTCATGATCCATATTGATCTTAATATTATTTCTTCTAACACATGGGTATTGGATACCGGATGTGGAACTCATATATGCAATTCATTGCAGGGGTTCAAAAGAAGAAATGATTTCAAGAAAGGAGATATAAGTCTCTTCATGGGAAATGGAGCAAAGGTTGACGTCCAAGCCCGAAGAGATTATGTTTTGAAGCTTCCAAATGGTTTGGAAGTTATTTTGAAAAACATTTTGTATGCTCCTAGCTTGACTAGGAACATTATCTCCGTTTCTCTTTTAAGAAAATGTGGTTATGATTTCAAGTTTGTAGACAATGGGTTTTATGTTTTCATGAATGATGTCTTTTATTTTAAAGCAATTCCGTTTAATTGCATTTATGAATTGGTTCATGATAATATCCATTGATAACTCGTTGTACCAAGCAAGCACCAAAAGACTCAAATTGGGTTTGAGTAAAACTTTTCTTTGGCATTGTCGGCTTGGTCACATAAACAAGGATCGTATTCATACACTTCAAAAGAATGGTCTTTTGAAATCAAGTGATGATTCATTTGATAAATGTGAATCTTGTTTATTGGGAAAGATGACCAAGGAGCCCTTTAGTGGAACTAATGAAAGGGCGAAAGACTTATTAGGCATCATACATTCGGATGTATGTGGTCCTTTTAGGACAATGACAAGGAATGGTGAAAGATACTTCATTACCTTTACCGACGATTATAGTCGCTATGGGTATGTGTTTTTGTTAAGACACAAAAATGAAGCCTTTGAAATGTTCAAAGTCTTCCAAAATGAAGTACAAAATCAACTCAACAAAACAATCAAAGTACTTCGATCCGATAGAGGAGGTGAATACCTCAATGATGCGTTTCTAGATCATCTATGGAATTGTGGGATTGTCTCATAACTTACTCCACCCGGAACACCACAACATAATGGTGTGTCTGAAAGGAGGAATCGAACTCTATTGGATATGGTTCGATCCATGATGGCTAGAAGCACATTACCTCTATCATTTTGGGGTTTTGTACTGATCTCTGCTGCCCGTATTTTAAATATGGCAACAAACAAGAAAGTGGAAAGGACACCTTTTGAAAAATGGCATGGAAAGGTTCCATCATTATCATATTTAAGGTATGGGGCTGTGAGGCTTATGTTAAGATCTAGACCCTGATAAACTTGAAAGCCGTTCCACTAAGTGTATCTTTGTAGGATATCCCGAAGATTCGATGGGATATTATTTCTACAATCCAAATGAGCATAAAGTGTTTATAGCTCACAAGGCTAAGTTATTGGAAAGAAGGTTCCTTATGGAAGGAACTGATAGAACTATGGTACTCGAGAAGGATCGAGAACCACAAGCCGATACACGTTTGGTTGACACTAGCGATCAACAAGAGGTTGTTGATGATGATCAAATGGTTGATTAAAACACACAAAACGTTCGCAAATCTGGTAGAATTAGCACTCCACCTAAAAGATATGGATTTTTCATGGATGGATGCTATGTGGTAGATTCTGATGAACCAACCACATACCGAGATGCAATGACACAATCTGATTGTGATTAATGGCTGGAAGCCATGAATGTTGAGATGCAATCCATGCATGACAACCAAGTATGGGACCTAGTTGCTCCACCTCTAAATTCCAAAATGGTTGTAAGTAAGTGGGTTTTCAAGAAGAAAACTGATATGCATGGAAACTTGGATACTTATAAAGCTAGACTTGTAGCAAAGGGTTTCACTCAAACTCAAGGGATTGATTATGATGAAACTTTCTCGCCCGTGGCGATGCTAAAGTCTATAAGGATATTGTTTGCCATAGCCGCATATTATGACTATGAGATATGGCAAATGGATGTCAAAACTGTTTTTCTAAATGGGCATCTTAATGAATATGTCTATATGGTTCAGCCTGAAGGTTTTGTCTTTTTTTGGGTAAAGGGATTCACCCGGTAAAATGCATTCCACACAACCAAAAATTACAAGTAATATGACAGAGTGCCATATTAGTTCTCATGTATGACATGCCATACAAGAGTAAACAAAACCAAAACCACCAAACACTGGTAAACACAGCTAAAGCTTACACAAGAACCAAGTAAATAAACAAAACAAAAACAACTCAACCATTATCATCAATTTGGTGGGAAACTCCCCGCGGAAAGTGCCAATCCTCGAGAACCCGATTAACCCGTTCAGAATTCTTAAACTTTAGAGTCATAAGCTTTAGGCGCGTACCCCTAATGATTTCGTCCGCAACAATCTTAGGAGTCTTCAAAGAGTTCTTGAACAGCCGGTTGTTTCGCTCCTTCCAAATACCGTAAACCGAAGCCCCAAAAAGCAGCCGATTAACAACATTTTCAATAGAGTTGGACATTCCAAAATGAGACACATATTGAAGAATATTCGCCCAACCATTCCTACACCCCTGAAACTTCCCTTTCATTTTTCCAATACTCCAAACCTCAGAAGAGAACTTACACTCAAAGAAGAGATGATTACGAGAATCCGGCTCTCCATTACAAAGAAGGCAGCAATACAAGTTATGATTTGGATACCCACCAATTTTCCACCCCATAATACGATTCTGTGTGCTCAACCTATCATGAAGCACAATCCACAACATAAAGGAGTGTTTTGGAACACATTGAGAGAACCAAACAACATGCACCCAAGACACCTTATCAGCCGGTCTCCGAATAAGATGCCATATTCCAGAAGTCGAGAAATTCATTGAAGTCCCATTCTCATCCAAAACCACGATCTTGTCCCTCTTATCCGGACAAATGCTAACTTCTTTTAAGTTCGAAAGAATTGGATACCTCAAAATCCAATCAGGCGGCCAACCCCAGTTATTATGATGAACAACATCACTGACACAGGTCTCTAAAGACAAGCCAGCCCGATGAATAGCTCTTGGGTTAATATAATCAATTAAAGGACAATGATCATCCCATTTATCATACCAAACTGAAGTAGATCTCCCATTACCAATTTCATGCCATATAAACTGTCTAATATGAGGACGAAACTGAAGGATTTTCCTCCACCCCCACGTACACGAGTTAGGAATCTGCAAGCTCCAAAAATTTCGGCCCTTCATTTTATACTCATAAATCCAATTAACCCACAACGAGTTACGCACATTGATTAAGCTCCAAATATGATAAACCAGAAGAGAGTTATTGACATCCCGGATACGCCGGATACCCAAACCACCTTCACATTTCGGCCGACACACAATATCCCAAGAGACTTTATGCTTTCCCTTACTAAGACCATAATCCCAAAGGAAGTTTTTAATCCGTTTCTCAAGATCAGCAATAAGTCTAGAAGGGAGAGAAAACACAGCAGACCAATAAATATATAAAGACGAAAGAACAGACCTGACCAGCTGCATTTTACCCGCAAAAGATAAAGTTTTATTCTTCCAATCTCCAATCCGACTATCCATACAATCCAGCAACCTCTTACAATCCCGGTAATTTAACCTTGTGGAAATAAGAGGAACCCCCAAGTATTTAACCGGGAGCCTTCCTTCAACGAAGGGCATAATATTCAAAATACCACTTTTAACACGGTCCGGTACATTACAAAAAAACGCGGTACTTTTCGGAACACTCGGAGTAAGCCCGGACATATCTTTGAAATCATTCAGAGCCCCCATAATAGTTTTGGCAGAATTCACCTCACCTCGAGCAAACAGGAACAAATCATCCGCAAAGCAAATATTGATAATATTTAATTTATCACAACAACGATGAAAACGGAACGAGCCTTCAATACGAACCTTTCGATGCAAAATTAACGTGAGAGCTTGCATAATCAGCGTGAAAATATAAGGGGACATCGGATCACCCTGTCTCAGACCTCTTTTACCACTAAAGAACCCGTGTAAATTCCCATTAACGGCTATCGAAAAAGAAGAAGTGGTTATGCACTCCATTATCCAATGAATCATCTTATCGTGGAAACCATACCCAAAAAGAATATCACGGATGAAGTCCCAACTGACCGTATCATACGCTTTTTGGATATCAACTTTAAAAGCACATCTAGGCGGACCAGTATTAGTGTGGTAATTATGCATTAACTCTTGGGTCAAAAGGATATTATCAGAAATCCTACGCCCAGGCACAAACGCAGACTGATTGATATCAATTAACGACTCCAACCCCTTCATCATACGAACCGAGATAATCTTGGTAATGCATTTATATAAAGTGTTGCAGCACGAGATGGGACGAAAATCATTAGGAGTCACAATATTGGTCACTTTAGGAATCAGAGCAATAATAGTGTGGTTTACCTGTTTAAGGAGAGTTCCTCTGCTGAAAAATTCGTGAACCGCCAAACAAACATCTTTCCCAACAATATCCCAAGAACTCTTGAAGAAGGCCGATGAAAAACCATCAGGACCCGGCGCTTTGGAATTCCCAATAGAGAAAAACGCATCCTTGATTTCCAAATCGGAGATAGGTCTAACCATAAACTCCGCCTGAGAGGCCGAGAGCTTAGTAGTAAAAATCTGATTATCCGGTTTTCTCAATGGTTGCAAATCAGAACCAAAGATGTTCATAAAATGATTAACAAACACCGAAGGAACATCCAACCCCTCAAATAAACGGCCCTGAGCATCACTTATAATATCAATGCGACTCCTATGGTTTCGCATTTTCAAAGAATTGTGAAAGTATGCAGTGTTAGAGTCACCGAGCTTTAACCAATCAACTTTAGCCTTCTGTTTAAGGAAATCTTCCTCATCTTTAGCCGCCTCATGATAAGCCTTAAGATAACTACTCTGCTCCCGAATCAACTCCAAACTAGTAGGGTCAATGTCAAGACGGGTTTGACAAGAATCCAGAAGGGTTCTAAGATCACTAACTTTCTTATGGAGATTGCCTTGCCGGTGCAGCAAGGAACGGATAGGATGTTTTAAGTTTTGGAGCTTCTTTACCACGCGAAACATGTGATAACCGTTAACCTCAATATTCCAGCCGTTAGCAATAATATCATTATAACCCGGTTTTCCAATCAAGAAATTAGGGAATTTAAACGGTTTAGGCTTACCTTTACTAAGCGAGGGGAGTTTCAATAGACATGGAGAATGGTCTGAAATCCGGTACGGAAGGAACACCGCCGAAGAATCATTAAAGATCTCCATGAATTTAGAGTTTCCCATCACCCTATCAAGCTTTTTGAAAAGACCCATACCCGTTTTCGGTTTATTGCTCCAAGTGTACTGGAGCCCGACCCCATTAATATCCTCAACTTCAATGTTCTTAACACAATCACGAAAATCAATCATTCCAGTGGAGATTTTGGAAGAACCATGCAAGCTGTCTTCCAAATTAAGAGCACAATTAAAATCTCCCAGTAAAGCCCAAGGTTTACCATGAGTGAATTGTTTATGAACAAGAAGATTTCGCCATAACTCCCTTCTTTTCAAATAACAATTCTCAGCATACACAAAAGAACCATACATCACCTTGCTATCAAGCTTGAACTTTAACTGAACGTGAAGAACCTGGTTCGAATAATCAATAACCATAAGATCAACCAATTCCGTATTCCACCCCACAATAATCCGAGTACCTTTATCACAAACACTACCATTGCTGGTCCAATCCCAATTTTTACAAATCTTCTTACAAACATCAAAAACCGCGTTTAATTTGACGTGAGACTCAAGAATAGCACATACCTGAATATTATTATCTTGTATTACCTTACGAACCTCTTTTTGTTTAAGAGGGCGGTTCAACCCTCTTATATTCCAAGTGGCGATGGTACCCATTAAACACCCAATTCACCGGGTGTGCTTGCACCCTCAGAACCAATATCCGGTTTCATAGCTTTAGCCACATCCGTAAACAGCTCCTCCACATCATCATCATCTGCATCACTTTTCGATTCGTCCGCCAAATTACCAAACCGGTTACTGGTTTGGACAGCATGCTTTTCCTTTAACTGGACCCCCACAGCCATAGAAGTTGTAGGTTCACCCACATGATGGTTATTGTCTTGTCCATGAACGGGTGGTTTATTTATAGGTTGTGCCACTTTAACGACCGGTCTATAGACAAGATTCTGTTTTTTGACTTGAGTATTAACTTTTTTCTTTCCCTTCACCCTCTGGAAACCATCATCATTAGTGACTTTCGTTGGCTCTTCATTTAACTTTTTATCATGAACATGTTTCGGGCATTGGGTGTTTGAGTCACCAAATACCTCACATAAAGAACATCTAGGGGGCTCCCAATCATATTCAATCTTAATCTCCGAGATCTTATTTGTCTCCCCCCACGTATCCGGAACAGCAACAACAAGCTTCCTTTTAATATCTTGATTTGCCTGAAGCTCAACCTGGACCCTAGCAAAGCTACTTCTTCCCCATGATTCCTTACACATATTGGCAGTATAAGAATCCATACTTATTGGATCCCCAATTCTTGATGCGAGCATACTTAGGCCCTCCTCAGTAAAAGCACCCAGGGGAATGTTCTGTAATTTGACCCAAACCGGAACAGACCGTACATCCTCCTTCTCCAAGTCTGACTCCATAGTCCAAATATGAAGAATAATAGGGACATTCCTAGTCATCCAAGGGCCATCTTCAATCAACTTTATCATCCCAGCTTCCGTATGAAACTTGAAAAAGAAAAACCCTTTCGCATTCATCATAAGTCTCGTAAGCCCATATTTGTTCCAATTTTTCTTAGCAAAATCCTCAACAACCGGAAAAGGAAGTCTATTACCCAAAAAATAGCCATACAAAGTATTATTAAACCTTTCTTTAACTTTCTTGACAGATTCAACCGGGATAACCACATCAACTCCTTCCATTGTTGACTCCACATTTAATTTTCTTAATGTTACCTTCGATGTCTTGTTTTCAAGTTGCACAACACTCACATACGAAGGTTTCGAATTTTCCATAGGTTTTTCCTTCCCTACATCCCTCTGAATATTAGAAGATTCAGATCCACTCATCTTGTTTTCATTTGAGACAGAGGCTGAAATACCTGCATCTTGTTTCATATTTAGCGAATCTGATTCAATAGCCTTTTTATCGGTCGAACCTCCATCATCTTTGTTGCTAGCATCATTTAAAGGAGCAATGAATGTAGTGTTTGTAGCAAAAGAAACAGACGAACCCGTAGCATTAGGGTTTTCCGATGAACCGGTTTTCAGAGCCCCCCTACGTGGGAGAACCCCATCAATATTCGTTACCCGATTAGCTGAGAACCCTTGCCTAACACGATCAATCAAGCCATTACCACCGTATTGCTCCATGCAAAACCCAAGAACAGGCGAAGATATAAGTTGTTAGAATATGACCAGGCGAAGTTAAGGAGTAACTTCGCCCTCCTACTAACTTCGTCCCCCAACAACTAACTTCGCTCAACTAACTTCGCCCTCCAACAAAATAACTTCGCCCTCACAAACTGCTTCTCTCTCACAACCTCCAACAACTTCGCCGTATAACTAACTTGGCCCTCACAACCTCCAACAACTTCGCCGTATAATTAACTTCGCCCTCACAACCTGCTTCTCTCTCAACGAACGGCAGAACCCTAATCACCCAAGATCAATGCGTCCAAGAACGACCTAGAACATCCACAACATCCTAATAAAGTATGCAAGTTAAAGAAATCAATCTATGGATTGAAACAAGCATCTAGGAGTTGGAATCACCGTTTTGATGATGAAGTTAAGAAATTTGGATTCATAAAAAACGCTGATGAAGCTTGTGTGTATAAGAAAGCTAGTGGGAGCATCATTACCTTTCTGGTATTATATGTCGTGACATATTACTATTTGGAAATGACATTCCAACCTTGGAAGGTGTAAAAGCCTGGCTTGGAAGCTGTTTTTCCATCAAGGATCTTGGTGAGGCCACCTATATTCTGGGAATAAGGATCTATAGGGATAGATCAAGGTGGTTGATAGGTTTGAATCATAGTGCATACATTGACAAGATCTTGAAATGGTTCAAGATGGAAAATTCTAAGAAAGGTTTGGTACCTATTCAAAGAGGAATAATGTTGAGTACTTCTCAATGTCCAAGCTCAAGGGATGAGCAAGACAAAATGAATGGAATCCCATACTCGTCTTCTATAGGATCCATTATGTATGCCATGATTTGCACTAGACCCGATGTGTCATGGCTTTGAGCATGACAAGTAGATACCAACAAAATCTGGGAACCAACCATTGGATGGCGGTTAAGAGCATATTGAAATACCTTAGGAGGACTAAGGATATGTTTCTAATATATGGCTCTGGTGAGGAGGAACTCGTTGTTAAGGGTTACACGGATGCGAGTTTCCAAACTGATCGAGATGATTCTCGATCACAATTGGGATATATCTTTGTTCTAAATGGTGGTGCTGTCTCATGGAAGAGTGCAAAACAAGATGTGGTAGCCTTTTCCACCACATAATCAGAATACATCTCCGCCTTGGCAGCTTAAGAAGCTGCGTGGATTAGAAAGTTCACTGCCGATCTAGGTGTAGTCCGTACCATTCAGGACCCTCTAGAAATCTTTTGTGACAACGAGGGTGCAATTGCTCAAATCAAGGAACCCCGAGCACATTAAAAGACTAGGCAGATTGAGCGGAGATTCAACTACATAAGGTATGAAGTTGAAAAGGGAAAGATATGTATTCGCAAAGTTCACACTGATCAAAACATTGCGGATCCATTCCAGAAGCTCTTTGAAAGGCCGAAGCATGAGGACTTCGATATTCTAGTGATTGGATTTGATCAAAATTTGTATTTGGATATCGGAACAATGTTATTTTGACTCATTCATATGATTATGGTTTATGATTATGACTTTTGAGTTATGTTCAATTTTAGCATGTTTAGAATAATTAGATTATTCTAAACGTCCGTAGTCGATCATACTTGTGGGAACAAATATGAAAGTAAGACTATTATGAACTTGGATCGGTAG
Organism: Bidens hawaiensis; assembly: GCF_021521415.1. NCBI lineage: Eukaryota > Viridiplantae > Streptophyta > Magnoliopsida > Asterales > Asteraceae > Bidens > Bidens hawaiensis. The sequence goes on from NW_027494575.1 coordinate 185,660, forward strand.
ATATTCATGAGGAATGAATATAGCAAAGGGTTTGCTGCCAAGGTTCGTAGATATTTATGGGATAAATATTGGACTGACCCGCCCTCAATTTTACTGCATGGAATCCTTGTGATTTGTGATCATAAGTAAATTTGAGTAAAGGCAAACATCATAGTATCCTCCAACCTGAGATACATATTTGGTCTTGATATTCATCGACTATTGTACTTTGACTTAGTTCTTCGCTGCTCTGAAACATGTCGGTACATAAGGCTAAGCTCAAGTATAGTACAAGGTGATTGTGAGAGACGTATGTAGTCAATAGGGGATTTTTCCCTCTTATTCGTTGAGAGTTAAATGTCTAAGGCCTGATAAATTAAATCAACAGAGAATGATCACTCTGTGTCTCTGGATTTAACATGACATTTGTGGCAAAAGGATAAATGATAGTTTCACCTAAATCATATTTCAAGTATGGGACTTGAAGGGGATGATGTTATTGAATGGCACTTCGTCATGCGTATTAGGGATAGTAAACCGTTGTTAGACGGTATTTGCCACTTGCATCAATCTTCTATGAATCTTGTGCAAGTGGGAGATTGTTGGAATTGATCTGCCCTAGACACATATTAGAGTTGATGTGGCTAGTACGTATTGATACAAGTCGGGTCATACCCAATAACAAGCTAGACAAACACCACGATATTTATTATTAGATATGATCTAGTTAATAAATATCAACACTTATAATATTTGGAAATCGGTTTTCTAAATATTTGCATTTGTGTATTAAATAAATTATATGGATAATTTATATCTTGAGAGATGTTATTTAAATTGGTTAAATAACATATTGCATGTTACTTATGATATGTTTTATAACATAAGTCTTATAAGTAAATAATTGTAAGTAATAAAAGGTGATTTGAAATTTGGGTGGGAAAATCCCTCCCTCTTCTATCTGCTCCTTTTATTCTTTCAAAGCATGCATGGTTGATGATTGGGAGATGACTTTTCTTAGAGAAAAACAACCATACTCTCTCACACACACATTGCTCTCTCTCTTTTCTCTCCATTCGGAACCGAGAAGAAGAAGAAAAAGAACAAGGGTGTTCTTGCAAGTGTTGGATCCTAGCAACCTAGGTGTTTGTTGGAGCTTGTCGGGTATGCAAGCTGGAGGACTCATTCTTTGGATTCTAGCCGTTCAATCTCATTCAACATCTTCTTTCAGACTTGAAGGTAGAATGCTAAACACCCTATGGTTGTTTTGATAGCATGTATTTTGTATATGGATCCGGGCATTGGGTTAATCTATATAAAATTGATTTTATATTTATCAAACTAACAAGATTTAAAACTTTATTATCCGCTGCGTTTTAACATATAATGGGTTATACGGACTTTGATAATCTTGTTAAAACCCAACAATGGCATCAAGAGCCACTTATACGGATACATGCTTCATAGATCCAAAATATTTCAGGTTTTATGGTGTGTACTCAGCTTCAGCAGTTGAGATTGACACAGTAGTTTGCTTCTTGCATTGCCATGACACTAGCCTATCTTCCAGAAATTGACATCCTCCTGATGTTGACTTCCTACTTATTCTGCATACATCAGACTTAACATAATGTACATTCAAGACAGATTATGCATAGTCTATCCTATCCTAATCATATCATCATATAAGATTATCCACATAATCAAGACATCAGGTAAGCACACAAATAGGTCATTTCAAACCAAAAGTACACACACTTATCCTGATATCATACACCTTCACTGACTTCAAACCTAAGTATCATAGACAACTAAGTCACACAAATTTTCATATAAGGTACAAATCAGTTAACAATAAACACATATTCACAAATCAAGCATAACTCACTCATCAAGACCTTCATAAGAATAGTCAGTTAGCACAATGAGCACACATCCTTAATCAGAATTCATCATAGTTGATCATTCCCAAGGCTTTCAGGGGAAAGTGGAATCTAGTTCTATCTAGTGGCTTGGTGAATAGGTCAGCCAAGTTGTGACTAGTGTCAACTCTTTATGTTTCGATGAGACCTTTCTCACTTCAATCTCTTACAAGGTGATGTCTGTTTTCAATGTACTGGGTCTTTGAGTGTTGAACTGGATTCTTAACAATGAACAAAGCAACAGTATTGACTATGAAAATAGGGGTGTTTAAGTAATTCAGGCCATAATCCAGCAGTTGATTCTTAATCCAAAGAATTTGTGCATAGCAGGTAGATGCAGCAATGTACTAAACTTCAGCAGTTGAGATTGCCACTGCAGTTTGCTTCTTGCATTGCCATGACACTAGCCTATCTCCCAGAAATTGACATCCTCATGATGTTGACTTCCTACTCATTCTGTGTACATAAAATTTAACATAATGTACATTCAAGACAGATTATGCATAGTCTATCCTATCCTAATCATACACATTCACTAACTTCAGACCTGAGTATCATAGACACCGAACTCACACAAATGTTCATATAAGGTACAAATCAGTTAACAATAAACACAGATTCACACATGAGCATAACTCACTCATCAAGACCTTCATAAGAATAGTCATTTAGCACAATGATCACATATCCTCAATCAGAATTCATTAGAGTTGATCATTTCCCAGGCTTTCAGGAGAAAGTGGAATCTAGTGGCTTGGTGAATAGGTCAGCCAAGTTGTCACTAGTGGCACCTCTTTCCATTTCAATGAAACCTTTCTCACTGCAATCTCTTATAAAGTGATGTCTGATTTCAATGTACTTGGTCTTTGAGTGTTGAACTGGATTCTTAACAATAAACAAAGCAACAATATTATCAATTAAAATAGGGGAGTTTAAGTAATTCATGCCATAAACAACAGTTGATTCTGAATCGAAAAAACTTGTGCACAACAGGCAGATGCAATGTACTCAGCTTCAGCAGTTGGGATTGACAAAGTAGTTTGCTTCTTGCATTGCCATGACACTTGCCTATCTCCTAGCATTTGACATCCTCCTAATGTTGACTTCCTACTCATGTTAAATACATCAGACTTAACATAATGTGCATTCAAGAAAGATTATGTATAGTCTATCCTATCCTAATCATAACATCATATAAGATTTTCCACATAATCATGACAGCAAGGAAGCACAAAAATAGGTCATTTCAAACCAAAAGTACACACACTTACTTGATATCTTACACCTTCATTGACTTCAAACCTAAGTATCATAGACACCTAAGTCACACAAATTTTCATATAAGGTACAAATCAATTAACAATACACACATATTCACATATCAAGCATAACTCACTCATGAAGACCTTCATAAGAATAGTAAGTTAGCATAATGAGCACACATCCTCAATCAGAGTTGATGATTCCCAAGGCTTTCAGGAGAAAGTGGAATCTAGTTCTATCTAGTGGCATGGTGAATAGGTCAGCCAAGTTGTCACTCGTGTCAACTCTTTCCATTTCAATGAAACCTTATCTCACTGCAATCTCTTATAAAGTTATGTCTGATTTCAATGTACTTGGTCTTTGAGTGTTGAACTGGATTCTTAACAATAAACAAAGTAGCAGTATTATCAATTAAAATAGGGGTGTTTAAGTAATTCAGGCCATAACCAGCAGTTGATTCTGAATCCAAAAAATTTGTGCACAGCAGGCAGATGCAGCAATGTACTCAGCTTCAGCAGTTGAGATTGACACATTAGTTTGCTTCTTGCATTGCCATGACACTAGCCTATCTCCCAGAAATTGACATCTTCCTAATGTTGTCTTCCTACTCATGTTAAATACATCAGACTTAACACAATGTGCATTCAAGACAGATTATGCATAGTCTATCCTATCCTAATCATAACATCAAAAAAGATTATCCACATAATCATGACAACAAGGAAGCACAAAAATAGGTCATTTCAAACCAAAAGTACACACACTTATCCAGATATCATACACCTTCATTGACTTCAAACCTAAGTATCATAGACACCTAAGTCACACAAATTATCATATAAGGTACAAATCAGTTAACAATAAACACAGATTCACACATCAAGCATAACTCACTCATCAAGACCTTCATAAGAATAGTCAGTTAGCACAATAAGCATATATCCTCAATCAGAGTTGATCATTCCCAAGGCTTTCAGGAGAAAGTGGAATCTAGTTCTATCTACTGGCTTGGTGAATAGGTCAGCCAAGTTGTCACTAGTGTCAACTCTTTTCGTTTCAAGGAGACCTTTCTCACTTCAATCTCTTACAAAGTGATGTCTGATTTCATTGTTCTTGGTCTTTGAGTGTTGAACTGGATTCTTAACAATGAACAAAGCAGCATTATTATCTATGTATATAGGGTGTTTATGTAATTCATGCCATAATCCAGTAGTTGATTCTGAATCCAAAGAATTTTTGCACAGCAGGCAGACGCAGCAATGTACTCAGCTTCAGCAGTTGAGATTGACACAGTAGTTTGCTACTTGCATTACCATGACACTAGCCTATCTTCCAGAAATTGACATCCTCCTGATGTTGACATCCTACTCATGCTGCATACATCAGACTTAACATAATGAACATTCAAGACAGATAATGCATAGTCTATCCTATCCTAATCATATCATCAATTAAGATTATCCACATAATCAAGACCCCATGTAAGCACACAAATAGGTCATTTCTAAATAAAAGTAAACACACTTATCCTGATATCATACACATTCACTGTCTTCAAACCTAAGTATCATAGATACCTAAGTCACATAAATTTTCATATAAGGTACAAATCAGTTAACAAGAAACAAAGATTCACACATCAAGCATAAGTCACTCATCAAGACCTTCAGAAGAACAGTCCGTTAGCATAATGTGCACACATCCTTAATCAGAATTCATCAGAGTTGATCATTCTCAAGGCTTTCAGGAGAAAGTAGAATCTACTTCTATCTAGTGGCTTGGTGAACAGGTTAGCCAAGTTATCACTAGTGTCAACTCTTTTCGTTTCGATGAGACCTTTCTCACTTCAATCTCTTACAAAGTGATGTCTGATTTCATTGTTCTTGGTCTTTGAGTGTTGAACTGGATTCTTAATAATGAACAAAGCAGCATTATTATCTATGAATATAGAATGTTTATGTAATTCATGCCATAATCCAGCAGTTGATTCTGAATCCCAAGAATTTTTGCACAGTAGGCAGATGCAACAATGTACTCACCTTCAGCAGTTGAGATTGACACAGAAGTGTGCTTCTTGCATTGCCATGACACTAGCCTATCTCCCTGAAATTGACATCCTATTGATGTTGACATCCTACTCATGCTGCATACATCAGACTTAACATAATGAACATTCAAGACAGATAATGCATAGTCTATCCTATCCTAATCATATCATCAATTAAGATTATCCACATAATCAAGACCCCATGTAAGCACACAAATAGGTCATTTCTAAATAAAAGTAAACACACTTATCCTGATATCATACACATTCACTGTCTTTAAACCTAAGTATCATAGACACCTAAGTCACACAAATTTTCATATAAGGTACAAATCAGTTAACAATAAACAAAGATTCACGCATCAAGCATAACTCACTCATCAAGACCTTCAGAAGAATAGTCAGTTAGCATAATGAGCACACATCCTTAATCAGAATTCATCAGAGTTGATCATTCCCAAGGCTTTCAGGAGAAAGTGGAATCTAGTTCTATCTACAGGCTTGGTGAATAGGTCAGCCAAGTTGTCACTAGTGTCAACTATTTTCGTTTCAATTAGACCATTCTCACTTGAATCTCTTACAAAGTGATGTCTGATTTCATTGTTCTTGGTCTTTGAGTGTTGAACTGGATTCTTAACAATGAACAAAGCAGCATTATTATCTATGAATATAGTGTGTTTATGTAATTCATGCCATAATCCAGTAGTTGATTCTGAATCCAAAGAATTTTTGCCCAGCAGGCAGACGCAGTAATGTACTCAGCTTCAGCAGTTGAGATTGACACAGTAGTCTGCTTCTTGCATTGACATGACACTAGCCTATCTCCCAGAAATTGACATCCTCCTGATGTTAACATCCTACTCATGCTGCATACATCAGACTTAACATAATGAACATTCAAGACAGATTATGCATAGTCTATCCTATCCTAATCATATCATCATATAAGATTATCCACATAATCAAGACCTCATGTAAGCACACAAATAGGTCATTTGTAAGTAAAAGTACACACAATTATCCTGATATCATACACATTCACTGTCTTCAAACCTATGTATCATAGACACCTAAGTCACACAAATTTTCATATAAGGTACAAATCAGTTAACAACAAACAAAGATTGACACATCAAGCATAACTCAATCATCAAGACCTTCAGAAGAATAGTCAGTTAGCATAATGAGCACACATCCTTAATCAGAATTCATCAGAGTTGATCATTCCCAATGCTTTCAGGATAAAGTGGAATCTAGTTCTATCTAGTGGCTTGGTGAATAGGTCAGCCAAGTTGTCACTAGTGTCAACTCTTTTCGTTTCGAAGAGACCTTTCTCACTTCAATCTTCTACAAAGTGATATCTGATTTCGTTGTACTAGGTCTTTGAGTGTTGAACTGGATTCTTAACAGTCATCAAAGCAGCAGTATTATCTATGAATATAGGGGTGTTTAAGTAATTCAAGCCATAATCCAGGAGTTGATTCTGAATCCAAAGAATTTTTGCACAGTTGGCAGACGCAGCAATGTACTCAGCTTCAGCAGTTGAGATTGACACAATAGTTTGCTTCCTGCATTGACATGACACTAGCCTATCTCCCAGAAATTGACATCCTCCTAATGTACTCAGCTTCAGCAGTTGAGATTGACACAGTAGTCTGCTTCTTGCATTGACATGACACTAGCCTATCTCCCAGAAATTGACATCCTCCTGATGTTAACATCCTACTCATGCTGCATACATCAGACTTAACATAATGAACATTCAAGACAGATTATGCATAGTCTATCCTATCCTAATCATATCATCATATAAGATTATCCACATAATCAAGACCTCATGTAAGCACACAAATAGGTCATTTGTAAGTAAAAGTACACACAATTATCCTGATATCATACACATTCACTGTCTTCAAACCTAAGTATCATAGACACCTAAGTCACACAAATTTTCATATAAGGTACAAATCAGTTAACAACAAACAAAGATTGACACATCAAGCATAACTCAATCATCAAGACCTTCAGAAGAATAGTCAGTTAGCATAATGAGCACACATCCTTAATCAGAATTCATCAGAGTTGATCATTCCCAATGCTTTCAGGATAAAGTGGAATCTAGTTCTATCTAGTGGCTTGGTGAATAGGTCAGCCAAGTTGTCACTAGTGTCAACTCTTTTCGTTTCGAAGAGACCTTTCTCACTTCAATCTTCTACAAAGTGATATCTGATTTCATTGTACTAGGTCTTTGAGTGTTGAACTGGATTCTTAACAGTCAACAAAGCAGCAGTATTATCTATGAATATAGTGGTGTTTAAGTAATTCAAGCCATAATCCAGGAGTTGATTCTGAATCCAAAGAATTTTTGCACAGTTGGCAGACGCAGCAATGTACTCAGCTTCAGCAGTTGAGATTGACACAATAGTTTGCTTCCTGCATTGACATGACACTAGCCTATCTCCCAGAAATTGACATCCTCCTGATGTTAACATCCTACTCATGCTGCATACATCAGACTTAACATAATGAACATTCAAGACAGATTATGCATAGTCTATCCTATCCTAATCATATCATCATATAAGATTATCCACATAATCAAGACCTCATGTAAGCACACAAATAGGTCATTTGTAAGTAAAAGTACACACAATTATCCTGATATCATACACATTCACTGTCTTCAAACCAAAGTATCATAGACACCTAAGTCACACAAATTTTCAAATAAGGTACAAATCAGTTAACAACAAACAAAGATTGACACATCAAGCATAACTCAATCATCAAGACCTTCAGAAGAATAGTCAGTTAGCATAATGAGCACACATCCTTAATCAGAATTCATCAGAGTTGATCATTCCCAATGCTTTCAGGATAAAGTGGAATCTAGTTCTATCTAGTGGCTTGGTGAATAGGTCAGCCAAGTTGTCACTAGTGTCAACTCTTTTCGTTTCGAAGAGACCTTTCTCACTTCAATCTTCTACAAAGTGATATCTGATTTCATTGTACTAGGTCTTTGAGTGTTGAACTGGATTCTTAACAGTCAACAAAGCAGCAGTATTATCTATGAATATAGTGGTGTTTAAGTAATTCAAGCCATAATCCAGGAGTTGATTCTGAATCCAAAGAATTTTTGCACAGTTGGCAGACGCAGCAATGTACTCAGCTTCAGCAGTTGAGATTGACACAATAGTTTGCTTCCTGCATTGACATGACACTAGCCTATCTCCCAGAAATTGACATCCTCCTGATGTTGAGATCCTACTCATGCTGCATACATAAGACTTAACATAATGAACATTCAGGATAGATTATGCATAGTCTATCCTATGCTAATCATATCATCATATAAGATTATTCACATAATCAAGACACCATGTAAGCACACAAATAGGTCATTTCTAAGTAAAAGTACACACAATTATTCTGATATCATACACATTCACTGTCTTCAAACCTAAGTATCATAGACACCTAAGTCACACAAATTTTCATATAAGGTACAAATCAGTTAACAACAAACAAAGATTCACACATCAAGCATAACTCACTCATCAAGACATTCAGAAGAATAGTCAGTTAGCATAATGAGCACACATCCTTAATCAGAATTCATCAGAGTTGATCATTCCCAAGGCTTTCAGGAGAAAGTTGAATCTAGTTCTATCTAGTGGCTTGGTGAATAGGTCAGCCAAGTTGTCATTAGTGTCAACTCTTTTCGTTTCGATGAGACCTTTCTCACTTCAATCTCTTACAAAGTGATGCCTGATTTCATTGTTCTTGGTCTTTGAGTGTTGAACTGGATTCTTAACAGTCAACAAAGCAGCGCATTATCTATGAATATAGGGGTGTTTAAGTAATTCAGGCCATAATTCAGGAGTTGATAGTGAATCCAAAGAATTTTTGCACAGCAGGCATACGCAGCAATGTACTCAGTTTCAGCAGTTGAGATTGACACAGTAGTTTGCTTCTTGCATTGACATGACACTAGCCTATCTCCCAGAAATTGACATCCTCCTGATGTTGACATTCTACTCATGCTGCATACATAAGACTTAACATAATGAACATTTAGGACAGATTATGCATTGTCTATCCTATCCTAATCATATCATCATATAAGATTATCCACATAATCAACACACCATGTAAGCACACAAATAGGTCATTTGTAAGTAAAAGTACACACAATTATCCTGATATCATACACATTCACTGTCTTCAAACCTAAGTATCATAGACACCTAAGTCACATAAATTTTCATATAAGGTACAAATCAGTTAACAAGAAACAAAGATTCACACATCAAGCATAACTCACTCATCAAGACCTTCAGAAGAACAGTCCGTTAGCATAATGTGCACACATCCTTAATCAGAATTCATCAGAGTTGATCATTCTCAAGGCTTTCAGGAGAAAGTGGAATCTACATCTATCTAGTGGCTTGGTGAATAGGTTAGCCAAGTTATCACTAGTGTCAACTCTTTTCGTTTCGCTGAGACTTTTCTCAATTCAATCTCTTACAAAGTGATGTCTGATTTCATTGTTCTTGGTCTTTGAGTGTTGAACTGGATTCTTAACAATGAACAAAGCAGCATTATTATCTATGAATATAGGATGTTTATGTAATTCATGCCATAATCCAGCAGTTGATTCTGAATCCCAAGAATTTTTGCACAGTAGGCAGATGCAACAATGTACTCACCTTCAGCAGTTGAGATTGACACAGAAGTGTGCTTCTTGCATTGCCATGACACTAGCCTATCTCCCAGAAATTGACATCCTCCTGATGTTGACATCCTACTCATGCTGCATACATCAGACTTAACATAATGAACATTTAAGACAGATAATGCATACTCTATCCTATCCTAATCATAACATCATATAAGATTATCCACATAATCATGACAACAAGGAAGCACAAAAATAGGTCATTTCAAACCAAAAGTACACACACTTATCCAGATATCATACACCTTCATTGACTTCAAACCTAAGTATCATAGACACCTAAGTCACACAAATTTTCATATAAGGTACAAATCAGTTAGCAACAAACAAAGATTCACACATCAAGCATAACTCACTCATCAAGACATTCAGAAGAATAGTCAGTTAGCATAATGAGCACACATCCTTAATCAGAATTCATCAGAGTTGATCATTCTCAAGGCTTTCAGGAGAAAGTGGAATCTAGTTCTATTTATTGACTTGGTGAATAGGTCAGCCAAGTTGTCATTAGTGTCAACTCTTTTCGTTTCGATGAGACATTTCTCACTTCAATCTCTTACAAAGTGATGTCTGATTTCATTGTACTTGGTCTTTGAGTGTTGAACTGGATTCTTAACACTGAACAAAGCGGCAGTATTATCTATGAATATAGGGGTGTTTAAGTAATTCAGGCCATAATCCACCAGTTGATTCTGAATCCCAAGAATTTTTGCACAGTAGGTAGATCCAATAATGTACTCACCTTCAGCAGTTGAGATTGACACAGAAGTGTGCTTCTTGCATTGCCATGATACTAGCCTATCTCCCAGAAATTGACATCCTCCTGATGTTGACATCCTACTCATGCTGCATACATCAGACTTAACATAATGAACATTCAAGACATATAATGCATAGTCTATCCTATCCTAATCATATCATCAATTAAGATTATCCACATAATCAAGACCCCATGTAAGCACACAAATAGGTCATTTCTTAATAAAAGTAAACACACTTATCCTGATATCATACACATTCACTGTCTTTAAACCTAAGTATCATAGACACCTAAGTCACACAAATTTTAATATAAGGTACAAATCAGTTAACAATAAACAAAGATTCACGCATCAAGCATAACTCACTCATCAAGACCTTCAGAAGAATAGTCAGTTAGCATAATGAGCACACATCCTTAATCAGAATTCATCAGAGTTGATCATTCCCAAGGCTTTCAGGAGAAAGTGGAATCTAGTTCTATCTAGTGGCTTGGTGAATAGGTCAGCCAAGTTGTCATTAGTGTCAACTCTTTTCGTTTCGATGAGACCTTTCTCACTTCAATCTCTTACAAAGTGATGTCTGATTTCATTGTTCTTGGTCTTTGAGTGTTGAACTGGATTCTTAACAATCAACAAAGCAGCAGTATTATCTATGAATATAGGGGTGTTTAACTAATTCAGGCCATAATTCAGGAGTTGATTCTGAATCCAAAGAATTTTTGCACAGCAGGCAGACGCAGTAATGTACTCAGCTTCAGCAGTTGAGATTGACACAGTAGTCTGCTTCTTGCATTGACATGACACTAGCCTATCTCCCAGAAATTGACATCCTCCTGATGTTTACATCCTACTCATGCTGCATACATCAGACTTAACATAATGAACATTCAAGACAGATTATGCATATTCTATCCTATCCTAATCATATCATCATATAAGATTATCCACATAATCAAGACCTCATGTAAGCACACAAATAGGTCATTTCTAAGTAAAAGTACACACAATTATCCTGATATCATACACATTCACTTTCTTCAAACCTAAGTATCATAGACACCTAAGTCACACAAATTTTCATATAAGGTACAAATCAGTTAACAACAAACAAAGATTGACACATCAAGCATAACTCAATCATCAAGACCTTCAGAAGAATAGTCAGTTAGCATAATGAGCACACATCCTTAATCAGAATTCATCAGAGTTGATCATTCCCAATGCTTTCAGGATAAAGTGGAATCTAGTTCTATCTAGTGGCTTGGTGAATAGGTCAGCCAAGTTGTCACTTGTATCAACTCTTTTCGTTTCGAAGAGACCTTTCTCACTTCAATCTCCTACAAAGTGATATCTGATTTCATTGTACTAGGTCTTTGAGTGTTGAACTGGATTCTTAACAGTCAACAAAGCAGCAATATTATCGATGAATATAGGGGTGTTTAAGTAATTCAAGCCATAATCCAGGAGTTGATTCTGAATCCAAAGAATTTTTGCACAGTTGGCAGACGCAGCAATGTACTCAGCTTCAGCAGTTGAGAATGACACAATAGTTTGCTTCCTGCATTGACATGACACTAGCCTATCTCCCAGAAATTGACATCCTCCTGATGTTGAGATCCTACTCATGCTGCATACATAAGACTTAACATAATGAACATTCAAGATAGATTATGCATAGTCTATCCTATCCTAATCATATCATCATATAAGATTATCCACATAATCAAGACACCATGTAAGCACACAAATAGGTCATTTCTAAGTAAAAGTACACACAATTATCCTGATATCATACACATTCACTGTCTTCAAACCTAAGTATTATAGACACCTAAGTCACACAAATTTTCATATAAGGTACAAATCAGTTAACAACAAACAAAGATTCACACATCAAGCATAACTCACTCATCAAGACATTCAGAAGAATAGTCAGTTAGCATAATGAGCACACATCCTTAATCAGAATTCATCAGAGTTGATCATTCCCAAGGCTTTCAGGAGAAAGTGGAATCTAGTTCTATCTAGTGGCTTGGTGAATAGGTCAGCCAAGTTGTTATTAGTGTCAACTCTTTTCGTTTCGATGAGACCTTTCTCACTTCAATCTCTTACAAAGTGATGTCTGATTTCATTGTTCTTGGTCTTTGAGTGTTGAACTGGATTCTTAACAGTCAACAAAGCAGCAGTATTATCTATGAATATAGGGGTGTTTAAGTAATTCAGGCCATAATTCAGGAGTTGATACTGAATCCAAAGAATTTTTGCACAGCAGGCAGACGCAGCAATGTACTCAGTTTCAGCAGTTGAGATTGAAACAGTAGTTTGCTTCTTGCATTGACATGACACTAGCCTATCTCCCAGAAATTGACATCCTTCTGATGTTGACATTCTACTCATGCTGCATACATAAGACTTAACATAATGAACATTTAAGACAGATTATGCATTGTTTATCCTATCCTAATCATATCATCATATAAGATTATCCACATAATCAACACACCATGTAAGCACACAAATAGGTCATTTGTAAGTAAAAGTACACACAATTATCCTGATATCATACACATTCACTGTCTTCAAACCTAAGTATCATAGACACCTAAGTCACATAAATTTTCATATAAGGTACAAATCAGTTAACAAGAAACAAAGATTCACACATCAAGCATAACTCACTCATCAAGACCTTCAGAAGAACAGTCCGTTAGCATAATGTGCACACATCCTTAATCAGAATTCATCCGAGTTGATCATTCTCAAGGCTTTCAGGAAAAAGTGGAATCTACTTCTATCTAGTGGCTTGGTGAATAGGTTAGCCAAGTTATCACTAGTGTCAACTCTTTTCGTTTCGAAGAGACCTTTCTCACTTCAATCTCTTACAAAGTGATGTCTGATTTCATTTTTCTTGGTCTTTGAGTGTTGAACTGGATTCTTAACAATGAACAAAGCAGCATTATTATCTATGAATATAGGATGTTTATTGTAACGATTCCGACGAAACCAGGTATACCCTAACCGGTAGACGATACTTACGTCATATGTAATGTCTGGTACATGAGTTACCATGGTAATTATACGAGAATACATGGTTCATTGTATTGATTGTACGTGAATATATAATTCACCGTATTGAATATGCGATCAAACGATCGATAGTTATTGAAACCCGAATGAATCGAGGGTTCAATTATAGACGAGATATATGGTATTTAGTGATGTTACGAAGTATTAAAGCTTCGGGATAAGTGGATTAAAGCACAGAAAAAGGATTTCGATTTAATAGTACGTCGGTACGTTAAACGAAACCTTTAATACCAAACCGAGCAAGAGACGATCGATCAAGCCGAAAAAGATGCGTAATAACTAATAATATGACGTTTTAAGTTAATAAATGTCATGGTTTAAGTTTTTAAATCGGTTTTATATAAATTTCATTTTTTAGCCGAAAAACGACCGTTTTAGCCTCGTTTTAAGCCGAATTAAACATTTAACCGAAAAACGAACTGAACCAGATTATCCAAAACATTATCCGGATTACGAGAATCCAAATATGTGGCTAATATTGGAGAGGTGGGTCCCACCTCACCCCCCACACTACTCCGATCGGAATGAGGGGGTTAACCCCATTCCATTCTTTCTTTTTTCACAAACACAAATCCAACAATCCTTCAAACCTCTCAACCTTTGAACTAAAAACCCGAGATTCTAGCAAGAAAAAAAAACCGAGGTAAAATCGTGTTATTTACGTGTTCATATTCGTTTCTTGAGTTGGTTTGCAAGAAAATGAGGTTTCAATGATGAAAACCGATTCTTGCATGATCAAGTGATGTATACGGGTTATACAAAGGATCTTGGTCCAAGAAAGGAGTTAAACGAATCAAAAACGAATTTTTACGGTTAAATCTTTGTTTTCGGAATCATAACCGAAACCATGAAAGAAATGGCTTGATCGTGAGTGTAACTTGCTTGGTATTGTGGTATGTTGATTGTAGGCTCTGTATTTAGTGGTAGATAAGGCGGAAAGACGAGTTTGTGGCTCGTAGTGGCGGAAAACGAAAGGTTTATTCGGTTATGTTCAGTTTTGGGAAATTTGGACAGATTGTTGATGCTTTAGAGTTAGGTCATGAAATTTTACAGAGGTGTTAAACACATGCAAATATGAGTTCTGTGAATTGTTGGTAATTTTTGGATAAAGGATGAATATTTGGTGAATTTAGTGCTCGGTTTTGGCCAAAACTGGTGAAAAATAGTTAAATATCATGAAAAATTCTGGAAAATTGCAGATAAGCTTTTCATATCATTTATAAGTCACACAAAACATTTGAGGTCCGTTGGAGAAGTCTAAGTAGGCTTTTCAGTTAAACGAGTTCTAGGGATTTCTAGCTCGGTTTTAGTAAAAAGGGCATGTAAAAGAATATTTTGGTTCTGGAAAAATTACAGGGGACTATGTGGATGGCAGGGGACATTCAGGAAAAATTTGGGATTTTTCTAAGATCGTTTGGTATTTACGACATATTTAGTGTTTAAATGGTGTTAAAAATAGATAAATAAATTTTAAATATAAGAATTAATTTTGGAAATATTTTTATAAAATTCCCCACTGTTAAAAAGTGATTTGTGCAAAATTTCAAGATCCGAGAGTAAACGGATAATTATTTGTGCTAATTATCAAACTTTTAAAGTTAAAACGCGTAAACCGGTGAAGTTCGCTTAAGCGAGCTGACTGGTGTATAAAAACCCTAAAAATGAGCTATTTTCATATAAATGAGTTAGACAAGTAAAAATAAATCATCCGAAAATAATTCGGATGATTTGAGTAATTTTAACCTATTTTAACAGTTTCCGGTACGCCAAAGACGGAAACGGGTCCCGCGGCCAATCGGGACGTCTAAACCGAGCTATAATTTCACATCTTTAATTAAATTATCAGTCAACCACTATTTTCGGGTCGTGTGTGACCAAACTCATTTTTGAAACATAAAAACGGATAACCGTGCTAGGCACGCAAAACGAGAAAAACGACTAATAGTAGCTGTGACCATGGAACTCTAAACGACATCACAATCTGAGTCCGGAGAAGTGTTTCTGGGTTAACCTTGCCCCCAGAACGGGTACAGTGCTGGGTTAACAGTGTCCCCAGATGTACTAGTTGATACGGTTAAAAGATTATATAAACAATAAGTGTATAATAACGATCTTAGGGATCATATTACAGATTGGACGCGTTAATTGATAATGATTGTTGTTACCTGCTTGCATGTGCTAAGGTGAGTTTCACGAGCCCCTTTTTCTGAATTGTTTTCAAATATTTTCCCGGGGCGGAAAGCATGTTACTATTGAAATGTTTAAATACATACTGAACGCATGGATTTGCGTGTATTTATAAATATTTGATTGTACGGGAATCGTACGGAATGGGTACAGGACTGGGTTAACAGTGTCCCCAGATGTCTTTTGAAGTGTTTCCGGGTTAACATTGCCCCCGGAGTGAGTACAGTACTGGGTTAACAGTGTCCCCAGGGGTCCCTAGAAGTGTTTCCGGGTTAACATTGCCCCCGGAGTGAGTACAGTACTGGGTTAACAGTGTCCCCAGGGGTCCCTAGAAGTGTTTCAGGGTTAACATTGCCCCCGGAGTGAGTACAGTACTGGGTTAACAGTGTCCCCAGATAATATTATATTATGATATGGATTTATCATGGTTTACTCAAATTGTGAAACTCACCAACTATTCGTAGTTGACCCGATTTCTCACATGCTTTTCAGGTACAATTAAGATGAAGTGATTGCTTACGTGCTAAGTGCTTGATGTGTGTAAGATTTGCGTGCAGGGTGTTAGGAAACATTATAACAAATAGAATTGTGTATCGTATTGTATGATGTGTGTATCACCTAGACGGTAATGAAATACAAGATAATGTAATTTGAAGTATATTATTGTATTCAGTTTTCTTTATAAACAATGTGGTTGATATCAGAGGTGTCTGTTGCATCCCGTTTACGTTTTCGCTGCGGTTGCGGGGTGTTACAGAACTTGGTATCAGAGCCATTGGTTATAAAAGAATTAGGATGTCTTTAAAAGATACCTAAAATATAACCAGTAGCTCAAGTATTATAGGATCTGAATATCAACTAATAATTTATAGTGACGAGGTCTGGATGAACTCGGATGGACAAGTGAGTTATTATGGTCCGGAACATAATAACAGGTTTGTCCGCACGAGGGAGTTCAGGGGAAATCACGGGGTACATTAATAGGTAAAAAATGGCAACATATGTGTAAAGTATATAATATTATTTATACGTGCTAATGTGTATATATATAGATGTACATATCTTGTGGGTACACGAATTGAGAAATAGGACCCGGATAAGGAACCGGGGGATGAAATAATAAAAGTACTGAGGGTGCTGAAAATTTCTAGAGCATCGGTTGATGATAAGTCTGACTTATCGGGCAATAGTTATGTTAGTACCGAGTTAGATCTCCCGTTTGACAGTAACCAGAAATATCTAGTAACCGTCACTCCCAACCAAAATTGATAAATCCCTTACCCTACCAATACCGGCACCGTATATCCTAATAACCCCTGTGTTCACCCGCACCGCCGACCCTCACGTACGGATGGACCTGTATCTGAACCCATTCTTATTCCATTAAGGTAAAGGAGTAAATAAATAAATAAATAAAATAAAATAAAATAAAATAATATATAGAAATATATATATATGTATTGCTCACTCACAAACATATGAGACAGACCAACTTCAGATCGAGAATTACCGATTTTAGCAAACCTAGAACGCCTGAGGACATTGACTGAGCAAGTGTAGAGTTTCCCATAATAGTAATTAATAATATTTGAAGGCAACCCATGTTGCGCAATTACCTTGAACCTTGCAACTCCCTATGTTATCCTTACATCCGTTAGATGTCTACACCCATGTATGCTCGAATAGAATGATTACCTATACACAAAGAAGTGTTGGAATCATTATAGCATAGTTGGTTGTTCGTTCGTAGGAGGTATACTGTGTATGCCGGATATACGAATAAACACGGATATTATAACTCCATGGTATGTAATCGTTTGGTGCTCACGGTGAGCATGTATCGGTTATGCTGACATGCAGAAGGATATTGAAATCAAGCATATTAAACATTGATCTTTGTTGAGAAAGATCTCTATGTCAGTTGGTGACAAGGGTTATGAAGCGTATTTAAACGTTAACCGATGTCAGGTTAAGTCCGTATGTTACTATATTGTGGGACATATATATATACTAGATACTGGTATGTGTAATTTGTATGATAATATTTGGGGTGTATGTGTACCTGTTGTTATGTTTGAGCTGGTAACGAGTTATACGGTGAGATTAGTATTGATTACTGCGTACGGGATGAGTACGGCAGATTGACATAAAAAGAGTAACTCCAATTATGGAGATTGATATGATTTAGTTGATTGCTCAAGGATAGCAGATGATGATACCGAATGTTGTATCACAGATCACTGCTAGTGTTGATGCAAAGGTGATCACAGGATTATAGATCGAGCAATCACATGATTATGAATATTTCAATCCTTAGTGGTATTACTAAGAGTGATAATGTCCCACCGAATACTATTATAACTACAAGTACTAGTTATAAACTAAACATGAATAGTAGTCGTAATGAATTAGATCCGGTATGAGGGATATGTTTGTTGGTTGTGTTAAGGAAATTATTAATAGTTGACTGATGGTAAAGGGAGGAATGGATTAGCGAGTGGACAGAAAAGATCGAAATGGTTAAGGATGTTGGTAAGAGTCTAGAACATTGTGTAGTAAAATATGCTACAGATATGTTGGTAGATTATGATGTATCGTGATGGAACACGATGGTACAAAATTATAATTAGAAAGTTATTACTCAGATGATATGGTCAGAATTTAATATTCTGGTGCTAGAGTACTTTATTTCGAGTAATTAAGTTCAGAGATTGGAGACTGAGCTATGGAAGATAGAAATGTTGTGTGCTGATCACTTAGAACACGCTAATCGTTTGAAGGAATTGTCATGTCTGGTAACATGGCTAATTACTCCTGAAACTAAGCGAAGTGAGCGCCATATTGGGGATTAACTCCATCGATAAGGAGTATAGTCAACCCTGTAAAATATACAACTTTTGGAAGGGTTGTGTCACAAGCCAACCTTGATATATTTGACTCTATGGGAAGCGGAATGGAAGGACGTTAGGTGAAACGTCGAGTGTTAAAGAAGAGAAATGATAAAGGAAGAAGAATGTCGAGTGATAGTAGGCCACAGGTGTGGTAAAGATGGACGTAATGCCACAATTGTAGAACCAAGTGAAGCCATGTGAACCGACAACCCCAACCCATTCGTGTACAACCACTCCGAACCCAACAACTTCAATAACAATCCATCCAAAGAAATCAAATTATGCCAAACAGTTGTACTTGCTATGAATGTGGCAGTACAGAACGTTACAAGAGAAATTGCCCAAAGTGAACCAAGGTGTTGTTGGAAGATGAACCTCATGACAAGCATCAACCTCTGATCAAGCAAGGAGCCGTGCTTTTGTGAGTAATTCAAATAAAGCACGTCATGATCCAAAAGTGGTATTAAGTACGTTGTAGTTTTAAATCAATAGACTTCAGTGATAATTTTTACGGTCGTCGATAGAAGTTAGTTCCCGTTAACCTCCTATCATTTGGAAAGATACCGATTAAGTGAAACTATAGAACCCTATACTGTAGAATCGCTAACGTAAAGCAAAGAAGTTTTGACGTAATAGTTAGCATGGATTGGCTAACTCAACATGAAGCAGAAATCAAATATGAAAAGAAGATGATTAGAAGCTCTCTTTCGGACGATGAAGCGATTAAATACAGAGAAAAGTGTACGGTATTATGTTGCCACTCTAATCTCATCTTGAGATGTTATAATATTTACGACAAGAAGACGTGGTGTATTTAACAAACGTGATTGCCAAAGTATTTAAAAGAAAACATATAGAAGATGTTCTGGTGATACTTAGATATCCAGAAGTTTTCCCAGAAGAACTTCCTGGATTACCGCCAACCCGACAGGTCGAATTCAGAATCGATTTAATACCTCAAGCTGGCCCTGTTGCTAAAGCATCCTACCGACTTGCACCGTCCGAGATGCAAGAATTATTCAATCAGTTACAAGAATTGTTGGATAAGGTTTTATACGACCTAGTTAGTCACCATGGGGTGCACCAGAGTTATTTGGGAAATGAAGGACGGAAGTGTTAGGATATGTATTGATTAGGGAGAATTGAATAAAGTGACGATCAAGAGTAGGTACTCACTTCTTCGAAGTGAATGATCTGTTTAACCAACTGCAAAGGGCGATTTATCTTTAGAAAATTGATCTTATATATAGTTATCACCAAATGAAAAATCCAAGAGGAGGACGTTGCAGCAACAGCGTTGCGGACTCGCTACGGCCATTATGAATTCTTATTCATGTCGTTCGGGTTAACAAATGCGCAGGCAGTATTCATGGAACTCATGAATCGAGTCTGTAAACCTTACTTTGACAAATTTGTCATAGCATTCATTGATGATATTTTGATATATTCGCAACGTAAAGAAGAGCACGAACGACGATTAAGGAAAATTGTGGAAGTGTTAAAGCAAGAAGAGCTATACGCGAAGTTTTCAAAATGTGATTTTGAATAAAGAAGGCATAATCCCTTGGTCATGTTGTAAAGCAACAAAGATTTCACAAATATCCAAATAAGATAGAAACCATTAAAATTGTGCCAAGCGCCGATTTTAAGTCTCCCCGATGGAGACGATGGTTTTGTCGCGTATTGTGACGCATCGCGTAAAGGGTTAGGATGCGTGTTGACGCGGTATATTAAGGTTATAGCCTATGCTTCCCGACAGTTAAAAGTACACGAGTAAAATTACACTACTCACGACTTAGAACTGGGAGCGGTTATCTTCGCACTTAAAATGTGGAGACATTATCTCTACGATACGAAGTGCACCATCTTCACCGATCATAAAAGTTTGCAGCACATATTTGATCAGAAGGAACTGAATATGAGGCAACGAAGATGGGTCGAGTTGTTAAGCGATTATGACTGTGACATCCGTTATCACCCTGGCAAGGCTAACGTCGTAGCCGATGCCTTGAGTAAGAAAGATCGGGTTAAGCCATTGCGAGTGCGAGTGCTGGGGATGATAGTCCAGTCGAACCTGATTCGAGTCGCTCAACGTGAGGCGTTGAAAGAGGAACAATTGGAAAAGAAGGAACCTTACGGCAATGAGGAGAATTTCGAACAGCGCGTGGACTAAATTCTCTACTTCAAAAATCGGGTTTGGATCTCGACCCTCCATGACCTTCGTGAATTAATCATTGACGAAGCGCATAGATCGAAATAATCCATACATCCGGGATCGGATTTGACTATTGATGATACGGATATTTGAAAGGATTTTTATTAATGGTCGAGTTTGGAGAAAGATATGGTTACGTGTGTTGGTGAATATTGAGTTATGCAGGAGATAAGGCTGCACACCGAAAACCCTAGGGAACGCCTCAACGACAGAAAATTCGCCAATGATAGTGGGAATAAATTACAATGAATTCTTGCCCAAATTCCTGATGGTGAAATGGTATCTCGTCGTGGAGTACCATTTTCAATTATCTCAGATCAAAATAGTCATCCTACTTCCATTATTGGAAGGCGGGGAAGGAAGCATCGAGAGCTTGAAGCTTTCTATGGGTGAAGTAATTATCACCAATTTGTTAAATTGAAAATGGGCGTCAATCAAGCCATAAGATTTGAATTGATTCGAGAAACAACCAATCGGATTTATAATATTTAAGACAAGTTGAAAGCAGCGCGTGATTGGCAAAGGGTTTATGCCAACGTTCAAAGGAAACTGTTGTCACTGAATAGATGTGACAAGGCATTCTAAGGCATCACCTTAGAGAGAGGTGATATGAGGTTTGGCAAAACCGAAAATAGCTTCTTAATATATTGGACCCCATGAGAACTATCTCCATGATTGGTCATTTAGTTTATCGATTAAAGTACTCCAGGGGCTAAGTACTATACATGATATTTTGCCATGTATACAGATTGAAAAGTGCCTAAGCGATGAGGCAACGAAAGTACTAGTAATAGAGGTACTCATAGAAGACATGCTTGATATCATAACTAATTCCGTAGAGATAGTAGACGGGAAAACTAAACAGTTTGGACATACCAAGCTTTATTAATTAAGATTAAGTGGAATTCACAGCGAGGACCAGATTATACTTGGTAACGCGAGGGTGAATTCTGAAGGAAAAACCCCCCACCTTTCTCTCGAAAGGAGATAGTGGGCGTGTAAAATTTCGAGGACGAAATTTCTTAACGGGGGGAGAATGTAACGATTCCGACGAAACCAGGTATACCCTAACCGGTAGACGATAGTTACGTCATATGTAATGTCGGGTACATGAGTTACCATGGTAATTATACGAGAATACATGGTTCATTGTATTGATTGTACGTGAATATATAATTCACCGTATTGAATATGCGATCAAACGATCGATAGTTATTGAAACCCGAATGAATCGAGGGTTCAATTATAGACGAGATATATGGTATTTAGTGATGTTACGAAGTATTAAAGCTTCGGGATAAGTGGATTAAAGCACAGAAAAAGGATTTCGATTTAATAGTACGTCGGTACGTTAAACGAAACCTTTAATACCAAACCGAGCAAGAGACGATCGATCAAGCCGAAAAAGATGCGTAATAACTAATAATATGACGTTTTAAGTTAATAAATGTCATGGTTTAAGTTTTTAAATCGGTTTTATATAAATTTCATTTTTTAGCCGAAAAACGACCGTTTTAGCCTCGTTTTAAGCCGAATTAAACATTTAACCGAAAAACGAACTGAACCAAATTATCCAAAACATTATCCGGATTACGAGAATCCAAATATGTGGCTAATATTGGAGAGGTGGGTCCCACCCCACCCCCCACACTACTCCGATCGGAATGAGGGGGTTAACCCCATTCCATTCTTTCTTTTTTCACAAACACAAATCCAACAATCCTTCAAACCTCTCAACCTTTGAACTAAAAACCCGAGATTCTAGCAAGAAAAAAAACCGAGGTAAAATCGTGTTATTTACGTGTTCATATTCGTTTCTTGAGTTGGTTTGCAAGAAAATGAGGTTTCAATGATGAAAACCGATTCTTGCATGATCAAGTGATGTATACGGATTATACAAAGGATCTTGGTCCAAGAAAGGAGTTAAACGAATCAAAAACGAATTTTTACGGTTAAATCTTTGTTTTCGGAATCATAACCGAAACCATGAAAGAAATGGCTTGATCGTGAGTGTAACTTGCTTGGTATTGTGGTATGTTGATAATAGGCTCTGTATTTAGTGGTAGATAAGGCGGAAAGACGAGTTTGTGGCTCGTAGTGGCGGAAAACGAAAGGTATATTCGGTTATGTTCGGTTTTGGGAAATTTGGACAGATTGTTGATGCTTTAGAGTTAGGTCATGAAATTTTACAGAGGTGTTAAACACATGAAAATATGAGTTCTGTGAATTTTTGGTAATTTTTGGATAAAGGATGAATATTTGGTGAATTTAATGCTCGGTTTTGGCCAAAAATGGTGAAAAATAGTTAAATATCATGAAAAAATCTAGAAAATTGCAGATAAGCTTTTCATATCATGTATAAGTCACACACAAAATATTAGGTCCGTTGGAGAAGCCTAAGTAGGCTTTTCGGTTAAACGAGTTCTAGGGATTTCTAGCTCGGTTTTAGTAAAAAGGGTATGTAAAAGAATATTTTGGTTCTGGAAAAATTACAGGGGACTATGTGGATGGCAGGGGACATCCAGGAAAAATTTGGGATTTTTCTAAGATCATTTGGTATTTACGACATATTTAGTGTTTAAATGGTGTTAAAAATAGATAAATAAATTTTAAATATAAGAATTAATTTTGGAAATATTTTTATAAAATTCCCCACTGTTAAAAAGTGATTTGTGCAAAATTTCAAGATCCGAGAGTAAACGGATAATTATTTGTGCTAATTATCAAACTTTTAAAGTTAAAACGCGTAAACCGGTGAAGTTCGCTTAAGCGAGCTGACTGGTGTATAAAAACCCTAAAAATGAGCTATTTTCATATAAATGAGTTAGACAAGTAAAAATAAATCATCCGAAAATAATTCGGATGATTTGAGTAATTTTAACCTATTTTAACAGTTTCCGGTACGCCAAAGACGGAAACGGGTCCCGCGGCCAATCGGGACGTCTAAACCGAGCTATAATTTCACATCTTTAATTAAATTATCAGTCAACCACTATTTTCGGGTCGTGTGTGACCAAACTCATTTTTGAAACATAAAAACGGATAACCGTGCTAGGCACGCAAAACGAGAAAAACGACTAATAGTAGTTGTGATCATGGAACTCTAAACGACATCACAATCTGAGTCCGGAGAAGTGTTTCTGGGTTAACCTTGCCCCCAGAACGGGTACAGTGCTGGGTTAACAGTGTCCCCAGATGTACCAGTTGATACGGTTAAAAGATTATATAAACAATAAGTGTATAATAACGATCTTAGGGATCATATTACAGATTGGACGCGTTAATTGATAATGATTGTTGTTACCTGCTTGCATGTGCTAAGGTGAGTTTCACGAGCCCCATTTTCTGAATTGTTTTCAAATATTTTCCCGGGGCGGAAAGCATGTTACTATTGAAATGTTTAAATACATACTGAACGCATGGATTTGCGTGTATTTATAAATATTTGATTGTACGGGAATCGTACGGAATGGGTACAGGACTGGGTTAACAGTGTCCCCAGATGTCTTTGGAAGTGTTTCCGGGTTAACATCGCCCCCGGAGTGAGTACAGTACTGGGTTAACAGTGTCCCCAGGGGTCCCTAGAAGTGTTTACGGGTTAACATTGCCCCCGGAGTGAGTATAGTACTGGGTTAACAGTGTCCCCAGGGGTCCCTAGAAGTGTTTCCGGGTTAACATTGCCCCCGGAGTGAGTACAATACTGGGTTAACAGTGTCCCCAGATAATATTATATTATGATATGGATTTATCATGGTTTACTCAAATTGTGAAACTCACCAACTATTCGTAGTTGACCCGATTTCTCACATGCTTTTCAGGTACAATTAAGATGAAGTGATTGCTTACGTGCCTAAGTGCTTGATGTGTGTAAGATTTGCGTGCAGGGTGTTAGGAAACATTATAACAAATAGAATTGTGTATCGTATTGTATGATGTGTGTATCACCTAGACGGTAATGAAATACAAGATAATGTAATTTGAAGTATATTATTGTATTCAGTTTTCTTTATAAGCAATGTGGTTGATATCAGAGGTGTCTGTTGCATCCCGTTTACGTTTCCGCTGCGGTTGCGGGGTGTTACATTTATGTAATTCATGCCATAATCCAGCAGTTGATTCTGAATCCCAAGAATTTTTGCACAGTAGGCAGATGCAACAATGTACTCACCTTCAGCAGTTGAGATTGACACAGAAGTGTGCTTCTTGCATTGCCATGACACTAGCCTATCTCCCAGAAATTGACATCCTCCTGATGTTGACATCCTACTCATGCCGCATACATCAGACTTAACGTAATGAACATTCAAGACATATAATGCATAGTCTATCCTATCCTAATCATATCATCAATTAAGATTATCCACATAATCAAGACCCCATGTAAGCACACAAATAGGTCATTTCTAAATAAAAGTAAACACACTTATCCTGATATCATACACATTCACTGTCTTTAAACCTAAGTATCATAGACACCAAAGTCACACAAATTTTTATATAAGGTACAAATCAGTTAACAACAAACAAAGATTCACACATCAGGCATAACTCACTCATCAAGACCTTCAGAAGAATAG
Source organism: Bidens hawaiensis (assembly GCF_021521415.1). Classification (NCBI taxonomy): domain Eukaryota; kingdom Viridiplantae; phylum Streptophyta; class Magnoliopsida; order Asterales; family Asteraceae; genus Bidens; species Bidens hawaiensis. Next base: position 211,327 of record NW_027494575.1, read on the forward strand.
TCAGTTAGCATAATGAGCACACATCCTTAATCAGAATTCATCAGAGTTGATCATTCCCAAGGCTTTCAGGAGAAAGTGGAATCTAGTTCTATCTATTGGCTTGGTGAATAGGTCAGCCAAGTTGTCACTAGTGTCAACTCTTTTCGTTTCGATGAGACCTGTCTCACTTCAATCTCTTACAAAGTGATGTCTGATTTCATTGTTCTTGGTCTTTGAGTGTTGAACTGGATTCTTAACAGTCAACAAAGCAGCAGTATTATCTATGAATATAAGGGTGTTTAAGTAATTCAGGCCATAATTCAGGAGTTGATTCTGAATCCAAAGAATTTTTGCACAGCAGGCAGACGCAGTAATGTACTCAGCTTCAGCAGTTGAGATTGACACAGTAGTCTGCTTCTTGCATTGACATGACACTAGCCTATCTCCCAGAAATTGACATCCTCCTGATGTTTACATCCTACTCATGCTGCATACATCAGACTTAACATAATGAACATTCAAGACAGATTATGCATAGTCTATCCTATCCTAATCATATCATCATATAAGATTATCCACATAATCAAGACCTCATGTAAGCACACAAATAGGTCATTTCTAAGTAAAAGTACACACAATTATCCTGATATCATACACATTCACTGTCTTCAAACCTAAGTATCATAGACACCTAAGTCACACAAATTTTCATATAAGGTACAAATCAGTTAACAATAAACAAAGATTCACACATCAAGCATAACTCACTCATCCAGACCTTTAGAAGAATAGTCAGTTAGCATAATGAGCACACATCCTTAATCAGAATTCATCAGAGTTGATCATTCCCAAGGCTTTCAGGATAAAGTGGAATCTAGTTCTATCTAGTGGCTTGGTGAATAGGTCAGCCAAGTTATCACTAGTGTCAACTCTTTTCGTTTCGAAGAGACCTTTCTCACTTCAATCTCCTACAAAGTGATGTCTGATTTCATTGTTCTAGGTCTTTGAGTGTTGAACTGGATTCTTAACAGTCAACAAAGCAGCAGTATTATCTATGAATATAGGGGTGTTTAAGTAATTCAAACCATAATCCAGGAGTTGATTCTAAATCCAAAGAATTTTTGCACAGCTGGCAGACGCAGCAATGTACTCAGCTTCAACAGTTGATATTGACACACTAGTTTGCTTCCTGCATTGACATGACACTAGCCTATCTCCCAGAAATTGACATCCTCTTAATGTTGACTTCCTACTCATGTTGCACACATCAGACTTAACATAATGTACATTCAAGACAGATTGTGCATAGTCTATCCTATCCTAATCATATCATCATATAAGATTATCCACATAATCAAGACACCATGTAAGCACACAAATAGGTCATTTCTAAGTAAAAGTACACACAATTATCCTGATATCATACACATTCACTGTCTTCAAACCTAAGTATCATAGACACCTAGGTCACACAAATTTTCATATAAGGTACAAATCAGTTAACAATAAACAAAGATTCACACATCAAGCATAACTCACTCATCAAGACCTTCAGAAGAATATTCAATTAGCATAATGAGCACACATCCTTAATCGGAATTCATCAGAGTTGATCATTCCCAAGGCTTTCAGGAGAAAGTGGAATCTAGTTCTATCTACTTGCTTGGTGAATAGGTCAGCCAAGTTGTCACTAGTGTCAACTCTTTTCGTTTTGATGAGACCTTTCTCACTTCAATCTCTTACAAAGTGATGTCTGATTTCATTGTTCTTGGTCTTTGAGTGTTGAACTGGATTCTTATCAATGAACAAAGCAGTAGTATTATCTATGAAAATAGGGGTGTTTAAGTAATTCAGACCATAATCCAACAGTTGATTCTGAATTCAAAAAACTTGTGCACAGCATGCAGATGCAGCAATGTACTCAGCTTCAGCAGTAGAGATTGACACAATAGTCTGCTTCTTGCATTGCCATTACACTAGCATATCTCGCAGAAATTGACATCCTCCTGGTGTTGACTTCCTACTCATGCTGCGTACATCAGAATTAACATAATGAACATTCAAGACAGATTATGCATAGTCTATCCTATCCTAATCATATCATCAATTAAGATTATCCACATAATCAAGACCCCATGTAAGCACACAAATAGGTCATTTCTAAGTAAAAGTACACACAATTATCCTGATATCATACACATTCACTGTCTTCAAACCTAAGTATCATAGACACCTAAGTCACACAAATTTTCATATAAGGTACAAATCAGTTAACAATAAACAAAGATTCACGCATCAAGCATAACTCACTCATCAAGACATTCAGAAGAATAGTCAGTTAGCATAATGAGCACACATCCTTAATCAGAATTCATCAGAGTTGATCATTCCCAAGGCTTTCAGGAGAAAGTGGAATCTAGTTCTATCTAGTGGCTTGGTGAATAGGTCAGCCAAGTTGTCATTAGTGTCAACTCTTTTCGTTTCGATGAGACCTTTCTCACTTCAATCTCTTACAAAGTGATGTCTGATTTCATTGTTCTTGGTCTTTGAGTGTTGAACTGGATTCTTAACAGTCAACAAAGCAGCAGTATTATCTATGAATATAAGGGTGTTTAAGTAATTCAGGCCATAATTCAGGAGTTGATTCTGAATCCAAAGAATTTTTGCACAGCAGGCAGACGCAGTAATGTACTCAGCTTCAGCAGTTGAGATTGACACAATAATATGCTTCCTGCATTTATATGACACTAGCCTATCTCCCAGAAATTGACATCCTCCTGATGTTGACATCCTACTCATGCTGCATACATAAGACTTACATAATGAACATTCAAGACAGATTATGCATAGTCTATCCTATCCTAATCATATCATCATATAAGATTATCCACATAATCAAGACACCATGTAAGCACACAAATAGGTCATTTCTAAGTAAAAGTACACACAATTATCCTGATATCATACACATTCACTGTCTTCAAACCTAAGTATCATAGACACCTAGGTCACACAAATTTTCATATAAGGTACAAATCAGTTAACAATAAACAAAGATTCACACATCAAGCATAACTCACTCATCAAGACCTTCAGAAGAATATTCAGTTAGCATAATGAGCACACATCCTTAATCAGAATTCATCAGAGTTGATCATTCCCAAGGCTTTCAGGATAAAGTGGAATCTAGTTCTATCTAGTGGCTTGGTGAATAGGTCAGCCAAGTTATCACTAGTGTCAACTCTTTTCGTTTCGAAGAGACCTTTCTCACTTCAATCTCCTACAAAGTGATGTCTGATTTCATTGTTCTAGGTCTTTGAGTGTTGAACTGGATTCTTAACAGTCAACAAAGCAGCAGTATTATCTATGAATATAGGGGTGTTTAAGTAATTCAAACCATAATCCAGGAGTTGATTCTAAATCCAAAGAATTTTTGCACAGCTGGCAGACGCAGCAATGTACTCAGCTTCAACAGTTGATATTGACACACTAGTTTGCTTCCTGCATTGACATGACACTAGCCTATCTCCCAGAAATTGACATCCTCTTAATGTTGACTTCCTACTCATGTTGCACACATCAGACTTAACATAATGTACATTCAAGACAGATTGTGCATAGTCTATCCTATCCTAATCATATCATCATATAAGATTATCCACATAATCAAGACACCATGTAAGCACACAAATAGGTCATTTCTAAGTAAAAGTACACACAATTATCCTGATATCATACACATTCACTGTCTTCAAACCTAAGTATCATAGACACCTAGGTCACACAAATTTTCATATAAGGTACAAATCAGTTAACAATAAACAAAGATTCACACATCAAGCATAACTCACTCATCAAGACCTTCAGAAGAATATTCAATTAGCATAATGAGCACACATCCTTAATCGGAATTCATCAGAGTTGATCATTCCCAAGGCTTTCAGGAGAAAGTGGAATCTAGTTCTATCTACTTGCTTGGTGAATAGGTCAGCCAAGTTGTCACTAGTGTCAACTCTTTTCGTTTTGATGAGACCTTTCTCACTTCAATCTCTTACAAAGTGATGTCTGATTTCATTGTTCTTGGTCTTTGAGTGTTGAACTGGATTCTTATCAATGAACAAAGCAGTAGTATTATCTATGAAAATAGGGGTGTTTAAGTAATTCAGACCATAATCCAACAGTTGATTCTGAATTCAAAAAACTTGTGCACAGCATGCAGATGCAGCAATGTACTCAGCTTCAGCAGTAGAGATTGACACAATAGTCTGCTTCTTGCATTGCCATTACACTAGCATATCTCGCAGAAATTGACATCCTCCTGGTGTTGACTTCCTACTCATGCTGCGTACATCAGAATTAACATAATGAACATTCAAGACAGATTATGCATAGTCTATCCTATCCTAATCATATCATCAATTAAGATTATCCACATAATCAAGACCCCATGTAAGCACACAAATAGGTCATTTCTAAGTAAAAGTACACACAATTATCCTGATATCATACACATTCACTGTCTTCAAACCTAAGTATCATAGACACCTAAGTCACACAAATTTTCATATAAGGTACAAATCAGTTAACAACAAACAAAGATTCACGCATCAAGCATAACTCACTCATCAAGACCTTCCGAAGAATATTCAGTTAGCATAATGAGCACACATCCTTAATCAGAATTCATCAGAGTTGATCATTCCCAAGGCTTTCAGGAGAAAGTGGAATCTAGTTCTATCTATTGGCTTGGTGAATAGGTCAACCAAGTTGTCACTAGTGTCAACTCTTTTCGTTTCGATGAGACCTTTCTCACTTCAATCTCCTACAAAGTGATGTCTGATTTCATTATACTAGGTCTTTGAGTGTTGAACTGGATTCTTAACAGTCAACAAAGCAGCAGTATTATCTATGAATATAGGGGTGTTTAAGTAATTCAAGCCATAATCCAGGAGTTGATACTGAATCCAAAGAATTTTTGCACAGCAGGCAGACGCAGCAATGTACTCAGTTTCAGCAGTTGAGATTGAAACAGTAGTTTGCTTCTTGCATTGACATGACACTAGCCTATCTCCCAGAAATTGACATCCTTCTGATGTTGACATTCTACTCATGCTGCATACATAAGACTTACATAATGAACATTCAAGACATATTATGCATAGTCTATCCTATCCTAATCATATCATCATATAAGATTATCCACATAATCAAGACACCATGTAAGCACACAAATAGGTCATTTCTAAGTAAAAGTACACACAATTATCCTGATATCATACACATTCAATGTCTTCAAACCTAAGTATCATAGACACCTAGGTCACACAAATTTTCATATAAGGTACAAATCAGTTAACAATAAACAAAGATTCACACATCAAGCATAACTCACTCATCAAGACCTTCAGAAGAATATTCAGTTAGCATAATGAGCACACATCCTTAATCGGAATTCATCAGAGTTGATCATTCCCAAGGCTTTCAGGAGAAAGTGGAATCTAGTTCTATCTACTTGCTTGGTGAATAGGTCAGCCAAGTTGTCACTAGTGTCAACTCTTTTCGTTTTGATGAGACCTTTCTCACTTCAATCTCTTACAAAGTGATGTCTGATTTCATTGTTCTTGGTCTTTGAGTGTTGAACTGGATTCTTATCAATGAACAAAGCAGTAGTATTATCTATGAAAATAGGGGTGTTTAAGTAATTCAGACCATAATCCAACAGTTGATTCTGAATTCAAAAAACTTGTGCACAGCATGCAGATGCAGCAATGTTCTCATCTTCAGCAGTAGAGATTGACGCAATAGTCTGCTTCTTGCATTGCCATTACACTAGCATATCTCGCAGAAATTGACATCCTCCTGGTGTTGACTTCCTACTCATGCTGCGTACATCAGAATTAACATAATGAACATTCAAGACAGATTATGCATAGTCTATCCTATCCTAATCATATCATCAATTAAGATTATCCACATAATCAAGACCTCATGTAAGCACACAAATAGGTCATTTCTAAGTAAAAGTACACACAATTATCCTGATATCATACACATTCACTGTCTTCATACCTAAGTATCATAGACACCTAAGTCACACAAATTTTCATATAAGGTACAAATTAGTTAACAACAAACAAAGATTCACACATCAAGCATAACTCACTCATCAAGACCTTCAGAAGAATATTCAGTTAGCATAATGAGCACACATCCTTAATCAGAATTTATCAGAGTTGATCATTCTCAAGGCTTTCAGGAGAAAGTGGAATCTAGTTCTATCTATTGGCTTGGTGAATAGGTCAACCAAGTTGTCACTAGTGTCAACTCTTTTCGTTTCGATGAGACCTTTCTCACTTCAATCTCCTACAAAGTGATGTCTGATTTCATTGTACTAGGTCTTTGAGTGTTGAACTGGATTCTTAACAGTCAACATAGCAGCAGTATTATCTATGAATATAGGGGTGTTTAAGTAATTCAAGCCATAATCCAGGAGTTGATTCTGAATCCAAAGAACTTTTGCACAGCAGGCAGACGCAGCAATGTACTCAGCTTCAGCAGTTGAGATTGACACAATAGTTTGCTTCCTGCATTGACATGACACTAGCCTATCTCCCAGAAATTGACATCCTCCTGATGTTGACATTCTACTCATGCTGCATACATAAGACTTACATAATGAACATTCAAGACAGATTATGCATAGTCTATCCTATCCTAATCATATCATCATATAAGATTATCCACATAATCAAGACACCATGTAAGCACACAAATAGGTTATTTCTAAGTAAAAGTACACACAATTATCCTGATATCATACACATTCACTGTCTTCAAACCTAAGTATCATAGACACCTAAGTCACACAAATTTTCATATAAGGTACAAATCAGTTAACAATAAACAAAGATTCACACATCAAGCATAACTCACTCATCAAGACCTTCAGAAGAATATTTAGTTAGCATAATGAGCACACATCCTTAATCGGAATTCATCAGAGTTGATCATTCCCAAGGCTTTCAGGAGAAAGTGGAATCTAGTTCTATCTACTGGCTTGGTGAATAGGTCAGCCAAGTTGTCACTAGTGTCAACTCTTTTCGTTTCGATGAGACCTAACCCCATAACGTATTAAACAAAATTATTTCACTCCCGATATTTCATATATCGAATCAAAACTTGTGCCTTACTGACAGGGCAGAATTAGTATTATTTGAAAACTTTTATACAACTAAACTCTATAAAGAGACTCGTGAAAATTCTGAGCGGGGAAAATCAAACAGTTGCGACACAATAAAATCTCATTGAAAATTCAGTGGAATCCACAACGGGGAATCAAACGTGTTCGAAAACAGAAAAACGAATTCCGAAACAAATGATTATAAAATTTTCCCAAAAAGAGCATATTTGGCATATTGAATTTCGGGGACGAAATTTCTTAACTGGGGGAGAATGTGACATCCGTGGCAAAACCGAGTACACCTTAGTACTTACAAACTCGAATAAACGTTTAACCGCTTATTGCGTAACGAACAAACGAATAACCAAACGGGTCTGGTTATGGTCCGGATATCCCATGGTGCTATCTATAAGCGATATACGATCTATGCAAGCTAAAATATTAGTAATATGGCCTTAGTTCGATAGCAAACAAGTTAAACGAAAACATGCTCGTTTAACTACCCGCTATAGATTTTAACGCGAAAGATAGTTACAAACCAAGCATTGTATCATCCGTTAAGCCGAAAAAGACTTACCAAACACTTATTTGAAATGTTTTAAGCAATCCGTGAAAATATTTTCGATTTTTACAAACGTATAGTATGTTTTTATAATTTTACACAAAACTAGCCGAAAAACACTCGTTTTCGCTCCGTTTGTCGCACCCGATATATTTTTGTCGCCAGAAACAGAACCCGAAATAAATTTGGACTCGGCATTTCACGTTCGGGCACGTAAATCTTGAAAAGTGGGCCAAATGGGCCCAAAAGGGGACCCAACGAGCCCAGCCCGCCAAAGAAGACTTTCCCCCCTTAAACCCTTTTCATATTTAAACAAGTTCTAAGATATTTTGTGATATCTTTTTCATGAGAATTCTGGACACAAGTTCTGCTCCAGCCAGAAAACCTTCAAACCCTAAGGTAAGGAGCTTAAATAAGTAGCTTTTGTACTTGTTTAAAGTCGTTTAATACCATAAAAACATGTCTTGGTTACTAAAAATCATTCCTAACCGTGTAAAAATCCTAAAAATGGTCCATAAACATGTTTTGATCATAAACACGGTAAGGAACCTGTTTTGATAGTTTTTTTGGCCATAAACACGGATGAAAGGGTTGAAACGGCGTTTTTACGGTTCAAAAGTTCGTTTTTGTGCACTAGCCGAAACCCTAAGTTAAGGGCTGTTATGTTGATGAAAAATTGCTTGGTTTGTGATATAGGACTTGTACCTAGCTTGCTTATAAGCACAAGAACCTGAAAACTTGATTAAAAAGTCGGAAACGAGCCAAACCCGCTAAGGTAATACCGAAACACTCTCTTACGGGCTGTTTAGGTTAAGGTTGTGATGTGCGTCTTATTAGACCTTGAAATTTTTCAGGGACATCAGGGACCATGTCATTGAGTCCCTGTTCAAATTTGGTAATTTTTTGACCATCCGAGAATATTTGACGAATTTATTACCGAATTGGGACGTTTATTTGGGAAAAATAGCTAAAATACTTCAAAAATTTTAAACTTTTTCTGGGAACTCATATTTAATGTATTTTGATCACATATGAATTTTGAGATCATTTGGAGAAGTCTAAGGGTGTTTTGTACATATGCGTTCATGCGAATTTTTATAGACGAATTTGGGCCGAAAAGAATATTGAACAGGCTTTTTACATTCTGGAATTGATACAGGTTGTTTTGGGACATGATTTGAGTATCCATGAACTTTTTTGGAATTTTTGGAAATTGTTTGGGATAAACAGACGATTTTCAGGCGAAATATAGCTGATAAAATGAATTTTTATAAATTATTAAATCAGTAAATAATTACAGAAATATTTTTATAAAAATATACATATTTTAATTGATAAGTGGCTAAATTTTCATAATTTAATGATTAACGGTTAATTCATTATGCTAATTTAAAGATTAAACAAATTTAGTTTTTATAAAAACCGGCAAGTTCGCGAATAACGAACATGCGGGAATATCAAAACACCAAGAGTGATCAAAAATCATATTTTTGGACTAATTAAGTAAAAACGAACTTTTCTATGAAAAACCTAGACAATCCGGATAGATTGTGCGCGTTTCTTCTTAAATCAAACTGAATAAACGGAAACGGACCCCGAGGCTAATCCGGTACCCCAGTATGTGATCCTTCTTTATAACTTAATCATTTTATTAACCAATACATTTACCCAAGCTTATTTTCCCATAACTGTTTTCTGAACGCGTAAACGAACAACTTGGCCCAGCTGGGAAAACAAGAATATGAGCCAAGTTCAGTTTTAAGTATTAGACATTAAACAACATCACAGCCTAAGCCTATTACCACTTTCTGGGCATACCAGCTATACCCAGATTAGTTATACAGCCCAGTTTAATACTGAGATTATAATAATATTATTATAATATGGACTATAGGGACTAAGTGATAGCAATGGAAACGAACCCCGTGCTGATCTCGCACTGAGTGCCTACAAAACCGTGAGTTTCATGACCCCACTCTTTAAACTGTTTTACGAACTTTTGGGGTGGAAATCATGTTTATACACGTTATTTATCTAAACACGGATCAGGATATAAAATATCTAAACGTTTATATATGAAAAGTCCTTACAAACATAATGACTGACTACGTCCTGATGAAAGATGATTATTATCGTTGATTGATATATTGAGTGGAGATAATACGAATTGCAAAACATAATGAAATCACACGTGACAGCATGTTTATACAAACACGTTATGTAATGTTAAACATAACTAATTTGGGAGACAACATGGTCTGTAATGGCCATGGGGATAACATGGTCTGTGATGATTATGGGGCTGTTGTGGGCAGAACGGGGGCCACAATAGTAACAAACTAAACTTGAGTATGGCCTATGAGCCAAATTCTGCTGCAAATTATAAACTAAAGTTGAGTATGGCCTATGAGCCAAGTTCTGCTGCAACTTACTAAACTAAAGTTGAGTATGGCCTATGTGCCAAGTTCTGCTGCAACTTATAAACTAAAGTTGAGTATGGCCTATGAGCCAAGTTCTGCTGCAACTTATTAAACGAACTAACTTGATTATGACATGAATGTTAAGAAAATAATGTGATTATGCGTATTGTGGGCGGATGGGGAGCCACAGTATTTGGTGATACGTGATAAATACTATATGTGTATATGTGTCTATATACATGCTATGTGATTAGCCGTAGGAAATAATATGTGTAGAATATACTAATTATTTGCGTGTACACTATATAATGTTTGAGTTTACATGGAATCATTGTGGGTGGAAGGGGGACCACAGTGGTTGATGTTAACGCGGAACCGTTGTGGGCGGAAGGGGGACCACAGTGGTTGTGTTTATGTGGAACCGTTGTGGGAGAAAGGGGGTCCACAGTGGTTGGTTAAACACGGAAATTGGAAACAGGTAGTACGAACAAACAATCACGATTTTACCGAAATTTCAAATTTATATTATAAACCTACATGTGTGCATATGCACACACAAGGATATGGCTGTACATATTTATACAACCGTAAATACATATTTTTACATACGCGCGTACATACAAACTATGACTGTATGGTGCGCAGAACTGATTTCGTTAAAACTTATGAAACTCACCAACTATTCGTAGTTGACCTGTTTTCACATGCTTTTCAGGTAATCAGATATGAGAAGTAATTTCCTGTGCGTTACGTGTCTGATTGGTGATTGATGTCATGGGCATTTGAGTTAGAAGTAAAGTGATTGAAGAACAGGTTTAATTGTATCACCTAGTTTGTAAAAGATGTTAGAACGATGTAATATATTGTAAATTAGTTAGTAATGTTTCTTTATGAACAATGTATTTGATACCAGTTGTATCTGTTGCATTTCCGTTTTACGCTTCCGCAATTCGCTTAACGGGGTGTGACAGAAGTTGGTATCAGAGCCATTGGTTATAAAGAATTAGGTTATTCCATAGGATACCTATAATATAACCGTAGGCTCGATTATCACTAGGAAAGTTAATAATGAGTAACGATAGATACTGATGGATGCCGGGATGAACTCGAAGGGCAAGTGAGTTATTATGGTCCGGAACGTAATAACAGACTTGCTTGTACGAGGGAATTCGGGGAGAAGTCGCGGAACATATTTATAGGTAAAAATGGCAACATACGTGCATAAAGGTGATGTGAAGTATATATGACATGTGCATACGTGCTTATCTGAGACGAGGTATAGGGATACGTGTACGTACGGTACTACGGATGACATTGAATCTTATCATAACCAATATTATATTCGGTTATAATCACTATTAATTCCTATTCTAATCAAAATTATATCTTACCAAAATTAATATATATTTTATTGTAATTAATATTATATCTGTTCATAACAAATAAAATATTTTATTTCTGCCCTAATTAATAATATCTTTTGTGCGGATCTAAACTATCAAAAAACATTCTCTTCTGATTAGCGATTGCACCAAAAGATGTGAGTAGTTTTACAATTGATGAAGAACCGGTGTTGCCCGTGAGTGAGAATACAAGAATGCTTATAAGTTTAAACTAAATCTGGTGATTTGACGGAACCACAAAAGGGGCTTAATATATAAGGCCTGGGAACGAACCGTTGGAGGTGTGACTTACAGATAATAATTTCATGAAGACATATATATATATATAGACATATATATATATATATATATATATATAATACTCCACAGTCTGAATCCAATCCTATCTTATAAACTGGTTCCTTTGACATTAATCTAAACTATTTTCCGGTCATCCTTCCAATTCTGTTGTTCAGAAACAAATACCATCCCTAAGGGAAATACCTAGTGATGAGCCCAATTTATCAAATTATAAATATGATAATTACCAAAACTGAGTTTTCAATTATAATATGAGCAATCGTTACTACCAGTACATATAATGTACTAATAATATTTCAAAAAGAAATGTTAATAATAGTAATTTCCTTTACGTATCACCAGTACAACTAACTCTGATGAACCTCCCTAACTAGCAAACTCTTCGAACCATCTATGAAAGACAACCTCCAACCTCTCCTATATTTTGCTATTCCAATTGGTTATTATAGGAGAGAAATCTCATGCTCACGAAATGATGACGTGCCCCGACTGGAATGGAACCTACTTACCTCCAACTAGTAAACTACTACTTTTATTAAGTCCGACATGCCTACGAAAACTGAATGACCTGGCGAAAGAATATATTTTACGATTATAGTTAACAAACATTCAGAAGTCAGGTGGAATGTACACGTGCATTCCCATTATAACGAACTGATTAAACTCGTAATGAGCAAATATCTACCTACAGGAGAGACCGAATAAAAACAGCTTCCCAATAATGGGATCGTATAGGAACAATTGTCGTATAAGTTGTGAACTATTTATAATTGTTATAACGCGTGCTTTGATAGATAAGGATAGTATGGTATTGTCGTGTATAGCTTCTGATACTCCATACAAGCATATGGCGGTGCGCTATGCTAATATGGAGGACGATTTGGGCATTTTTAATACAAACATTGACCCCTATTGGGTTAAAATTTCTTGTCATGAGATGACAACTTTTAATATATAAGCAAACTTTGGCGTTTGCTAGGCTAATTTTACATACTATCCTTAGTATTCAGACTCGAGAACAAACCAGTGTGATATATACGTGTTAATTGAAATACCTGATTACTTATTATTGTAATTCCTTTTGTGATCATTAGTGTATGTGAATTTTGTTAATTGTTGGATAACTGGTTATTGTTATAGAATGTCCCCGAAGAAAGTAAACATGTTGTCTGAGGCAGATATAGTCCGAGATGATCGCTCGACAACTACAAACAGTACTTCCGACAATAGCAGCACAATTCGCTGTTGGTATCCATACAACTATGAATACAAATCAAGTGCCGAACGCTAACGCGGCCGTAAATACTAATCCCCCAACAAATACTAATACAACCACAAATGCTCCCCCGATAAATACTGATACTATCACAACTAATACTCCCCCGTTGAATACCAATATTACTTTCAATAATGATAATCTCCCACCGAACTTGAACAATAGTTGTAACAATCAAAATCCCCCGCAACACGGATATCAACTTAAGAACTTCATGCTATGTAAACCTATGGAATTTAGCGATACTGAAGGACCAAATGGACTGGTAAAGTGGATCGAAAAGACTAAATCCATCATTAATATCACTAACTGTCCACCAGATTGTATTGTCAAATTTGCTACTTCTACATTTGTAGACCACGCGCTAATGTGGTGGAATACTGTTGTGCAAATTCGAAGACAAGAGGCAACCAATCGTATGTCTTGAACAGAACTTAAAAATCTTATGATAAAACACTTTTGTCCAATAAACGAAATTCAGAAATTAGAGCAAGAACTTTGGAATCTAGAAATGAAGGGTGCAGTTCACTTGGAGTATACCCATCGCTTTAACGAACTGGCTCATCTAGTCCCATGGTTAGCTACTCTAGAATCTAAACGTACTGAACGCTACATTTGGGGTTTAGCCCCCGAAGTCAGGAGTTTGGTTAATTCAACTGGCCCTGTAACTTTCGAAAATGCCGTGTTACAAGCTGGCATTATAACTTCTGATTTGATTAGAAGTGGTGCGTTAAGAATGCACGGGGAATCATCTGGTACAAAACGAACCAATTATGGAGCGGGAATACAAGAAAGACAACAGAATAAATGTGCGCGCCTTGCAATACAAAATTACACTATGATCAGTTCCGATGTGAAGCAAGATAAGTATAACGGGCCTTTGCCTAGATGTGGAAAATGTGGTTATCATCATGTTGGTGAATGTCGGACCAATGTGTGTCACAAATGTGGGAAAGTGGGACACTATGCCCAAAATTGTAGAACCGTTATGAATACTATAAATCCACCAACCCAACTCCAGGACTCACAACCACCCCAACCGCAACCAACACGACAACAACCAGTCTACCAAAACCAAACCATAATAAACCGTAATGCCTGCTTTGAGTGTGGTAGTGTGAAGCACATCAAGAAAGACTGCCCTAGATTGAACCCAATTGCGACGGGAAAACAAAGGCAAGGACCGACATCGACGTCTAACTCGACTAGGGGTCAAGTATTGTGAATAAACCAGATAGAACAAATGTAGTAACAGGTACGTTCCTTGTAATGCCTAATATACTTTAGTTTATTTATTACGGACACTGATAGACGTTTCGTTCCTACAAGTTATTACCTTGGAAAATATACCGTCTAGTAAAATAACAATTCTGTATACTATAGAAACCACCAAAAGTAAGACTATAAATACTAACCATATTACTCGAAAAACTACCCTCTTAACCTAAATAACTAGCTATTCCCTATCGATGCACTCCCGGTGGAAGTGAGGAGTCATTGTGTAATAGTCAGTATGGACTAGTTAATTGAGTTCAAATGAAGGTTATATATAGAAATAGAACTGTTATACTGCCTCTTCTAGATAAAGAAGTGATCCCGTACACGGAACAAAACCTAGTACCCCAATGATGAAACACGGATGAGGAAAACTATACTATCCGTAAGCGAAACTTGAACTTTAAACTTTTATAGCCTTAATAACTGAGTGATGACAAGGAAAAGTCAGGCCAGATGTTTGGATAAACTGAGTACTAGTATAAAGATGCAAGCGAAATCTATGAAGGAATCATAGGCTCATGTGTTGTAAAGTGTGCACTATTATAAGTTCTGGGGGAATACTAAATATCCTCGGAGATGCTACAAAAATTCGAGATACCCCATTGGAAGTGGGAAACAAACTAAAATAGAACCCTTAATATGTGTTCCTTAAACATCCCAAGAAAGCAATTCAAGCTGAATGATAGTTCCCTGACTAATCCACTCCAAATACCTTCTTCTGATTTGTAACAACTATCCAACTGAAAAACTCGCCTTAACAAAATCTTACTCTTGGTGAATTGTGTATGAAATTTTAGATCCCTAATTGGCCTAAGCACGGTCTATAATCCTCTACAAAACAGTCAAATCAAATAAACTACTCAAACAATATTGGAAAGTGAGACCAGTAATTTCAATCCTCGTACATTAACAGTCATCATAATATTATACAAGTGGTAATATACTATATTATACGAGCAAGAATGTAACTCGCCATCTTATTAAATTGAAAAAAATTGGTGACATCCAAAATACAAAATCCGATTTAATTTCGAGAATCATAAATAAAGCTCGTAATATTTATAACAAACCGAAAGCCGCCTAAGGCTAACAAGAGGGCTATACTGAGAAATACGAGAAGTTATCAAATTTTGAAAGTTGTTAGTTGAGTTGAGGAACGGTGAGTTGATTCTAAAATATATAGCACTATACAAAATTGCCTTGAAAGTTAACCCCATAACGTATTAAACAAAATTATTTCACTCCCGATATTTCATATATCGAATCAAAACTTGTGCCTTACTGACAGGGCAGAATTAGTATTATTTGAAAACTTTTATACAACTAAACTCTATAAAGAGACTCGTGAAAATTCTGAGCGGGGAAAATCAAACAGTTGCGACACAATAAAATCTCATTGAATAAAATTCAGTGGAATCCACAACGGGGAATCAAACGTGTTCGGAAACAGAAAAACGAATTCCGAAACAAATGATTATAAAATTTTCCCCAAAAAGAGCATATTTGGCATATTGAATTTCGGGGACGAAATTTCTTAACTGGGGGAGAATGTGACATCCGTGGCAAAACCGAGTACACCTTAGTACTTACAAACTCGAATAAACGTTTAACCGCTTATTGCGTAACGAACAAACGAATAACCAAACGGGTCTGGTTATGGTCCGGATATCCCAGGGTGCTATCTATAAGCGATATACGATCTATGCAAGCTAAAATATTAGTAATATGGCCTTAGTTCGATAGCAAACAAGTTAAACGAAAACATGCTCGTTTAACTACCCGCTATAGATTTTAACGCGAAAGATAGTTACAAACCAAGCATTGTATCATCCGTTAAGCCGAAAAAGACTTACCAAACACTTATTTGAAATGTTTTAAGCAATCCGTGAAAATATTTTCAAATTTTACAAACGTATAGTATGTTTTTATAATTTTACACAAAACTAGCCGAAAAACACTCGTTTTCGCTCCGTTTGTCGCACCCGATATATTTTTGTCGCCAGAAACAGAACCCGAAATAAATTTGGACTCGGCATTTCACGTTCGGAGCACGTAAATCGAGAAAAATGGGCCAAATGGGCCCAAAAGGGGACCCAACAAGCCCAGCCCGCCAAAGAAGACTTTCCCCCCTTAAACCCTTTTCATATTTAAACAAGTTCTAAGATATTTTGTGATATCTTTTTCATGAGAATTCTGGACACAAGTTCTGCTCCAGCCAGAAAACCTTCAAACCCTAAGGTAAGGAGCTTAAATAAGTAGCTTTTGTACTTGTTTAAAGTCGTTTACTACCATAAAAACATGTCTTGGTTACTAAATCATTCCTAACCGTGTAAAAATCCTAAAAATGGTCCATAAACATGTTTTGATCATAAACACGGTAAGGAACCTGTTTTGATAGTTTTTTTGGCCATAAACACGGATGAAAGGGTTGAAACGGCGTTTTTACGGTTCAAAAGTTCGTTTTTGTGCACTAGCCGAAACCCTAAGTTAAGGGCTGTTATGTTGATGAAAAATTGCTTGGTTTGTGATATAGGACTTGTACCTAGCTTGCTTATAAGCACAAGAACCTGAAAACTTGATTAAAAAGTCGGAAACGAGCCAAACCCGCTAAGGTAATACCGAAACACTCTCTTACGGGCTGTTTAGGTTAAGGTTGTGATGTGCGTCTTATTAGACCTTGAAATTTTTCAGGGACATCAGGGACCATGTCATTGAGTCCCTGTTCAAATTTGGTAATTTTTTGACCATCCGAGAATATTTGGCGAATTTATTACCGAATTGGGACGTTTATTCAAAAATAGCTAAAATACTTCAAAAATTTTGAAATTTTTCTGGGAACTCAGATTTAATGTATTTTGATCACATATGAATTTTGAGATCATTTGGAGAAGTCTAAGGGTGTTTTGTACATATGCGTTCATGCGAATTTTTATAGCCGAATTTGGGTCGAAAAGAATATTGAACATACTTTTTACATTCTGGAATTGATACAGGTTGTTTTGGGACATGATTTGAGTATTCAGGAAATTTTGTGGAATTTTTGGAAATTGTTTGGGATAAACAGACGATTTTAAGGCGAAATATAGCTGATAAAATGAATTTTTATAAATTATTAAATCAGTAAATAATTCCAGAAATATTTTTATGAAAATATACATATTTTAATTGATAAGTGGCTAAATTTTCATAATTTAATGATTAACGGTTAATTCATTATGCTAATTTAAAGATTAAACAAATTCAGTTTTTATAAAAACCGGCAAGTTCGCGACTAACGAACATGCGGGAATATCAAAACACCAAGAGTGATCAAAAATCATATTTTTGGACTAATTAAGTAAAAACGAACTTTTCTATGAAAAACTTAGACAATCCGGATAGATTGTGCGCGTTTCTTCTTAAATCAAACTGAATAAACGGAAACGGACCCCGAGGCTAATCCGGTACCCCAGTATGTGATCCTTCTTTATAACTTAATCATTTTATTAACCAATACATTTACCCAAGCTTATTTTCCCATAACTGTTTTCTGAACGCGTAAACGAACAACTTGGCCCAGCTGGGAAAACAGGAATCTGAGCGAAATTCAGTTTTAAGTATTAGACATTAAACAACATCACAGCCTAAGCCTATTACCACTTTCTGGGCGTACCAGCTATACCCAGATTAGTTATACAGCCCAGTTTAATACTGATATTATGGACTATAGGGACTAAGTGATAGCAAGGGAAACGAACCCCGTGCTGATCTCGCACTGAGTGCCTACAAAACCGTGAGTTTCATGACCCCACTCTTTAAACTGTTTTACGAACTTTTGGGGTGGAAAACATGTTTATACACGTTATTTATCTAAACACGGATCAGGATATAAAATATCTGAACGTTTATATATATGAAAAGTCCCTACAAACAAAAAGCAATTAAAGGTGTTTGGTGGCTAAAGGTTTTCTCTCTAGGAAAGGCGATTTTGGAGATTACCCTATGCGATCGGCCGCATAGGGTTCTTGGCTTCTCTTGGCTTTTGGTTGCTTTAATCTTGTTCCAATCCTTGATTCTGATTGCTTAGTAGGTTCGTTATTGATCACGGCTATTGTTATAGTTTAGTTAGATCGATAACATCCTATTAATTGATTAAGGATCTTGTGGTTATCAAGGTTAGGGTTGTTTCTTGTTCTTGATCGATCGTTGGGTTGATTGTTCTTTGATCTTTGGGCAGATCTGGATTAGGGTTTCATTGGCCTTTTGGTTCCTTGGATTGGTCGGCTGGGTTTCTTGGATCTTGATCTTGGTTTCTTGGAAATTGGCCGATCCTTGATCTTGATCTTGTTCTTAGCTGATTTGTTTTTGATCTTGTCCTTGATCTTGATCTTGTTCTTGGCGGATCTTGTTCTTGGCTGATTTGGTTTTATTTTGATCGAGATCTTGATCTTGATTTGGTTTGATCTTGGCCGATTTATGTTTCCTTGTTTATTGATCTTGATCTTGGTATTGATTTTGGGGTATCTTGGCTGGTTTTTATTGGATTTGCATGGAGCATAAGGGTGGTAATAGTTTTGTTGATCATGTTATACATGGGTTTCCAGCTAATCGGGTAACGAACATTGATGGGGCTCTCCCTCGTAGGGGGGTTCTGAAAACTGGTTCTTCGGGAAACCCTAATGTTACGGGTTCGTTTGTTTCGTTTGCTGCAAACACTACATTCACTGCTCCTTTAAATGATGTTATCCACAATGATGGTGGTTGTTCAGCCGTGGGGAACAAAGTTAGTGGTTGTTCGAGCGACAACAAGGGTATTGGATCAGTTTCGCTAAATAGTCAACAAGATAAAGGTTTTTCAGCCTTTGTCTCGAACGAAAACAAGGTGGTTGGATCTGAATTTTCTAATATTCAGAAGGATGTAGGGAAGGAAAAACATATGGAAAATTCCAAGCCTTCCTACATGAGTGTTGTTCAACTTGAAAACAAAACATCGAAGGCAACATTAAGAAAAGTAAATGTGGAGTCAACAATGGAAGGAGTTGATGTGGTTATCCCGGTTGAATCTGTCAAGAAAGTTAACGAAAGGTTTAATAATACTTTGTTTGGCTATTTTTTGGGTAACAGGCTTCCTTTTCCGGTTGTTGAGGATTTTGCTAAGAAAAATTGGAACAAATATGGGCTTACGAGACTAATGATGAATGCGAAAGGGTTTTTCTTTTTCAAGTTCCATACGGAAGCCGGGATGATGAAGTTGATTGAAGATGGTCCTTGGATGATTAGAAATGTCCCCATTATTCTCCAAATTTGGACTATGGAGTCAGATTTGGAGAAGGAGGATGTACGGTCTGTTCCGGTTTGGGTCAAATTACAGAACATTCCCCTGGGTGCTTTTACTGAGGAGGGTCTAAGTATGCTCGCGTCAAGAATTGGGGATCCGATAAGTATGGATTCTTATACGGCTAATATGTGTAAGGAATCGTGGGGAAGAAGTAGTTTTGCTAGAGTCCAGGTTGAGCTCCATGCAAATCAGGAGATTAAAAGGAAGCTTGTTGTTGCTGTTCCGGATACGTGGGGGGAGACAAATAAGATCTCGGAGATTAAAATTGAATATGATTGGGAGCCACCCAGATGTTCTTTATGTGAGGTGTTTGGCCATTCGAACACTCAATGCCCGAAACAAGTTCACGATAAAAAGTTAAATGAAGAACAAAAGAAAGTCACTAATGATGATGGTTTCCAGAGGGTGAAGGGAAAGAAAAAAGTTAATACGCAAATCAAGAAACATAATCTTGTCTACCGACCGGTGGTTAAACCTGCTGTGCCTATAAATAAACCATCCGCTCAAGGACAAGACAATAATTATTATGTGGGTAAACCTACAACTTCTATGGCTGAGGGGGTCCAGTTAAAGGAGAAGCATACTGTCCAAACCAGTAACAGGTTTGGTAAGTTGGCGGACGAATCGGAAAGTGATGAAGATGATGATGATGTGGAGGAGCTATTTACGGATGTGGCTAAAGCTATGAAACCGGATATTGGTTCTGAGGGTGCAAGCACACCCGGTGAATTGGGTGTTTAATGGGTACCATCGCCACTTGGAATATAAGAGGGTTGAACCGCCCTCTTAAACAAAAAGAGGTTCGTAAGGTAATACAAGATAATAATATTCAGGTATGTGCTATTCTTGAGTCTCACGTCAAATTAAACGCGGTTTTTGATGTTTGTAAGAAGATTTGTAAAAATTGGGATTGGACCAGCAATGGTAGTGTTTGTGATAAAGGTACTCGGATTATTGTGGGGTGGAATACGGATTTGGTTGATCTTATGGTTATTGATTATTCGAACCAGGTTCTTCACGTTCAGTTAAAGTTCAAGCTTGATAGCAAGGTGATGTATGGTTCTTTCGTGTATGCTGAGAATTGTTATTTGAAAAGAAGGGAGTTATGGCGAAATCTTCTTGTTCATAAACAATTCACTCATGGTAAACCTTGGGCTTTACTGGGAGATTTTAATTGTGCTCTTAATTTGGAAGACAGCTTGCATGGTTCTTCCAAAATCTCCACTGGAATGATTGATTTTCGTGATTGTGTTAAGAACATTGAAGTTGAGGATATTAATGGGGTCGGGCTCCAGTACACTTGGAGCAATAAACCGAAAACGGGTATGGGTCTTTTCAAAAAGCTTGATAGGGTGATGGGAAACTCTAAATTCATGGAGATTTTTAATGATTCTTCGGCGGTGTTCCTTCCGTACCGGATTTCAGACCATTCTCCATGTCTATTGAAATTCCCCTCGCTTAGTAAAGGTAAGCCTAAACCGTTTAAATTCCCTAATTTCTTGATTGGAAAACCGGTTATAATGATATTATTGCTAACGGCTGGAATATTGAGGTTAACGGTTATCACATGTTTCGCGTGGTAAAGAAGCTCCAAAACTTAAAACATCCTATCCGTTCCTTGCTGCACCGGCAAGGCAATCTCCATAAGAAAGTTAGTGATCTTAGAACCCTTCTGGATTCTTGTCAAACCCGTCTTGACATTGACCCTACTAGTTTGGAGTTGATTCGGGAGCAGAGTAGTTATCTTAAGGCTTATCATGAGGCGGCTAAAGATGAGGAAGATTTCCTTAAACAGAAGGCTAAAGTCGATTGGTTAAAGCTTGGTGACTCTAACACTGCATACTTTCACAATTCTTTGAAAATGCGAAACCATAGGAGTCGCATTGATATTATAAGTGATGCTCAGGGCCGTTTATTTGAGGGGTTGGATGTTCCTTCGGTGTTTGTTAATCATTTTATGAACATCTTTGGTTCTGATTTACAACCATTGAGAAAACCGGATAATCAGATTTTTACTACTAAGCTCTCGGCCTCTCAGGCGGAGTTTATGGTTAGACCTATCTCCGATTTGGAAATCAAGGATGCGTTTTTCTCTATTGGGAATTCCAAAGCGCCGGGTCCTGATGGTTTTTCATCGGCCTTCTTCAAGAGTTCTTGGGATATTGTTGGGAAAGATGTTTGTTTGACGGTTCATGAATTTTTCAACAGAGGAAGTCTCCTTAAACAGGTAAACCACACTATTATTGCTCTGATTCCTAAAGTGACCAATATTGTGACTCCTAATGATTTTCGTCCCATCTCGTGCTGCAACACTTTATATAAATGCATTACCAAGATTATCTCGGTTCGTATGATGAAGGGGTTGGAGTCGTTAATTGATATCAATCAGTCTGCGTTTGTGCCTGGGCGTAGGATTTCTGATAATATCCTTTTGACCCAAGAGTTAATGCATAATTACCACACTAATACTGGTCCGCCTAGATGTGCTTTTAAAGTTGATATCCAAAAAGCGTATGATACGGTCAGTTGGGACTTCATTCGTGATATTCTTTTTGGGTATGGTTTCCACGATAAGATGATTCATTGGATAATGGAGTGCATAACCACTTCTTCTTTTTCGATAGCCGTTAATGGGAATTTACACGGGTTCTTTAGTGGTAAAAGAGGTCTGAGACAGGGTGATCCGATGTCCCCTTATATTTTCACGCTGATTATGCAAGCTCTCACGTTAATTTTGCATCGAAAGGTTCGTATTGAAGGCTCGTTCCGTTTTCATCGTTGTTGTGAAAAATTAAATATTATCAATATTTGCTTTGCGGATGATTTGTTCCTGTTTGCTCGAGGTGAGGTGAATTCTGCCAAAACTATTATGGGGGCTCTGAATGATTTCAAAGATATGTCCGGGCTTACTCCGAGTGTTCCGAAAAGTACCGCGTTTTTTTGCAATGTCCCGGACCGTGTTAAAAGTGGTATTTTGAATATTATGCCCTTCGTTGAAGGAAGGCTCCCTGTTAAATACTTGGGGGTTCCTCTTATTTCCACAAGGTTAAATTACCGGGATTGTAAGAGGTTGCTGGATTGTATGGATAGTCGGATTGGAGATTGGAAGAATAAAACTTTATCTTTTGCGGGTAAAATGCAGCTGGTCAGGTCTGTTCTTTCGTCTTTATATATTTATTGGTCTGCTGTGTTTTCTCTCCCTTCTAGACTTATTGCTGATCTTGAGAAACGGATTAAAAACTTCCTTTGGGATTATGGTCAAAGTAAGGGAAAGCATAAAGTCTCTTGGGATATTGTGTGTCGGCCGAAATGTGAAGGTGGTTTGGGTATCCGGCGTATCCGGGATGTCAATAACTCTCTTCTGGTTTATCATATTTGGAGCTTAATCAATGTGCGTAACTCGTTGTGGGTTAATTGGATTTATGAGTATAAAATGAAGGGCCGAAATTTTTGGAGCTTGCAGATTCCTAACTCGTGTACGTGGGGGTGGAGGAAAATCCTTCAGTTTCGTCCGCATATTAGACAATTTATATGGCATGAAATTGGTAATGGGAGATCTACTTCAGTTTGGTATGATAAATGGGATGATCATTATCCTTTAATTGATTATATTAACCCAAGAGCTATTCATCGGGCTGGCTTGTCTTTAGAGACCTGTGTCAGTGATGTTGTTCTTCATAATAACTGGGGTTGGCCGCCTGATTGGATTTTGAGGTATCCAATTCTTTCGAACTTAAAAGAAGTTAGCATTTGTCCGGATAAGAGGGACAAGATCGTGGTTTTGGATGAGAATGGGACTTCAATGAATTTCTCGACTTCTGGAATATGGCATCTTATTCGGAGACCGGCTGATAAGGTGTCGTGGGTGCATGTTGTTTGGTTCTCTCAATGTGTTCCAAAACACTCCTTTATGTTGTGGATTGTGCTTCATGATAGGTTGAGCACACAGAATCGTATTATGGGGTGGAAAATTGGTGGGTATCCAAATCATAACTTGTATTGCTGCCTTCTTTGTAATGGAGAGCCGGATTCTCGTAATCATCTCTTCTTTGAGTGTAAGTTCTCTTCTGAGGTTTGGAGTATTGTAAAAATGAAAGGGAAGTTTCAGGGGTGTAGGAATGGTTGGGCGAATATTCTTCAATATGTGTCTCATTTTGGAATGTCCAACTCTATTGAAAATGTTGTTAATCGGCTGCTATTTGGGGCTTCGGTTTACGTTATTTGGAAGGAGCGAAACAACCGGCTGTTCAAGAACTCTTTGAAGACTCCTAAGATTGTTGCGGACGAAATCATTAGGGGTACGCGCCTAAAGCTTATGACTCTAAAGTTCAAGAATTCTGAACGGGTTAATCGGGTTCTCGAGGATTGGCACTTTCCGCGGGGAGTTTCCCACCAAATTGATGATAATGGTTGATTTGTTTTTGTTTTGTTTATTTACTTGGTTCTTGTGTAAGCTTTAGCTGTGTTTACCAGTGTTTGGTGGTTTTGGTTTTGTTTACTCTTGTATGGCATGTCATACATGAGAACTAATATGGCACTCTGTCATATTACTTGTAATTTTTGGTTGTGTGGAATGCATTTTACCGGGTGAATCCCTTTACCCAAAAAAAAAAGTCCCTACAAACATAATGACTAACTACGTCATGATGAAAGATGATTATTATCGTTGATTGATATATTGAGTGGAGATAATACGAATTGCAAAACATAACTAATTTGGGAGACAACGTGGTCTGTGATGATTAATTATGGGGCTGTTGTGGGCAGAAGGGGGGCCACAATAGTAACAAACTAAAGTTGAGTATGGCCTATGAGCCAAGTTCTGCTGCAAATTATAAACTAAAGTTGAGTATGGCCTATGAGGCAAGTTCTGCTGCAACTTATAAACTAAAGTTGAGTATGGCCTATGAGCCAAGTTCTGCTGCAACTTATAAACTAAAGTTGAGTATGGCCTATGAGCCAAGTTCTGCTGCAACTTATTAAACGAACTAACTTGATTATGACATGAATGTTAAGAAAATAATGTGATTATGCGTATTGTGGGCGGATGGGGAGCCACAGTATTTGGTGATACGTGATAAATACTATATGTGTATATGTGTCTATATACATGCTATGTGATTAGCCGTAGGAAATAATATGTGTAGAATATACTAATTATTTGTGTGTACACTATATAATGTTTGAGTTTACATGGAATCATTGTGGGTGGAAGGGGGACCACAGTGGTTGATGTTAACGCGGAACCGTTGTGGGCGGAAGGGGGGCCACAGTTGTTGAGTTTATGTGGAACCGTTGTGGGAGAAAGGGGGTCCACAGTGGTTGGTTAAACACGGAAATTGGAAACAAGTAGTACGAACAAACAATCACGATTTTACCGAAATTTCGAATTTATATTATAAACCTACATGTGTGCATATGCACACACAAGGATATGGCTGTACATATTTATACAACCGTAAATATATATTTTTACCTACGCGCGTACATACAAACTATGACTGTATGGTGCGCAGAACCGATTTCGTTAAACCTTATGAAACTCACCAACTATTCGTAGTTGACCTGTTTTAACATGCTTTTCAGGTAATCAGATATGAGAAGTAATTTCCTGTGCGTTACGTGTCTGATTGGTGATTGATGTCGTGGGCATTTGAGTTAGAAGTAAAGTGATTGAAGAACAGGTTTAATTGTATCACCTAGTTTGTAAAAGATGTTAGAACGATGTAATATATTGCAAATTAGTTAGTAATGTTTCTTTATGAACAATGTATTTGATACCAGTTGTATCTGTTGCATTTCCGTTTTACGCTTCCGCAATTCGCTTAACGGGGTGTGACAGCCAAGTATCACCATGAATTCGGTTTAAAAATATTATAGGAGTGCAACCACTAATGTGGTCACGGTTGACAGTTTAGGGTGTCGGTCATATTGAATTTGTGGGTGTCGCTCGGGTCTATAGGGTTGAGTATTGTGGTCAGGTTATCACCCATGTAAGGAATAGCATCTTACCTTTGGTTCTTGGAAATGTTTTGCTAGTGCCCAACTCACAGTTTCTCTTCCCCTTTCATTTATCATAGGGACATGCCACATAACCTAGCCTTAAGGTGTACGATCGAAAACAACAGATGGGAATTCTTAAGTAATTTCCCGAAAGTAAAAGCAATCTACTTTCGAAAAGTTTTCTTTGAATGTTGAGGCATAGCCTCGGAGTTTGTGTGTGTTTGTGCATAACAATACAATAATAAATAATCATTAAATAATTATCTAAGAAAGCTGTAAACAATTAATTTTGAACACATAAGGCAAACAAATAATCACGTATGGGGCTCCTAAGCATGTTACTAGGCACCACCAAAGTCCTATATTAAACCATCGGCTCTGATACCAATCTGTCACACCCCAACCTCCGGCGGAAATGCCGGTGCGTGAGCTGATTGTCACACAGCTCTCAAGGTTACTATCATGCAACATTATTTAAATGACAATATCTATTAATTAAATTAAGTTTTTAAATAAATCAAATACAACCAAATACATAATCCATACACATACAACAATACAACTTCTATCACAAATGATCTTAATTAATTATTCTCTAACTTAAATTCTTCACTAAATCTTCACCAACCTGCATTAAATTTCTACGATAACCAGCATATGCGTATAAAATAGAATTTTTTCAACAACACATGTTGAGTGAGCAACATGCCAGTTTAAATGTACATATAGTATATATAAAAATAAGTAGTGCAACAAGTCATATGAGAATAACAAATTAACCAAATGAGCAAGTATAACTGAGATGTCGAGAAGCACAAAGGCTATAACGACTGGCGTATGATCATACTAGACTGAGATTATGCTGGACCTCTCCGAATGCGGAAGCATATAAAGCAAGTAAGCACATAAACAAGTAAGGTATAAGTTATTAACACATAAGACAATAGTTGCAGTATTGAGTATAAGTTTCACACCCCAACCTACGGCGGAACATGCCGGGGCGAGACATTGATTGTATCATAGCTCAGAAGACACTAAGTAAAATACACGTGTCAATATCTAAATTATTCATTCATATATCAATTTTCAAGAGCACAAACATTGTCTTAACAATAACGTTACAAATCAATAATAAATAACTTATAACAAAAGAAAATGTTCTTCATTCACCAAGCAACCTAAGGTCTCATCTAACTTCCAATACTCGATTCATCCAATAAAGCTACATGCGCCATGTGTGAGAATATATATTTTGTCAACATAAAGTTGAGTAAGTAAACCACAGTTTTGAGTATATATAATAATAAAATGACAATTCCATGCGATAATCGTAAATCACTACAATTAGTGTAACAATAAATAAAAGTTGTCTTTTCAACCGAATCACATAGATAAGGGTTTACTCTGACGGCGTATGATCATACTAATAAGGATGAGGATGAGATACCAACCAACATAAAATAAACACATAGTCACATTTGCACATATCAACTAATCGAGCAATTTCAATTACGCATATAGTGGAATCGTAGTGAAAACAATAATTTAATTGTGAACGCATAACGCCCCCAAAATTGTAAAGCGGTAAAAAGGGGGATGTGAATTTACTTACCTTTTATGAGGGGTAAACGAGGACGAGATAATAAAAGAAAATGCTATGATGGAAAACGATCAAGCTTCCCGAGATTTGCCGACAATTAATCCTAGTTGTTAACGATAAAGAGAGTTAAATATAAAAGACAAAATAATAAGACGGATTTTGGGTCTCGATGAGGTTATTAATCTTGTTGTCATTTTATTATGGTTGTTTATTATCATTAACGTGATTATCTTTATTGTTATTGTTATTTTTATTATTATTATATTTGCTTTCTTTACGTTAATATAATAAATGTTTATAGAGTGACATAAAGTTGGAAAATTTATACGTACATGAATCTTAAAAAAAATACAATTTGGGTGATTAAACGAGTTATCATAACATAATATATATGTATAAAATTTATAAAGAAAAACGACAAGTCTAGAGGTTCGGTATAACCAATCTTCGTTTATTAAAGGTTATAAACATAATTTAATATAAGGGAAAGTTATTTAATTGAGTAAAAAAAATAAATAAATAACAAAACCGGGCTTCATGAGGCTTAGAGATTCGGTTTATATTTATAAAATTTATTAAGTAATAATAATAATCAAAGATCCAAATAGAATGCTAATGTAAAAAAAAAAAAGATTAAAAACGGGCTGGGTCGGGTTCGAACCCGCGACCCACCCTATGTAAATCAGTGTACCAGCCAACTGAGCCATCATGGTTAGTTGTTAATTGTTGCAGATCCAAACAAATATAAACACATGTTTAAAGGGACATGAACCCTAGATTATCCAATTGGATAATCTGGTTCATGTTCGTTCAAACATGTTTAGGGCTAATGTTCATTGACATATTGCGATTCTAACTGTACCTGTTAATCGGATTATAACAGCCGGTAAGGTGGTGACAGTTAAGAGATTGTTGGTGTCGTTTGGGTATCCGGCGTATCCGGGATGTCAATAACTCTCTTCTGGTTTATCATATTTGGAGCTTAATCAATGTGCGTAACTCGTTGTGGGTTAATTGGATTTATGAGTATAAAATGAAGGGCCGAAATTTTTGGAGCTTGCAGATTCCTAACTCGTGTACGTGGGGGTGGAGGAAAATCCTTCAGTTTCGTCCGCATATTAGACAATTTATATGGCATGAAATTGGTAATGGGAGATCTACTTCAGTTTGGTATGATAAATGGGATGATCATTATCCTTTAATTGATTATATTAACCCAAGAGCTATTCATCGGGCTGGCTTGTCTTTAGAGACCTGTGTCAGTGATGTTGTTCTTCATAATAACTGGGGTTGGCCGCCTGATTGGATTTTGAGGTATCCAATTCTTTCGAACTTAAAAGAAGTTAGCATTTGTCCGGATAAGAGGGACAAGATCGTGGTTTTGGATGAGAATGGGACTTCAATGAATTTCTCGACTTCTGGAATATGGCATCTTATTCGGAGACCGGCTGATAAGGTGTCGTGGGTGCATGTTGTTTGGTTCTCTCAATGTGTTCCAAAACACTCCTTTATGTTGTGGATTGTGCTTCATGATAGGTTGAGCACACAGAATCGTATTATGGGGTGGAAAATTGGTGGGTATCCAAATCATAACTTGTATTGCTGCCTTCTTTGTAATGGAGAGCCGGATTCTCGTAATCATCTCTTCTTTGAGTGTAAGTTCTCTTCTGAGGTTTGGAGTATTGTAAAAATGAAAGGGAAGTTTCAGGGGTGTAGGAATGGTTGGGCGAATATTCTTCAATATGTGTCTCATTTTGGAATGTCCAACTCTATTGAAAATGTTGTTAATCGGCTGCTATTTGGGGCTTCGGTTTACGTTATTTGGAAGGAGCGAAACAACCGGCTGTTCAAGAACTCTTTGAAGACTCCTAAGATTGTTGCGGACGAAATCATTAGGGGTACGCGCCTAAAGCTTATGACTCTAAAGTTCAAGAATTCTGAACGGGTTAATCGGGTTCTCGAGGATTGGCACTTTCCGCGGGGAGTTTCCCACCAAATTGATGATAATGGTTGATTTGTTTTTGTTTTGTTTATTTACTTGGTTCTTGTGTAAGCTTTAGCTGTGTTTACCAGTGTTTGGTGGTTTTGGTTTTGTTTACTCTTGTATGGCATGTCATACATGAGAACTAATATGGCACTCTGTCATATTACTTGTAATTTTTGGTTGTGTGGAATGCATTTTACCGGGTGAATCCCTTTACCCAAAAAAAAAAAGTCCCTACAAACATAATGACTAACTACGTCATGATGAAAGATGATTATTATCGTTGATTGATATATTGAGTGGAGATAATACGAATTGCAAAACATAACTAATTTGGGAGACAACGTGGTCTGTGATGATTAATTATGGGGCTGTTGTGGGCAGAAGGGGGGCCACAATAGTAACAAACTAAAGTTGAGTATGGCCTATGAGCCAAGTTCTGCTGCAAATTATAAACTAAAGTTGAGTATGGCCTATGAGGCAAGTTCTGCTGCAACTTATAAACTAAAGTTGAGTATGGCCTATGAGCCAAGTTCTGCTGCAACTTATAAACTAAAGTTGAGTATGGCCTATGAGCCAAGTTCTGCTGCAACTTATTAAACGAACTAACTTGATTATGACATGAATGTTAAGAAAATAATGTGATTATGCGTATTGTGGGCGGATGGGGAGCCACAGTATTTGGTGATACGTGATAAATACTATATGTGTATATGTGTCTATATACATGCTATGTGATTAGCCGTAGGAAATAATATGTGTAGAATATACTAATTATTTGTGTGTACACTATATAATGTTTGAGTTTACATGGAATCATTGTGGGTGGAAGGGGGACCACAGTGGTTGATGTTAACGCGGAACCGTTGTGGGCGGAAGGGGGGCCACAGTTGTTGAGTTTATGTGGAACCGTTGTGGGAGAAAGGGGGTCCACAGTGGTTGGTTAAACACGGAAATTGGAAACAGGTAGTACGAACAAACAATCACGATTTTACCGAAATTTCGAATTTATATTATAAACCTACATGTGTGCATATGCACACACAAGGATATGGCTGTACATATTTATACAACCGTAAATATATATTTTTACCTACGCGCGTACATACAAACTATGACTGTATGGTGCGCAGAACCGATTTCGTTAAACCTTATGAAACTCACCAACTATTCGTAGTTGACCTGTTTTAACATGCTTTTCAGGTAATCAGATATGAGAAGTAATTTCCTGTGCGTTACGTGTCTGATTGGTGATTGATGTCGTGGGCATTTGAGTTAGAAGTAAAGTGATTGAAGAACAGGTTTAATTGTATCACCTAGTTTGTAAAAGATGTTAGAACGATGTAATATATTGCAAATTAGTTAGTAATGTTTCTTTATGAACAATGTATTTGATACCAGTTGTATCTGTTGCATTTCCGTTTTACGCTTCCGCAATTCGCTTAACGGGGTGTGACAGCCAAGTATCACCATGAATTCGGTTTAAAAATATTATAGGAGTGCAACCACTAATGTGGTCACGGTTGACAGTTTAGGGTGTCGGTCATATTGAATTTGTGGGTGTCGCTCGGGTCTATAGGGTTGAGTATTGTGGTCAGGTTATCACCCATGTAAGGAATAGCATCTTACCTTTGGTTCTTGGAAATGTTTTGCTAGTGCCCAACTCACAGTTTCTCTTCCCCTTTCATTTATCATAGGGACATGCCACATAACCTAGCCTTAAGGTGTACGATCGAAAACAACAGATGGGAATTCTTAAGTAATTTCCCGAAAGTAAAAGCAATCTACTTTCGAAAAGTTTTCTTTGAATGTTGAGGCATAGCCTCGGAGTTTGTGTGTGTTTGTGCATAACAATACAATAATAAATAATCATTAAATAATTATCTAAGAAAGCTGTAAACAATTAATTTTGAACACATAAGGCAAACAAATAATCACGTATGGGGCTCCTAAGCATGTTACTAGGCACCACCAAAGTCCTATATTAAACCATCGGCTCTGATACCAATCTGTCACACCCCAACCTCCGGCGGAAATGCCGGTGCGTGAGCTGATTGTCACACAGCTCTCAAGGTTACTATCATGCAACATTATTTAAATGACAATATCTATTAATTAAATTAAGTTTTTAAATAAATCAAATACAACCAAATACATAATCCATACACATACAACAATACAACTTCTATCACAAATGATCTTAATTAATTATTCTCTAACTTAAATTCTTCACTAAATCTTCACCAACCTGCATTAAATTTCTACGATAACCAGCATATGCGTATAAAATAGAATTTTTTCAACAACACATGTTGAGTGAGCAACATGCCAGTTTAAATGTACATATAGTATATATAAAAATAAGTAGTGCAACAAGTCATATGAGAATAACAAATTAACCAAATGAGCAAGTATAACTGAGATGTCGAGAAGCACAAAGGCTATAACGACTGGCGTATGATCATACTAGACTGAGATTATGCTGGACCTCTCCGAATGCGGAAGCATATAAAGCAAGTAAGCACATAAACAAGTAAGGTATAAGTTATTAACACATAAGACAATAGTTGCAGTATTGAGTATAAGTTTCACACCCCAACCTACGGCGGAACATGCCGGGGCGAGACATTGATTGTATCATAGCTCAGAAGACACTAAGTAAAATACACGTGTCAATATCTAAATTATTCATTCATATATCAATTTTCAAGAGCACAAACATTGTCTTAACAATAACGTTACAAATCAATAATAAATAACTTATAACAAAAGAAAATGTTCTTCATTCACCAAGCAACCTAAGGTCTCATCTAACTTCCAATACTCGATTCATCCAATAAAGCTACATGCGCCATGTGTGAGAATATATATTTTGTCAACATAAAGTTGAGTAAGTAAACCACAGTTTTGAGTATATATAATAATAAAATGACAATTCCATGCGATAATCGTAAATCACTACAATTAGTGTAACAATAAATAAAAGTTGTCTTTTCAACCGAATCACATAGATAAGGGTTTACTCTGACGGCGTATGATCATACTAATAAGGATGAGGATGAGATACCAACCAACATAAAATAAACACATAGTCACATTTGCACATATCAACTAATCGAGCAATTTCAATTACGCATATAGTGGAATCGTAGTGAAAACAATAATTTAATTGTGAACGCATAACGCCCCCAAAATTGTAAAGCGGTAAAAAGGGGGATGTGAATTTACTTACCTTTTATGAGGGGTAAACGAGGACGAGATAATAAAAGAAAATGCTATGATGGAAAACGATCAAGCTTCCCGAGATTTGCCGACAATTAATCCTAGTTGTTAACGATAAAGAGAGTTAAATATAAAAGACAAAATAATAAGACGGATTTTGGGTCTCGATGAGGTTATTAATCTTGTTGTCATTTTATTACGGTTGTTTATTATCATTAACGTGATTATCTTTATTGTTATTGTTATTATTATTATTATTATATTTGCTTTCTTTACGTTAATATAATAAATGTTTATAGAGTGACATAAAGTTGGAAAATTTATACGTACATGAATCTTAAAAAAAATACAATTTGGGTGATTAAACGAGTTATCATAACATAATATATATGTATAAAATTTATAAAGAAAAACGACAAGTCTAGAGGTTCGGTATAACCAATCTTCGTTTATTAAAGGTTATAAACATAATTTAATATAAGGGAAAGTTATTTAATTGAGTAAAAAAAATAAATAAATAACAAAACCGGGCTTCATGAGGCTTAGAGATTCGGTTTATATTTATAAAATTTATTAAGTAATAATAATAATCAAAGATCCAAATAGAATGCTAATGTAAAAAAAAAAAGATTAAAAACGGGCTGGGTCGGGTTCGAACCCGCGACCCACCCTATGTAAATCAGTGTACCAGCCAACTGAGCCATCATGGTTAGTTGTTAATTGTTGCAGATCCAAACAAATATAAACACATGTTTAAAGGGACATGAACCCTAGATTATCCAATTGGATAATCTGGTTCATGTTCGTTCAAACATGTTTAGGGCTAATGTTCATTGACATATTGCGATTCTAACTGTACCTGTTAATCGGATTATAACAGCCGGTAAGGAGTTGCGGCCAAGAAGAGGTTAATTTGGGTGCCGAGATGTCGATGTTATCTGAATCGGGTTTAAGGGAAAGGGTGGCGACAGTTAAGAGATTGTTGGTGTCGTTTTGATTGTACTAATACTATTGATTTATATATGAACGACAATTAGGGTTAAAACGGTTTTAAGTTTGGTAAATTGATCGCGTATAGGCTCGATATCCATAAATAGATCTTCGGTGGACGAATAATACAATAAATATGCTTCATACCATAAGTGAATTTGATCAATAACACGTTTGATGATCGTTTTGATGAAAGCGGGTCGCGAATCGGGTCGGGTTGGGGATAAATTGCCTGGTCGGACCAGGGGGTGTTTAGAGTTATTATTTTTTTTATTATAATATATTATTTTAAAATATCAGAATTTCATAACAGGCCCCTAGACTTTGGAGATGGAAACAAGAATGGGTTAAAATTCGAGTTTGGGTGAAAGTTGTCAAGTTTTGTAAGTTTGAATACTTAAACTATTTAATAATAAACTAAAACTTTTTAAAAGACAATATACTCAATAAATGCGTCGTTTTTATTAAAAGAGTGACCCGAAGCGTTAAACGGGTCGGGTATGATTACAAGGATACTTAAACGAAAACCCGAAATGTTACAGCATTCGCTACTTTAGAAAATTTCATCATGAAATTAGGAATTAAGCCGTAACGAAGAGGTGTGGGTACTTGGACTCCATTTGGTCTTTACGTTCCCAAGTGAACTCGGGACCACGTTTGGATTCCCTACAAATTTTGACAAGCGGAATACGGCTACGCTTGGTTTCCTTATCCATTTGATCCATAATTTCAATAGGTTTCTCGATAGCACGCATAGATTCATCAATTTGCACTTCATCGAGGGGTATATGGAGATTCCCCTCGGCTAAGCACTTCTTGAGATTGGAAACATGAAAAGTTGGATGCACATTGGAGAGCTCTTTGGGGAGATTGAGATGATACGCAACTTTACCAACCCTTTCAACGATCTCAAACGGGCCAACAAAACGAGGAGATAGTTTATTCCTTTTGCCAAAACGAACTACCCCTTTCCAAGGAGATACTTTGAGGAGAACTCGATCACCAACATTGAACTCGAGAGGTTTGCAACGCTTATCGGCGTAGCTCTTTTGACGGCTACGAGCGGCAGAGAGTTTTGACGAATAAATGCGATTCGATTGGGAGGTTTCTTGGACAACCTCGGGTTAACTATCGGTTCGCGGATGATAAGCGGCGTTTAGGTCAAGGCGGTTTACGATGAATTCCAAAGACGAGTGATAAATCGATTATCTCGATCGGAGATAATGGTCAATGGCGTCTTATGATGGAAAATGATGTCCTTGACATGAAATAGGGCTACTATACTGGTAGGGCACTCCTCGCAATAAGGAATTGAGGAGAACCGACTTGGTCAATCGATTAACAATAACTCAAACGGTGTTTTTGCGGCTTTAAGTATTTGGGGAGTTTCGTAACGAATTTTATGGCTCGCTAATTTCCCAGCGGAAATTGGTGGTTGATCGGGCAAGCCAAGCAGCTAGCTCTTGGTGCTCGAATCTATCTTAGAATAAGTGAGGCACCTGGATGAATAAGTGTTATTCCCGGCCACCAAAGCATAGAAACGGAGGTCGGCATACGTTTTAACTGCATCGGGGTCAATAGAGTATCGTGACTTATGAACATCATCAAGGATGAATACACGAAGATCGTCACGACTGAGAAACAATAGACGCTTCAAATTATAGAGTGAGACGCTGCGTTTGGTTTCAAGTTGGAGTTCGGCGCAACACGACATCTCGTCGTATAAGTTATCTTCGGTGACGGAGACGTGTCGTGCGTCGAAGGTGCGGTATTGAAGGTCAAACTGGACGACGACGTAATTCGAGTATGAATGGATTAATGTGGCTCTTACGACTAGTCCCGAAATTAAAGAATATTATTTCAATACCGTAAAGGGAATTTTTTTTACTTATGATTTAAAATAATATTATGATTTAAAATAATATAGAACCTGGGTTAGTTGAAATATAAACCTAATCATATTACAGAAAGAAAACTTACAAATCTAAAATCTAAAATTTACAATCCGATAAGAACATTTATATATCGGATGTACCAACGGTGTATCCACCATGTTCTTATCATCTCAACATTGTACCGTTATCCCAAACTACTATCGGTTCTAGGATTATGACACACGATTGTACGTATAATGATTTCCACGCGAGGACTTGGGTAATTATGTATGCATCCATAATTACTTAGGTCGTCGGATGGTCCGCATAATTCGTTCCATCGTGTGGGTTACAAAAGCGTTTGAAAACATTAATTTGTGAGGGAGCACAAGTTTTAAAAATGTATGAATATAAATTAGGAAAAAGTTCATAAATTTCTAGGACATTAAATGTAAGTCCTTAAAGTTGTAAAGAAATAATTTATTAATAATGGAGGTTAATAAAATGATTTGGGATGGTTGAGGAGGGTAAATGAGGCAGATATATGTTTTAATGTGAACTTTATTCGTCAAATAAAAGGCGTTATAAACATATAATTGAGAAAAGACTAAAATAACTACGATCGACTAAAGAACAAAATACAAGTCTTCGGGTCTCTTGAGGGGTTAATGTGACAAGAGAAATTTAGTTCACAAAGGTCAGAGTAGATTATCTTGGAGTAGCTCAAATAGGTTGAGTTCGTAATTTGGGGTTGCGTAATTTGGGTTTTCAATACGGTATAAATGGGTATCTTGAGCTTGTGGGTATGGAATTGGTGAGGTAATAAGGACCTTGATTGACTAAGGAAACTTGAAGGATGCGGGGTTGATAGGCTTGACTTGATGAACAAGGGCAAGTTGATGGCACATATTCTAGGGATGATTAGGGTCTCCATGATGGTATCTAGTGCGGTTATTAAGAACACCAGGTTGAATATGAGCGGTAGTCTGTTTGTGCGATGGTCTGTACACTAGGCAGGGTATGACAAGAGTTAGCAAGGTGGCCATACTGATGTGTATAGCTGGCACAAGGATTTAGCAGAGCGACAACGGTTAAAGGTGAAGCACAACGGGTGAGGACTAGTGCATGGTTTCCTTCTTGAGGCGTCTCGGTCTGAGTCGAGGTTGAGGGTTGTTTTTGATTAACAATATAGCTTTGGTGATTGACCTTACGCTTGTTGTTGGTATTTGAAATAGATTTTAGGTTCGGTTTAAGCGTAAGCGGATGAGTCTGTTTTGGTCTTGTCAGGAACAAGTGATGAAACAACACAATTAGAGTTGAGGCTTTAAACTTTAGTCACGTATAAGAGTTGCAAACTCTTTGGTGATCATAGTAGACATAAGGCAGTCGTGAGAATTCAACAAACGACGATGAAACGATGGTTTCCTATGAGAACATAGAATGAAATAGGATGATGCTAGATACAAGAGGAGCATGACGGTGAATTTTGACGTAAGCCCTTCCTCGTTTAGGATGTTATGTTTGGGTTGAGGTGGATTGTCGAGGAATAGTACAACTTGACGATTCTACTTGCGTTTTGCCAGGGTGATTGGTGATGAGGATAAGTAGTGGGTAAATGAGTCAATATTTCCAAAAATTAGCTTAACACAAAAGATTAGGTTTGATTGCTTTCAAAATTTTGAATTGAAGTTACTATGTGAGTGACCATAGAAGAACAGTTGATTAATTTTTAGTACAAGGATTTCTTGCTAAAAACCTTTTATGATTAATAATGACACGATTTTCAAGAACTGAGTTGATGAGCTGTGTATACCACAAATG
The DNA here is from genome assembly GCF_021521415.1 of Bidens hawaiensis. Taxonomy (NCBI): domain Eukaryota; kingdom Viridiplantae; phylum Streptophyta; class Magnoliopsida; order Asterales; family Asteraceae; genus Bidens; species Bidens hawaiensis. The sequence goes on from NW_027494575.1 coordinate 248,536, forward strand.
AACTATTAAGAAAAACTGAATTTTTGAAATATGTTGAGCTAGCGTTTACTCTTAACTTAAGGATAAGTTAGAATCTATATTGAGAATTAATTAGATAATTTTGATTAATGGGTTTTATCAAAGTTTGATAAATTGATGAGTTTTTTTTTTTTTAAAAAAAAAACTCAGGTTGAATACTTGAAAATAGTTTATGTGTGTGATACCATGAGTATGAGAAAGTCATTAGACTATGAAATTATGCAATAATATTGTTGATGTTTTAATAATGTGATAAGATAAATAAATGAGGAATTTGTAAATCACTCAATATTCGAGTGTAAGTTGTCTGATTAACTTGTGATAGTCGAGTATTAATAAATGAGGAATTTGTATCTAATTATGTGGATGAAAAGTATTTCTAAGTGTAAGAATAGATGGAATTAATAAATCTTGATTCAAAAGTGATTTAGTAAATAAGAATTTGTTGTAAATTAATACTCGTGTCTTATCATAGTAGTTTGAGGTTGGGATTGTGTTTGAGGTTGAGAATTTCCAATACCTATAAATATTTGATTATAGAAGTCTTATCATTTTTAACATAACTTAAAACATAAATGGGTTCATTTGTTGATTAGGGCTTCATGAATCACCATTGGTCCTTCCAACAAATGATAAATATCGAATATCAATTAAACAAAATCAATCGAAAATCGAATTTGAGGGGGTGTTGAGGTAGATGATTGAAGTAGTTCGGGAACCACCCCATTGTACATACTTCATCCATCCGATCAAAAAAACACAATACGGAAAAACCGAGTTTAGCCACGAAATCACCGTGAATTCGGTTATAAATTTAAGGATGTGATCGTCACATGACCACGTTGATACAATGAGGGTAGTAGATTCGGGTACGTTTGGTGTGATATGCTTTGGCCTAATAAGTTCCACACCCTTACCGAACACTCTAGGAAGGCAACCAGGTCTCGCGGTTGATTGAGATTTATGCGCATTGCACTTCCTTAGGCTCGCAAGCCTTGGTGTCAAGGGTTCGGTAAACAAGTGCGTCCCTCTTCCAGTTACTACATATCCGTCCTGTGACACCCTCCACTTTCACGTTAACACCATTAACCCAACTCTGTTATCTTACACATCGTGCATAACATTTACATGAGTCAATAAAGAGTCACACACATGATTCTATCAATACACGTTGGTGGTTAATGTCAAATTAGATATGTTTAAATAATTCAGATATAATTATGTGTTAGATGATTTTATGTGTTACACAATTTAGTACATTACGCTCGCTAAACATGCTACTATTTATGATAAAAAAAATACCACATGCATATGTTTATAGTATTATCTATGTGAAATTACATGTTAAATGCTTATTTGTTTAGTTCGTAACTTGTATTGTGAAATTGCGATCGATTGTGCGTAATTTGTAATTTTTCGGCTTTTATAAAATAGTTTTAACAAAAATATCAACGAGACTTTATTCTTATTAAATTGTTTTATTATTTTAGTCATAATGATTTGTTATAACCCGGTTCGTCGTTAAAAAGTTGTTTTTAAGCCAAAACTTGTGTTAACGATGACAATTCTTGTAAATTAGGATTAAAACATATTAAAATAAAAATCCCAACCCTAATTCCACCAAAAACCATCGATCTACAGCTTCTCCCAATCTCCCATGACCTCAAGCCACCAACAAACCATAATCGCCTTCTATTCAATCTTAATTCTTGCAATTGGTGGTGTCTTTGATTGATTCTTATCATTCCTAATGCTAGTTGGTAAGTTTTATGTGTCAATTTTATGTTTTGATGAGTTCTTCATAAACCCTAGATGTTAAATCTCTGTAATTTTGATGATTATGATGTTAATTGATTAATTAGAACCCTAGATATGACATAAACATGTTAGGGTTTGAGTTTCGATGATAACAGTTTGCTGACAGATTCGTTCTTGTTTATTGATTGGTTTGTAACTTGATGTTAAACCATGATTATTGACATGAATACTCATATTCAAGAAAGTGATACTCATTAGTCATTATATCTACGCCATTTGCTATTTTAATAATGACATTATTTTAGAACTTTGGAGATGTCAACTTTTGAATTTGATTTAAGCCTCTAAAACCCGACCCTGATATGAATCTTAATATACAACAAGCTATTTGTAAGAGATTATTCTTTGTGTTTACAATAATGATTGCCCAAACATAAGTGATTACTTTCCGAAGCCTAATAAGCATAACTATGGCACCATGAGATTTGATAATTAGAATAAAGACCATTACCATAATAAACCTTTATCAGAATAGTATACGAATATGTAAACTGAATACTAACATAAGCATTATACAATATGTCACGAGAAAATTGATAAACTAAAATAAACGAGTATCGTGTCACTACAAGAAAATTAAGCTATTGCACTAGGCCTAAAAAAAGTTGCATAAGGCCTAATGCAACCTTTAATCAAGGGCTACATTAGGTGAAATTGCATTAGATCTAATGCAACCGTTTTATTAGATAACACAACTTTTTCTTAAAGTGTTGTATTTACTGCTCAAATGCAACATTTTTAGTATGCAACACTTTTTACATTCTAATGCAACTTTTTTTTACTTTTAATGCAACATTTCTAACATACAAATGCAACATGTGCAATGTTAAAAGCAACCTTTGCTACACTTTAATGCAACTTTTTTTTACATCAAACGCAACATTTTTTTATGATTTTTAGCAACAAAAAATGCAACCATTTTTTAAAAGCAAATGCAACTCTGTTTGAACTACTAAATTCTATTAATATGCAAGGGTATCTCATTTACACAAACATAATAATAACATAAATATAATAGACAATAATATGTCATAATTTACCATATATTTAATCTCAAAAAACAACGTAATTAAAATAAAGTTGCCAACTAAAATTATAAAAAGTAACTAAAACCTCCTACTCATCTCTACGATCTTGAGCTCCACCAGGTAGCTTTTCCATAATATTTTTGCATCATAGCTTCCAAGTTTGCTCATTGGCGGTCAAGGTCTTTCTGCATAGCTTCTAGCTCATCTTTTTTCCTTTGATGGTCCTCTTCCATTTCTTTTCAGATATCAAGCAATTGTGATTTATCAACTTCAATGTTTGCATTTAATGATTCCATAAGCCTCTCGGAATAGTATATGGTTCCTCACCAGCATTTATCATTTTCACCATTTTTTTAGTAACACCTTTGCCATAAAGTCGAAGGTAGCCATCATGCTCCTTTTTTATTACAACCGTAAAATGATCAACCAAAGCACTTCCATCTTTTGCAGGTGTGTGGTTCTTCATTTTTTCTTGGAAAGATAATTAGAAAACATCATATATATATATATACATATAATATATAATGAAGTACAGTAAATAAAAGTGAACCACACATGGAAATAGATAAAACAATTTGTGCAATGAAATGCAAAAGAAACTAGCAGCAAGTTATATGGAATAATAAAATGAAGCTACATGTCATTAAATTGCATATACAATTGACAACTAGAGTACCAATTTGAAGTATTAGTTTCTTATGTATACAGATTGATAAAAAAAATGTTTTTACAGTGGACACAAGTTTAGGTTTATTAAAATTTTGTAGAATTTGGGGTTGAAAGTCAAACTAGTAGGTCAAATTGTTATGCATCACTTGCAGATCAAATTAATCAACTCAAAGTGCATTTTGGTCAGAATTGTTAACCGATGATATTAACTACAGGTTATAAAGATTAAAGAAATTTAGTTTCGATAACTAAGCATTTATTGTTGTGTGAGGTTAAAGGAAATTGATTTCTACAGATCAACATTAGTTTCCAGTCAAAATTACAGAATTTGTGAAAAAGTTTTAATGTGACTACAAAAGACGTTTTTACTTATTTGTTTTCTTCAAGTACTAAAATAGAAAGAACTTACAATTTTATGTGTAAGTGTCATCATATTAATCACGATATGCACGCCCTTTGGTCCTTTTACGTGTGTGTTCAAACAGTTTAGCTAAACCGGGTAATTCCTTGTTTGGGTCTTCATTTCTCTACATTCATGAAAACATACATCAGTAAAAAAACTAGCATCTTCAATAATTAAAAACGCAAATCACGAGAAAAACAAAGACATGTTTACCATGTCATCACGAATTCAAGCAAAACTTTTTGGGCCAGCTGTGTGAGCTGTGTGCTTTTACTGATAAAAGTGTTATTCTTAATGTTGGGATGAAGAAAAGACATAAGGAAGATAGAATCTTCTTAACCTCTCTGAAAATGGCTAATTATGGAAACCGAGCACACTTAGGCCTCCCAGCAAGCTTTTACTTAATCTAGCAAGGTATTTTGCTTTCCCAGCAAGGTTATCTTCTAGAATTCCTCTTAAGTGTTAGACCGAGCAAGGTTCACTTTTTCTAGAAATGTTGTTCTTCAAGTCAAGCAAGGTTTGTTTCCTAGAAAACTCTTGACTAAACCAAGCTGAAGAAACCAAGTCTTTTGGAAGATCTAGCAAGGTTTATATAATGAACAGTGGTCCCAACAAGCTTGAAGGAAGTTGATCAAGAATTTATCTAAGTACTTCTTAGTAGAAAGGTTCAACTCAAGAGCAAGCTACAGTGTTACCAGCACACTTGGGGTTGTTCAATAACTTAAAGTTAACAAAAGTTGAAAGGGATCCATGAAGAACAAGTTTACTCGTAGGACTAAATCGAGCAAAGTTTGATATGGTCAAGAGGATTGAAGTCAGATGAATATTTTCTAAGGAAATATTCTAAGTAAAGCTTGCCCGGAGAACTGTTCCCCCGCACACTTTATGGTTACTAGGTCTGCTCGATGAAGACAAAAGCTGTAAAGCTTACCCGAAGACCTGTTTACACGTAGAATGTTTTGTATTTTGTTTGAATATGTAATGTGTCAGTCCGTGTATTGATCGCTCAAACTCCAAATGTCACAACCCACACAATAAATGTGTCAACAAGAAGGTTGATGACTATTGCTATTTTGGGTCAGAACAAAGATTTGTTAACAGCGGAATCACTAACAAATACTATGTGTTGCTTGGATCATTAAATGTAACAAACTCGAACAATAACTCAAAAGATTTCCATTTATAGAAAGGTTTCATACAAATGTAAATCGATTAGGGTTTCTTGTAAAGAATGTTTTATCCGTACTAATCTAGGACAGCCGTCACACTCAATATCAGAAATATTCTCTTAGGTTTGAAAAGTGTAAAGTGGCAAATCTGTGGTGGGCGTGCCCTAAATTATTCTATTTATAGGTCTGCCATCACAAGACAGCTGTCCGTCCTTCTAGAAACCCTAATGATTGGTACATAATCATATTACATATTCAAAAACATTCTAAGTGTAAAAATAGGTCTTCGGGCACACTTTGTGCCATTTGTCTTCTTCGAGCAGACCTGGTAACCCTGAAGTGTGCTGGTGAACAGTTCCCCGGGTAGACTTTACTTAGAGTATTTTCCTTAGAAAATATACACCTAGCAGACTTCAATCTTCTTGACCATAGCAAACTTTGCTCGATATGGTCCTACGAGCAAACTGTTCTTCACGAATCCCTTCAACCCTTTGTTAAAAGATAACTTATTAAGCAAACTCAAGTGTGCTAGTAACATTGTTTCAACAGTGCTTGTGGCACTGTAGCTTGCTCGGGGTTGAACCTTGCTAGAGAAAGTACTTAGAATATTTCTTGATCACTTTCAACAAGCATGCTCGAACTACTGTTTATTAATCAAACCTTGCTAGAACTTCCAAATACTTGGCTTCAAAAGCTTGGTTTAGTCAAGGGTTTGCTAGTAAGCAAACTGTGCTGGACTTGAAGAACACCTTTGCTAGACAAAGTGAACCTTGCTCGGATTATCACTTAAGAAGACTTCAAGAAGATAACATTGCCCGATAGGCAAAATATCTTGCTAGGACAAGTAAAACCCTGATCGGATATCAAGTGTGCTCGGTATCCATACTTAGACACTTCTGAGGAGTGTTGAGAAGATTCCAATCTCCCTTAATCTTCCTTAAGTCATTCCATGTTAAATCTTTGACTCAACAATCTCCCCCTAGATTGGAACACCTCAGCTATCCCAAAACACCTCTGAGGTTACTTACACTTAGTTAAAAATACACATCAAATCAAAAGTCAAATTACATATCAAAATCAAAAAAGATTACATAGTTGAGAATTCCAAAAAAGATTACATAGTTGAGAATTCTGTCCGTAGACATTACAAAGCAAACCCTAAACTAGAAATCTTCATTTTCTCGCATTGCGGGCTGCTTGTCTTCGTTCAACTATCACTGATCCTGCCATTTGCTTGAAAATGGACAATATTTGACGATGAGAGTGATTCTCAGGAATTTTCATGTCCTTAATGTCCCTCAAATCTTCATTGTGCAAAAAGGTCAGGTCACTGTCATTTCTGATTATACCCAATATCAATACATCGGAGTTTCGATGAATGTAGTGGTCTTCTGTAATCAATTTGAGCAATCCTCTCATTCTTCTGCACCTCGTGGTTGAGTTTTGTCATGCGTCTCCTCATACTAATGCACGTATTCAAGTTTGACAAGGGATTCTTGTCTCTGACTTTAGAAAGAAAGCCAAATTCTGCACTTCTTATATCACTGAAACGCTTGGCTCCTCTGTTTTGTTCCTACTTAGTCAGCTGCCACTTCTTTCCTTGCTTCAACAGAGGAAATCCCTTTTCAGCTTCACTCTTTAAATATTTTGACAACTCATTCTGTTGTCTCCCTGCCATCTTGTTTCTATCATGATAGTCATACAAGTCAAGATTGACCATTATTTCCAGCTGCTCTCTCTTATAGTTAGCAAAGTCATCCTTAAAAATGATCTCTCTTAATTGTCTGCTTTGCATGATCACTTTTAAAGTTTGAGAAACAGAGTCATAGTAGAGTGTAATTGGTAAGTCCACATCTGTTTGTGGCCTTTCCTCCCTTTGAGTTCCAGTTCTACTCGACTCACTCCTGCCAGTTGAGGTGTATTTCCTTGAAGCTGAGTGATTTGTTGGAACAAACTTCATTGGTTTGGTGGCCCCCATTACTCCAAATGTCTTCTTATACATTTCAATAATCAACTCAGCAGGCATATTCAACATGTCAACAAGATTTTCTCCTCCATCCCTGAATAATCGTCTAATCATCTCCATCATCCTTTCATCTTGTAGTTGACTTGTTGGTACAAATCTTCCATCTATAAAGCTCTGGGGTTCACACCTTCTTTTAACACTTTCTCCCATTCACTCTTTTTTTCATTGAATAATTCTTTCAGTTGAGCTTTACCCAACATGTCAAAAACATTTTCTTTCATTCCTTTTCTCTTCATCACCTCCTTCAAGATTTGAATCATCTCCTCATTTTCCCATGGATCTGTATGTTCAATCGGCTCAGGCTTTACTTCCATAGGAATAGGAGTATCTTGGGCTTTAGCTTTTTCCAATTCATCCTTTTCATTTTCAGCCCTCTTTTTCTCTCTTAGAGTCATAATTCTTCTCCTTTTAGCATAGGGTTCAGTTTTATCTTTCTTTAATTGTTCTTTCTTTGTCAGTCTACTGTAGTGTGATTCAACTGCAGCCTTTAGCAAGCTATCAACCATTTCAGGTGCCATACCTCTGTCAATCAAGTATCCATACTTTCCTGCATACTTCTTCCTTACCTCCTCTATTCTTTCTTTAAGCCTTGATTCTCTCTCAAATCTTTCTTTTTCTTCTCTCTCAACAGTTTCCCTTGTAGTATTATATTGTCTCTGCAAATCATGGAAACTCATCCTGCTTAAATCTTTCTCATTCAGCCCATGTTTCCTCAGATAATCTCTAAACATCATGGAATTAACATTTTTCTTTAGAAGGCTTTTCTTTATCTCATAGTCCTCTCTATTCTCTCTCAAAATTTTCTTTTTATTCTCTCTCAACAGTTTCCCTTGTAGTATTATATTGTCTCTGCAAATCATGGAAACTCATCCTTCTTAAATCTTTCTCATTCAGCCCATGTTTCCTTAGATAATCTCTAAACTTCATGGAACTAACATTTTTCTTTTGAAGGTTTTTCTTTTTCTCATAGTCCTCTTTGTCAATCATTTTCTGCAACTACTCATCAGAGAGAGGAGCCAATCTATCAAATCCATATCCAAATCTTATTAATTTGATGACTAAGGGATTCTTCCTTTTAGCCTCATCAAGACTTTGTTGGATATTTGTCCTTTGCTCATCAGTCATTTCCACTTGTGGGGACAAAATATCAACCTTCTTAGCAGTATTACCCTCTTTATTATCATTATCATCATTTTGAGAGTCATCTTCTTCAATAGTATCTTCCTTTTCTGTAGACTCATTTGCAGCAATTTTTGGTTCCTCTGGATTTGGAACATCTTCAGCAATATCTTCTGGCCTTATTATTTGAATTGGAACAGGCCTCAAAAGGCCTGTTCCAATATATATATATGTAATTAACTATATATATATATGTATATATATATATATATGTAATTAACTAATTATTCCCATTTAATAATTATAATCATTAAAACCTGGGTAAAACCGCGTAAACTATGGTGATGTGATGTCAGCAGAGGGATGATAGGTGGAAGCAATTCATCCAAATGTCTTGATTGGGTGTCTTTAGATGCATGTAAAATAACATTTGCTGCTATAAACACATACGATGAGAGATCCTGCAACCAGTGAAATAGTTTAAATGATTGTTCAAAATGAAACTTAACAAATTTTTAATAGTAATAATAATGATAAATCACAATACTTGTAACTTGCCTGAGTTCTCATATCGTATTTCCGAACCATTGGAACTAACTCTTCACCAACCTGCAAGAAGTTTGTTTTTTGGATAAAACATAATATATATATATATATATATATATCAGTTAAAAAACTTTTTTTACCAGTGAGGGAAACTTCAGATATACATAAATTGCAAATGTCTCCATGTACTGTCTAACACTGGGCATATTGTTTCTCTACATAAAGATGCATAAAAGTACAACTTTTTAGCATACATAATCACGTATAAAAACGGGTTCGGGTCGACTAACACACCCTCATTTAATAAAGGTCGGGTTCGGTTGACCCGTATAAAAACGGGTTAACCCGTTTAACTATTAAAAGAACTTTTATAATTATATTTTTATTTGTATTTTTTTCCTTTTCCATTTTTCTTAAGATACACTTGTAATTTTCAATTCATTTTCAAGGTTTTTAATGATTTTTAATAACTTTCTAAAATAAAATATTAGTATTACTCATTTATTCTAACAACTCTAAATCATATCAATTTTGTTTATTATTTTTTTTATTTTTGAAAAATGGGTTAAACGGGTCATGTTCAGGGCGACCCGTATTTATTTGTGTGCGGGTTAGGGGTGAAGTTTTTGACACGAATAATAATATGAGCCAGGCTCAGGTTGCACATTTCAACCCGTCAACCCGACACGATTGGCACACCTAAAATCACCCTCCAACATACTAGGAATTTGAAAAAAAAAACAAGTAAATAAATAAAATAAGCGTGGTTACCGTCTTTTTTGGGAAAACATATTTGTCTAGAGCAACACTGTTAGCCGTTTGCTCCAAACCTAGGATAGAATACCCCTCATGTTTCTTCTTCTCCAAGAAACCTTTAACATTGCTTACTGGTACCTCTATTATGGGGACCCACTTCTCTGCAGTCACACTGACAGAAAGTAGCATTTATTACTTAAGCATCAACTACTGAATGAAATAAAGTTTCAAATTACTTAATTCACAAACAAACCTGATAAGTTGAAATTGCTTATCTTGTAAAATGTTTACGTTGTCAACCGCTAAACTTGCTGCTTTAAAAACCTACAAGTAACATACGCCTATTGATCAAAATCTCAGAACTGGTCAAATCTACTATTGTGTGTATGCTTAAGATGTACGGAAGTAAGTTTTGGAAATGATCAAGTGATAATAATCAGTCAAAATATCAATTGTTATAAAATCCTCTGTTTTGGTAATGTTTAATTACTTAAAAAATATTAAATGAAATTAGCAAAACTATTTTTTTGACAGCAAGAAATGATAAATAACTATACAATTATAATTATATATATACATATACTAGGGGAGGGTTCTACGCAGTGTTTTGCAAGAATAAAATATATTATTCATTTTTCAAGTTTTTAATTTTTAAAATTTAATGTTATTGTCTCTTTTAGCACTGTAAAAAATACATAAATAAATTTGTTTATTTATACACATGAACAGATAATGTGTAGGTGTATTTCCTATGCATGTGGTAAACATTTAAAAGTGAAAAAAAAAATATATATATATATATATATGAACAAATTAGTTTAATGGTTTTTTTATACATATAACATACACGTTTGTATTTAAGAAGTAAAAGTTGTGTAAAAATATGAACCAGTGATAGAAAAAATTAAACAATTTAAGTTTGTTCTTGCATAATGTCCGGTATTGTGTGCGCGTTTTATAGAATCTGAGCCAGCATGTATGTAAGTGTGTATATGTATGTATCTATGTATCAATGTATGTATAAATATACCTCACATGTGCGCGCCAGTCCGGCAAGGTTAGGCACACGATCAACTAATGAAGCTACCAGAATGATTTGCTGTCGGCCCGCTTTAAGTTTTCCCATTGCAATATTTCTCGTTCTCAGTGATTGATCAAGAAGCCCGTCCTCTTTCTCGACATCTAAACTCGATAATCGATAAATTAAATTTAACATAACTTATTTATTTAAATGTCTACCAATAAATAACTAGATTTAAAACATACCCAACAGAGTATTATACGCATCATTGAAGTTTAAGGAGCTGGAATGTGAATCTTGTTTCTCGTGATTGGAAACAATAACTTTTTTCTGGAAATCCAAAGACAAATCATTTTGTATATTTGCAGTCATTTCCTCTTTGAGTTGACCATTTGACTTGGGATTTAGAATATGAATCTGCTCGCGTTTAAGTTGTGCTGCATCTTTAGCCATTAAAAATCTGAGGTCTTTTCTCACATCCTGCAAGCCAACTGATTAATAAGAAAAAACAAAATGTAATCCTAAAAATATAAAATCCAAAACTTACATTTAGAAAGTCGATCACTCGTTCTAAGAGTGATACGTGAGCACATTCAAATTCATTGTCCTGTAAATCAAAATTAACTCATATATTAAAGTTTATAAATTTATGAAAATCGAGAATTTTGTATAACACTACATCAACTCGGTTACTGAAAATTCCAGCTGGCGTTATGGATTTGTTTGGATCAAAAGCATCAAGATGAACTTCCATTGATAGACGCAACCTGCAACATAAATCAAACATCATCATTAAAGCACGAGAAGTAAAAAACATTTTTCAAATTATATTAGTAATATTTTTTAAATAGAGATATATTACCGCGCACAGTCAGAGTTGACTTCTAAAAATGATTTCAATTCCATAAAACACCTTTTCTCCAAGTAAAGTGTTTCATAGGCATCAGAATTAATAGTAGGAAACAATTTGGAAAGTACTTGGTATACTAATAACTGCATAACAAAAGTTGATGTAGCGTAAGATTATATATATATAATATATATATATATATGTAATTAACTAATTATTCCCATTTAATAATTATAATCATTAAAACCTGGGTAAAACCGCGTAAACTATGGTGATGTGATGTCAGCAGAGGGATGATAGGTGGAAGCAATTCATCCAAATGTCTTGATTGGGTGTCTTTAGATGCATGTAAAATAACATTTGCTGCTATAAACACATACGATGAGAGAGCCTGCAACCAGTGAAATAGTTTAAATGATTGTTCAAAATGAAACTTAACAAATTTTTAATAGTAATAATAATGATAAATCACAATACTTGTAACTTGCCTGAGTTCTCATATCGTATTTCCGAACCATTGGAACTAACTCTTCACCAACCTGCAAGAAGTTTGTTTTTTGGATAAAACATAATATATATATATCAGTTAAAAAACTTTTTTTACCAGTGAGGGAAACTTCAGATATACATAAATTGCAAATGTCTCCATGTACTGTCTAACACTGGGCATATTGTTTCTCTACATAAAGATGCATAAAAGTACAACTTTTTAGCATACATACTTATTTCAAAAAATCTAAATATAAATATAATTCAAATATTATTATATCATTGTCTACTTACATAAAGGGCTGTATGCAAGTGATCCATAACTTGGGATATTATTTCTTCATCAACAAATCGAGATAATATACAAATCATTTGCCATGCACGAACCTTCCGCCTATGAGTCTGTCAGATATAAAATCAAGAAAAGAAATTAAATAACATACAAATCATCGTTTGTCAATGATAGCATTAAAAAAAGACTAAACTAACCGCACTGTACTTTTTATATAACTCCTTTGCAAGATCAGTATCACTCACCTGCATTTTAAATCATCAGACTAAGATAACTACAGTAATAAAAACAATATAAATCACATATACAAAAACTATAATCAAACATTATTATCATTAATTTAACCAGCATTACCACAGAATGTAAAAGCTCAAGCAGAAACAGTTTTCCAGATTGTAAAGAAGCATGACTGTTTTCAACTTCATTGTTCAAGTCTGCCAGCGTGTTGAACATAACTGCAACCGATACCCTTGCATATAGCTCAGTGTTGATGAATACCTAATTATAAACAAACATTAGATACAATTCAGCCATTTACAAAGTAAGAAATGATTTTCAAAACTCCACCTCAGTTAACTCTGGATCAGAACTTGCTGACAAGATTGATACTTCGGTTCTTGCATCATGGTTTTCAGTCACTTCAGCTTCAAAATCCTCATCAAAAGCAACTGAAGAAAAAAATCATAAAAAAATAATTACCATCTTAATTGAGAAAATAGTATTTTAAAAAATAAAGAAAACGACTATTTTAAAAAAGGATTAATTTCATATATACTCTTACAAACTTGAAACCTTTCATATACGCCCAGCCAAAACTATAAAATCATATATATCCAACTTTAATGATTTTTTTACTTAATGACCATTCTACCCACTTCCATTATACTTGTTTATTTGTTAATTTTTATTTAGATTTTGATCGACATCGACGATAAGCCCAGCAAGATGGGCATATATCAAATTTAAAAAATTAGAAAAGATGGGTAAAAAAATTCTAAGCTAAAAATAGGTAAATTAAAAAATTTGAAGTAAAAGAAGGGAGCATACATGAAAATTTTAAATTGCCTTTATTGAACTGGGTATATTTGATATTTTAACTACTTTGTAAGGACATATAATATTTTTAGTTTTGCTTGGGTATATGTAATATTTTCCAAGTTTATAGGGGTATATATAGAATCACCCCCTTTAAGGAATGAATATACCAGAACCATAGAGAGTTAACAGTTTCAACTCTTTCATGTAGTACTTTATTACACTCGGATGTGAAAGCCACAGCCCTGTTAAATGCAATGCTGCAAGACGTATGGTGCGGGGACTTTTTGTTCCTTCTTCTAGAAGTTTCTCAACAAACTGCAGAAACATGTTAATACGCATGTACATTTTATGTATCTATGTTATTACTTATTACAGTTTACATACCCATTTTAAAGGTCCTGAAGTGTTGTTAAACTCATGCATGTTCACATCACGAAACATTGAATTGTGTAAAACTGAAGATAAAAGTGCGGCAATAGGCGCAACCCTTCGTTTATTACAGCTGACGTGTAATAACCAAGAGGAACGAACCAAATGCCACATCATCTGCAATATATATAAAGATGTGAATATCTTGATTTCATTTATAAACATAACTTTATGAAAATTGGAAAATGAAAATGTGATGACCTGGACATTAATGCTATTGCCTGAAGAAAGTGCAAAAATATCCAGTACCAATCTGACTGATCTTAGCATGGGCAAAACAGAACCTTCACCAGCATTTTCAAGGCTGTAATTAAATAGAAATTCAAGGGTTTAATGTTAAATAAAAAAGAAAATTATAGGCTTATAAACATTTTATAATATGGCCATTTACCTTAACTTTCTACAAAAAAAAAATCACACTTTTATCTATTTTAAACATTTTATAATATGACCATTTACCTCAGCTTTATTATTGCTTTTTTTTTCTTTCATTCTTTAACTGTTTTCTTAATTGTACAATGACATCTTTCACAGCTTTTTCAACAAATCATTGTGTACCTATTTTTTATATCATTTTTACTGTCATTTTTTGTTTTCTACATCAAGTCTCAATTGGACAGAGCAGCAAACATCGTTGGAAAATATGAAAAAAGAGAAGTAAAAAAGATGAGTTAAAGTTGGATGAAAATGAAAATATGAAAATTTTAATTTATAAGAAAATTAAGGGTAAAATAGTTATATTATGAATATACTTTTATTAAATAGACAAAATAGCAAAAGACGTCCTTTATGTTTGATCGTTTTTTTAATGGACATCCTTTAGCAAAAGAAATAGCAGAAAACATACTTCATGTTTCAAATTCCTTTCATGTTACGTCCTTTGACACTAACCCAGTTAATTTTTCTCGTTCAATCTGAACATGTGCAAGGCACATGAGGGTAGTATTGTAATTTTACACATTATTAAAATTAAAGATATTTTTGATAACTAAACTAAATTTAAAAATATAAAAACTCTCTCTTTCTTCTTAATCTCACTCCCTATCTCTCCCCGTCACTCTCTCTCACCCACTTTGAAGACCACCCAACCACCGTCTCCACCCTATTGTAATCTCCGGCCGTCGGTTGCTACCACCACCAGTCATCTCTTCCAAACAACCATCGGAATCTAGGGTTGGTTGATGAAACCGATGTCCCTAACAACCACGGAGGAAGCTCTATGAATATTCCGGTGGCATCCGTCGGTTGCTAACACCATCACTTATCTTTCCATTCTCTGCGACACCGATGTCGCTGTCATCATCTTCTCTGTCAAGGGAAGCTCTATGAATATTCTGGTGGCAACAGTAGCAGCAGGTTATTAATTTCATCAATCAACCCATCAACTTCTATCAACTCGACCGACTCAACAACTTTATGTTTTACTTACCTTGAATTGGTTCCGATTGATACCGGTAGAGCTTCGCCAGAGTTCGTGCGACGTTTTTTTCCGGCGGGCCCAACGGCGTAGGGATGGTGGTGGTAGTTCAGTTGTGGCTGTGATACTTGTGGTTTGATGGTTGCTAGGTTGTTTAATGATGGTGATGGGTGGTGGTAATGAATTGCAGAAAAGAAGAGAGAAACTGTGTGAAAGAAGGATGAGAGAGAGAGAGAGTGAGTATAGGACAGAAATATACAATTTTTTTTAATTGTTTTATTCATTTACTTTATTTATTAAATAATATGTCAAATTACAATACTACCCTCATGTGCCTTGCACATGTTCAGATTTAACGAGAAAAATTAACTGGGTTAGCGCCAAAGGACGTAAGTGAAAGAGATTTGAAACATGAAATATGTTTTCTGCCATTTCCTATTGCTAAAGGACGTCCACTGTAAAAACGATCAAACATAAAGGACGTCTTTTGCTATTTTGTCTATTAAATATGTTAGAATGAATATATATGGTGTTTTCATTATTTTTTTAAAGGAGATATATATGATAGTTAGAATATGATTTGGATATATACATATGATATTTGACTAATTTTGTAAGGATATATATGATATTCAGAATTTGGTTTAATTATATTTGATATTTGTCAAGTTTCTGGGGATATATATGAAATTATCCATAAAGAAACAAATCAAAGTCAGTCACTAACCTGTCGACTAAATCACTGAATATCCTTCTGACCACATCATCTGAAAATAAATATTCACAATTCTGTGTATAAACTCCTCTTTGAATAGCATTTCTCGGGACTGACAACAAGGATTCCAAGCACATCCACTGAACACATCATAAAAAATTAAACATGATAAGCATTTAAATACAAATGCTGAAAAAAAGTCAAAAATTTAATAGTGTGGATGTTTACCTTCCAGTCGATTAATATTGCCCTTCGTGCACGTGTCAAATATCCAGCTTCAATAAGATTATTAATGTTTTCCAGAAACATCTGAACAAAGTAATCTATATGAGGCTTGACTTCAGCTTCTGGTGCTGAATTTTTATAAGGTCTAGTTAAAAGAGATAATGCTAAAGAAGAATGCATTGACACGAGTGATTTTAGAATGTAATGTAATGCTTCGTATCCTCCTACGTAGATCTCTGCTTTAGTCTGCATAAAGACCAAATAAACTAGTAAATAAACACGAGAAGCGTCAGGTTGACCCAAAATACTTTTTGTCAGATGACTTTAATTTGTTGTAAATAGTTATCTCAAATATGATTACAAAATTAAATTGTTTCAATAATTGCTTATTTAATAAAATAAACAATTTATGCATTAAAAATACACTTCTGCGCCTTGAGCAGTATCTTGTTCAGCTATTTTTTTTATTATTTTATCCGCCTAACCGAATAAACGATAGAACACGAAATATTAAACAAACGGTGTTTTCTTGTTTGTGTTCGTTCCTTAAGAAAATGAATGTATTTGTGTTTGCTTATGTTGGTTTGTTTAATATTTAAAATGAACGCGCACGAACACAAGCATACATAGATGAACGGATATGAACAAATCAAATTGAACGAACCCCAATTAAAAGTAAACATGTACATTAATCTGTTGGGCCTATAAATTACAAAAACTAGACAAAACTGTATTGGCTGATATCTTAATTTCATGAAACTAGACTAAACTGTAATGTCCTAAAACATTAAAATTAATACATAAACGAACGTAAACGAACAAAGTTAAATAAGTAAACTGGACTATAACATGAAAAATACCTCCGAGTTACTTGTTGGGCAAGACATAATCTTCCAGGAGAGTTGCCAAAGAACGTCTAGAGCAAGAGCCAAAGACGTGTGTTCTTTAAATTGGGCACAATATGAAGATATGGATGCAAGAGTCTTGACTGATATTATCTGTACACATAAAAGATGCAAAAATTTATCATTTACATTTAAATCCATTTAGAAAAAATGATATTACTAAAAAGAGCATACTGGAAATCATACAGCTTGTACTACAGCAGTAGTTTTAGAAGATGGCAACCGCCGTTGACTAAGGCCACCTAGTCTCCCTGTAACAGATGAAGGCAGGTTTATGTCCCCATTTTCCTCAGACCAGAAAACCGAACATGTTTGGTTGGTATATGAAGTCAGTTCCTCCTGCATAGGACTCATGTTAACAGTTGGGTTTTACCATTAGTGTCTAATGAAGCAAGTATAATAACCATGTCTACCAATATGAAGGTGAACGATTCAGTGAAGTTTATGATTACAGCGGATGTATCCATAAAACTCGTGTTAACAACTTTTCTGTTACGCATTTCCTGAAGTTCTTGGATAATACTCAAAATGAGAATCATATATTTTACTGGTAACCAATTATCATTCATCTTGCAAAGGTCATTCCCATGCGTATGAATAAACTGCACAAACAGATAATATTTCCCTATTAATGTTAGATACTAATAATATTTTAAATATGATGCTCCGGAAAATACCTGCAATTGAGAATCTAATTGATGCTCTTCTTCTATCACAAGAAACAACGCGTTTGCCCATTTTTTTGCTTTAAGTTCCCACATTTCCAAATCTTCATCATCATAATTAACGATATCATTAATTGAGTGATTATGTTTTATAAAACTTATAGGAAATTCATTAAGCTTTTTCATGAGCTTAACACCAGTAACGCCATTAGACGATTGCTTTTCAAAACCTCGAAGCCATTCTTGTACTTTTTCTCTCAATAAACCTAAAAATGACGGTTTAAAGTAAATACAGAGAGAAATTGTAAACACAAATAACAAAGAGCATAACGTTAATAACTTAGTATACACTTACCACCATAATTAAGGAAGTCCGGAGGGAAAGATGAAATAAAGTGAAGAAGAGGCTCAAAAGGCACATCAGATGAAGACATCACTGAAACAGTAGCATCCAGAATCTTTCCACACACTGTAAGTAAAAGGATAAAAGAGTAAAATAGTGAATAAAAATTGCAACCTATATTAAATACAGATTAAATTATAAATGTTCAACCTTTAAGACGATAACCAGGATTAAAATGTTGTTTACTGCTCTCAATAATAAACCTGAAAACATCAAGTAATGCCGCCTTGTCATTGTAAGTACCATCTTCATCACATACTTCGTTCTTGCCAGCTGGTATTATTCCAGCAGCAGCCGCCACACATTCAGCAAGACACATCAGCCCAGCTCGACCAAAGGAGTAAGTTTTTACAAGAGAAGCAAGATTGCTCATAAATGGCATCTGTTCCCTAATTGATATAAATATGTTTTAAGGTCACAATACTTGGCTTAAATAAAACTATATATATGAATGATATGACATCACTATATAAAAAAGTACATTTGAACATAAATATATACCGTTCACTCAGGCATGCAGTATATTGCTGCATAAATATGCTAGCACCATCGATTGTTGTTGAAGAGTAGACTCCTTTAAGTCCTATATAAATAGTCACTAACATTTTTAATATAAAAGATATGAAAAAATCAAATGTAAAACATATAATAGAAAAAATATAAAGCAAACCGAATTCTTTGTGGTGAATAGGATCATTCAACCCTTGTATGAAAGGACCAAGTACAAAATTTCTTGGAACAAACTTTGCATAGTTTCCATGATTATTCCACTCGATCCCGAAAACTGACTGCATGATTAAACCACGCACTGCATATATAATAAATGAACATGTGAGAAACATGTGTATAGTTCCTAAGTACACAAATAAACTGTTATAATTTAGAGTAAACCAATTCTTTGACTAATATATATTACAGATGGCCATTTTGACCCCTTTATATACAGATTGATTTATGGTTTATTTGGGTAATTTTTTGTCTGTAACGGGTCAAATGGGCTATTATACTATATCTGAAAGTATATATTGCATGCCTTGAGGATTATCATGGCAAAGACCTCGTTGCCACAACACAGCTAACCAATCAAACAATTCTTCTAATGTTTCCATTGGATCGAAATGAATAATTTCATCAACAGGCTTTATGGGATTATCAGAAGATGTGTGAAGCAACAAATTCATCTGCATAAAATTCAAAGCTTTAAGTTTAACTAAGAGAAATAAAAACGTTTTGCAATTGCGACATGGAACTTTCAGTATCTATAAAGCTGTTCAAACCTGATAGTTCCATGCAGCCTCAACAAGATGAGTGCCATATTCTTCAAGCATTTCATACAAAAGAAAAAACGCACCCCATTTCCGTTGACTTATCGAGTCAGAATCGACAGACTCGCATAAACTCTCTATACCAAGGGTTTTGGCTTCTTTGTTAGCCCACCGTTCCCTTTTGGTCAAACCATGAGGGTTTGACTTTGTCGCATTGGATATTGTCTCCAAAGAACTAGATTCTTGCTTCGGCTCACAGGTAATAGCTGTGCTCTTCAATATATGTAATGATTGTTTTCTCACTATATGTTCTTTGTCAACCTAATAAGAACAAGAATAGAAGCATAAAAGAAATCTGTAAGTACTTGTATTTAAAGTTTTGCCATTTCAAACCATTTACTTATGAATGAGTCGATTAGAGTAACGTTATATTTCCAATAAAAGTTGCCCAAAATGTATTTTCAATTCGTAAAATTTTCTAAATTATTTGATTAAAAAAATTGTTTATTACTGAAACATGTCAACTGTAATCCAAGATCAACGATCAATCAATGTAGTTTAAAAAAGACTTGGTTTTGGAATCCAAAAAGGAGCTAGTGGCGCAGCCTGTTTCCTGTTTGCCTTCTATGTCGATGTAAAAGAAATATTGTTCTATATATTAAAGATTTGATGTCATATTTTTTAAATTCTTGGATTAAATTGGATATCTTTGTCTACTTCTGAAATCTTGGATGTAATGATGATAGTATTTTAGACTTTAACTTGAATATTCACGTTTACTTTTAACTGGTATTCGTTTATGTTCATTTGCGTTGGTGAACCATTCGTATAGAATATCAACAAACAAACCGAACGCGCTCATTTTCTTAGCAAACGAACATGAACAAGAAAACTTGATAGTTTAATTGTTCAGGTTTGTATGTTCGGTTAAAGTTAAACAAAATGAACACGAACAAACTCCATTCATGCAGTTCATTAACCGGCCTAGGAAAAGTGCTTAGAGTCAACCCATAATAACAGATCACCCAATTTAGCCCACTAACTTGCAGCATTAGTCCTTAATAACTTAAATCTTAATTAAAATAAAATAACCAAAGACATATACCAAGCCTTTCTTCATCTCATCCCAAAACTCCTTCTCGGCCCTTAAGTCATATGTTACATCCCTGCTCACAGAGGAATAAGATATATACAATGAGAGTATAGTGTAAGCATCTCTTCTCTCTGAAGCCCCCATTAAAAACAAACTCTTGCAGCATATCCAAATCTTATCAAAGAAACTATTTCTGAAAAGAAACATTACTATGCATATTCAATTGTTGTTTATACAAATAATAGCTTGTAGATCAAATCATCTTATAATACAAAATAGTATGAATAATAATAATACCGGAATAAGATAAGTCTCCCCCCCCCCGAACCGAGATCTGAAACGCACTATAAACGCTTTCAAAAAGCCGAGGAAGAAAAATAGTGATGGCACAAGACCGATGTTCCGGGCTGTGTGAAAGCATTTGCAAAGTCACATTACAAATATCAGAAATCAAGTTTCCTGTAAACGCATGCAAATCGTATCCATTCGCCAAAACTGGTCCGCTGGTACTTTCCAAGTCATGTTTACCTTTTACAGAAGCATCTAAAATAGATGCTAATATATGGCACGCCATGAACAAAGGAAACGAGCCAAATGTGGTCAACGCAGGAATCTGAGGTTGTTTGTTTTCATGTGTTCCCATAGTTAAAGCAACCGACTTGATAAAATACGGAACCATTGTTTCTTCAACAGCTGTCCAAGCATTTGTTTCCATCACAACATCCAAGAAAGAAGCCATAGCCTAAATAAATAATTAAATGAGTATAGCTTTACTTAGAGGTGATAACTTTGACTTACAAAGTGGGTTATGTTTTATCAAAATATAAGCTTACGTTATCAGCTATCTCACGATTATGATTGTGTGTCATCTTCATCAATGGAATCAAGACTCTGGAAACAAAATCCTGTAAATCTTGAAAATGAAGCCCTGCAGATAAGTTGATTTAAAGGTACAGAATGATTGCAGAAAACCTAAGTTTAGAATAATAGAATTTGGGTTTACCTGGTTTCTTCAAAAGATGAGAGAGTGCAGCCACATAAGATGAAATAAAATTAGACTGCTCATCATCCAAGCAGCTTTCTTCTTCAGCTCCAGTTGTAAGTTGCTGCCGAGAAAATGAAATGAATTGGTTTATAATAAAAAAAAAATAGAGAAAAAGAAGGAAAGGAAGATTACCTGTGAGAGAAAAGGAAGGAGGAGAGAGAACAAGGAAGAGGGATTGGAAGAAGCTAAGATGCAATCTAAGGTCGCCGGAATGGCCGACGGAGGGATTCGCCGGAAACTAGATATCAGCAACGACGAGGAGGAGCTCGTGTAATCCGTCATTTTCTTTTCTTCCTCCTTCTCGGGATTTCAACTGTCACCTATTAAAATTATCAGCCAACGGCTTCGTGTTTGTTTTCTGCAAGGAAAAGGAAAACAAGGGTTTACATGAGGGTTTGCCCTACCCACTAACCTCACACCACCCCCTACACACCATCCTTTCTCACATCCTCTCTCTTCTGCTTTCTTTTCTCCCCTTAAAAGGGAGAGACGTTGGGCGCTCAACGCCATCAAGTGGCGCCCTTAATGGTGGGGCGCGGTCCGCTCATCAACCCAACGGTCGGCGTGGATAGAAGGTTTTTGGTCTGGCTATAAAAAATATTCAAAAAATATTTATATATAGACAGAATTACAGAAATTGTTCTTTATGTTTGTAGCAAATTTCACTCACTATCATTTATCTTTAAAATTGATATGTATTATCCTTTACGTTTACAAAGGCTGGTAACATTTTCTTTCCCTCCACATTCTAAAACCACCCATAATATAGATGTCATTCAAAAGTTGGATGGAGAACTATGTACGAAAAGCAAAAGAGGCCGGAATCGCCGAACCTTACCCCGAGGATAACATGAGTGATGGATATTATGAAGCATACTTCGACCAAGATGTGGAACATGACTTGACCAAGCCGGTATACTATCCCGGAAGCAGACATTATCCAATCAATGTTCCCGATAGTCCACCAAAACAAGGAAATGAGCCACCAAGACACTCAAGCTACCACCCATCAACAATACCTATATACCACCCCTCAGAAGTACCGACGTACCACCCCTCGGAGATCCCCACATACCAACCATCACCAATGCCGCAGTACTACCCAACCGGATACCTACCAAATCCACACCCGTCATATGCCTTCCTCTCAAACCGACCAATAAAGGAAGAACCAAGATCCCCATCCTCCGACTGGATGCAGTGCCACTTTGATCAACGAAGGTGGCATACCGGAAGCTCCACTCTTAATGAAGTCAACTCTCAACCCAACAATGGCGAAGGGCCGTCCCGCAAGCCCAAGATGAGGGTAATGATGTCCTACGAAAGTTTCAAAATGCCCCCAATGATCAACGAAACTACCCAACATATGGAGGAGGAAGAACCTGAAGAGGAGGAAGAACCTATGGAAGAAGAGGAACCAGAAGAGGAGGAGGACCCCGAAGAAGAGGAGGATCCTGAGGAAGAATTTGAACAGGGAGAATTTGAACAGGAAAAAGAGCATCCCAATAACCCCAATGAGATATCAACATCAATGGATGGATCACTCACTTCCCAAAACCCGAGCTACGGTTCTGTTGACCCATATGTCCAATATCTCGAAGCTCTCAAGAATCAAGCTTCATCAAGCTTCCCACCATTCCAAGGAGAAATTACCTCGATTCAAGAGCAAGCTGATGAGATCCGAGAACAAAACCAAGCTGCTAAAGCTTTCTTCTACCTTTCTTCCGACATGACCGACGTTCCGTATCCAGAACCAAGGAATCACTACGAGATGGTGACATTGGGTTACCGCGACCCACCTCCACAATATGGATACCCCAACAAGGTCCCACAGTCATATGAAGAGCACTTGGACCGCGCTCTGCATGAAACAGATGATTGGAGGAAGAAGGTGGCCGATGAAGGAAAGAAAAAGAAGAAGATGGGAGAAAAGCTCCTTCACAAGTGTAACAAGCTAACAAAAGTGGTGAAAAAGTTCTTAAAGGACTAAAGCAGTTTGGATGAAGAATGTGAAGGAGAAGTGTGTGTGTGTAATATAATCTTGTATGTTATGTGAATTATGTGTGTAACAAGAACGTTGAAACGTTCTTAAAAATAAAGATATCAATATATATATATTGTTGGAACGATATATATATACGCGTATGTATTGTGAAATAAATATATATATATCCTTGAGATATTTATACGAATGTATAATAAAATTACATGTTTAATAAAAGAGAAGCGTTGTTTAAATTTCAGATATAAAAAGATATTAAAAGATAATGTCTGAACAAAGTAACAACATCGAGAAAATTCAAAAAGAAAAAGAAATAAAAGAAAAGGGGAAAGGCCCCGAGAAAGAAGATGAACCTATCCCCGATAAATATAAAACTCAAATCCAAAAGATGATTAGGGATGCGATTAGAGAAAAGTCCATGGCTAGGTCTCAATCGAAAAATTCAAAACATTCTCATTCTGTTAATCCTTCCCGAAAATCCGAAAGATCCCGTCCGAACCCATCTCGTGTCGAAGAGAGTGTTCATGAGTCTAACGCTGATGGAGAAGTTAGGCAAAAATTTAAGAAAATGAAGATTAGTGGGTGTTCGTTTAAGGATTTCAAATACGATGGACCGAAAGAATTCCATGGTGATAAAGGAGCCATCACAACCGTGAGGTGGCTTGAGGAGATGGAAACAATTGTAATCACAAGCAAGTGTACGGACGAAGAAAAGATTCAATATTCTGCCCTTATGTTCAAGGGTGAAGCACTTGAGTGGTGGAATACCATGATAATGAGTAAAGGGAGAGAGGTGATGTATAATCTGTCTTGGGATGAGTTCAAGACTATGTTGATGGGAAAGTTTTGTCCCATGCATGAAACCGACCAAATCCAAACTAAATTTCTAAATCTTAAGGTCGTGGGGACGAACCTTTGTGAATACAACACCAAGTTTCATGAATACTGTCGTCTGGTTCCCCAGCTAGTGAATCCGGAATCCAGCAAGGTTACCCGATACATTTGGGGACTTCCGCGGGAAATCCGCGATATGGTAAGGTCTCACTTACCTCTAACCGCTGACTCCGCGATGGAGTTAGCTGGTTATATGATGGGCGGAATGATCCGCAACAAGGAAGAAGATAAGAAGGTTACACCAACAACTACCCAAGAGAGATCTGGAGGAAGCACCAACTTCAAAGGCAAAGGCGTAAACCAACACCAAAGTCGA
Organism: Bidens hawaiensis; assembly: GCF_021521415.1. Lineage (NCBI taxonomy): Eukaryota > Viridiplantae > Streptophyta > Magnoliopsida > Asterales > Asteraceae > Bidens > Bidens hawaiensis. The sequence goes on from NW_027494575.1 coordinate 273,152, forward strand.
TTCAATCCTAACGCCACGCCATGCAAGACCTGCAGGAGGTATCACAAAGGTCAATACAACCTCGCTACGCCTCCTAAAGTCTGTGAATCATGTAACCGTACGGGTCATGCGACTGCTGATTGCTGGAAACAGAAGATGACGTGCTATAATTGTAAGGAGATGGGGCACTTGAGTTTTGAATGCCCAAAGAACAAACCCGCGACTGGTGGTGCGGGTGGAAGTGGCAAAGACAAGAAGGGAAATGCATGAGTCTTTGTACTGGATACAAAGAAAGCCGCTGACATGCTGGAAACCATTACCGGTACGTTTCTAGTCAACGACACATATGCTAGAGTTTTATTTGATTCGGGTGCCAATTTAAGTTTTATAGATTATAGCTTTTGTAGTCTATTAAACGAACCTTTAACAAAGTTAGATAAAACTCTAAGCATTGAGACTGCTAGTGGCGAAATCGTTAAGATCTCCGAAGCCCTTGAAAACGGAAAAATTCATTTAGCTGGTTATATCCTGCCTATCCAACTCTTACCAATGGAACTTGCTGGTTTTGATATTTTACTTGGTATGGATTGGTTATCCAATAACCATGCACGTATCATCTGCAATAGCAAAACCGTTGAACCTCAAGCCCCCGATAAACGAACGATTCGAATAAAAGGGGATAAAGACGCTGGCCAGGTTAGCATAATTTCCATGATTAGGGCTAACAAATGATTAAATCAAGGATGCTTAGCATTCATGGCCTACGTCACTGAAGAGTCAAAGCCAAAGGAGATAAAGGATGTACCTATATTCTCTGACTTTTCTGATGTCTTTCCTGATGAACTGTAACACCCCGTAACCGCAGCGGAAACGTAAACGGGATGCAACAGACACCTCTGATATCAACCACATTGTTTATAAAGAAAACTGAATACATTAATATACTTCAAATTACATTATCTCGTATTTCATTACCGTCTAGGTGATACACACATCATACAATACGATACATAATTCTATTTATTATAATGTATCCTAACATCCCGCACGCAAATCTTACACACATCAAGCACTTAGCACGTAAGCAATCACTTCATCTTAATTGTACCTGAAAAGCATGTGAGAAAACGGGTCAACTACGAATAGTTGGTGAGTTTCACAATTTGAGTAAACCATGATAAATCCATATCATAATATAATATTATCGATGTAATTATGCTGAGCCCACAAGTGAAACCTCCGCTAACCCAGTACTGTATCCGTTCCGGGGGCAATGTTAACCCAGAAACACTTCTAGGGACATCTGGGGACACTGTTAACCCAGTACAGTACCCATTCCGGGGGCAATGTTAACCCAGAAACACTTCTAGGGACATCTGGGGACACTGTTAACCCAGTACTGCACCCATTCCGTACGATTCCTGTACAATCAAATATTTATAAATACACGCAAATCCATGCGTTCAGTATGTACTTAAACATTTCAATAGTAACATGCTTTCCGCCCCGGGAAAATATTTAAAAACAATTCAGAAAAAGGGGCTCGTGAAACTCACCTTAGCACATGCAAGCAGGTAACAACAATCATTATCAGTTAACACGTCCAATCTGTAATATGATCCCTACGATCGTTATTATACAATTATTGTTTATATAATCTTTAACCGTGTTAACCGGTACATCTGGGGACACTGTTAACCCAGAATTGTACCCGTTCCGGGGGCAATGTTAACCCAGAACACTTCTCCGGACTCAGATTGTGACATCGTTTAGAGTTCACTAGTCAAAATTACTATTAGTCGCTTTTCCCGTTTTGCGTGCCTAGCACGGTTATCCGTTTTTACGTTTCAAAAATGAGTTTGGTCACACGCGACCCGAAAATAGTGGTTGACTGATAATTTAATTAAAGTTGTGAAATTAGAGCTCGGTTTAGACGCCCCGATTGGCCGCGGGACCCGTTTCCGTCTTTGGTGCACCGGAAACTGTTAAATCGTTTAAAATTACCCAAATCATCCGAATTATTTTCGAATGATTTATTTTTACTTGTTTAACTCAGTTATATGAAAATAGTTCATTTTTAGGGTTTTTATACACCAGTCAGTTCGTCTACCCGAACTTTGCTGGTTTACCGCGTTTTATATTATAAAAGTTCACTTTTATTCCAAATAAATATCCGTTCATCCTCGGATCTTGAGATTTTGCACAAATAACATTTTGACAGTGGGGAAATTTATAAAAATATTTCCAGAATTAATTTTTATATTTAAAATTTATTTATTTATTTTTAAACACCATTTAAACACTAAATATGTCGTAAATACCAAACGAACTTAGAAAAATCCCAAATTTTTCCTGGATGTCCCCTGCCATCCACATAGTCCTCTGTAATTTTTCCAGAACCAAAATCTCTTTTTACATGCCATTTTCACTAAAACCGAGCTAGAAAACCCTAGAACTCGTTTAACCGAAAAGCCTACTTAAACTTCTCCAACTGACCTAAAATTTTGTGTGTGACTTATACATGGTATAAAAAGCTTATCTGAAATTTTCCAGAATTTTTCATGATATTTAACTATTTTTCACCATTTTTAGCCAAAACCGAGCATTAAATTCACCAAATATTCATCCTTTGTCCAAAAATTACCAAAAATTCACAGAACTCATATTTTCATGTATTTAACACCTCTGTAAAATTTCATGACCTAACTCTAAACCATCAACAATCTGTCCAAAAAACTCATAACCGAACATAAACCGAATATACCTTTCGTTTTCCGCCACTACAAACTACAAACTCGTCTTTCCGCCTTATCTACCACTACATACAGAACCTACAACCAACATACCACAATACCAAGCAAGTTACACTCACGATCAAGCCTCTTACACTATAGTTTCGGTTATTGTTTCAAAACCAAAGTTTAAACCGTAAAAATTCGTTTTTGGTTCGTTTAACTCCTTTCTTGGACCAAGATCCCTTGTATAACCCTTATACATCACTTGATCATGCAAGAATCGGTTTTCATCTTTGAAACCTCATTTTCTTGCAAATAAACTCAAGAAACGAAGATGGAAACGTAAATAACTCGATTCTTTACCTCGGTTTTCTTGCTAAAATCTCGGTTTTTAGGATCTTGATGTGGAGAGGATTGAAGATCATGGATATGTTTGTTGTAAAAAAAAGAAATGAAGGAAGGGTATAAACCCCTTATGTCCGATCGGCATTCAAAGGGGGGTGGGGTGGGACCCACCTCTCCATTCTTAGCCACATGTTTGGATATTCGCAATCCGGATAATGTTTTGGATAATCTGGTTCAGTTCGTTTTTCGGTTAAATGTTTAATTCGGCTTGAAACGAGGCTAAAACAGTCGTTTTCGGTTTAAAATGAAATTTATATAAAACCACTTTAAAAACTTTAAAAAACTTAAACCATGGCATTTATTATCTTAGAACATCATATTATTAATAATCGCGATCTTTTTCGGCTTGATCGATCGTCTCTTGCTCGGTTTGGTATTAAAGGTTTCGTTTAACGTACCGACGTACCATTAAATCGAAATTCTTTTTCTGTGCCGTACTTTACTTATCCCGAAGCATTAATGCTTCGTAAAATCACTAAATATTATAAATATCGTCTATAATTGAACCCTCGATTCGTTCGGGTTTCAATAATTATCGATCGATTAATCGCATATTCAATACGATGAATTATATATTCACGTACAATCAATACAGTGAACCCTGTATTCTCGTATAATTACTATGGTAATTCATGTACCCGACATTAAATATGACGTAACTATTGTCTACCGGTTAGGGTATACCTGGTTTAGTCGGAATCGTTACATTCTCCCCCAGTTAAGAAATTTCGTCCTCGAAATTTTACACGCCCACTACCCCCTTCCGAGAGAATGGTGGGGGTTTTTCCTTCAGAATTCACCCTCGCGTTACCAGGTATAATCTGGTCCTCGCTGTGAATTCCACTTAATCTTAATCAATAAAGCTTGGTATGTCCAAACTGTTTAGTTTTCCGACTACTATCTCTACGGAATTATTTATCATATAAAGCATGTCTTCTATGAGTACCTCCATTACTGGTACTTTCGTTGCCTCATCGCTTAGGTACTTTTCAATCCGTATACATGGCAAAACGTCATGTATAGTACTTAGCCCCTAGAGTACTTTAATAGATAAACTAAATGACCAATCATGGAGATAGTCTCATGAGGTCCAATATATTAAGGAGCTATTTTCGGTTTTGCCAAACCTTATATCACCTCTCTAAGGTGATGCCTTAAAAATACCTTGTCGCCTCTTTCCAACGACAATGGTTTCCTTTGAATGTTGGCATAAATCCTTTGCCAATCTCGCGCCGCTTTCAACTTATCTTAAATATTATAAATCCGATTGGTTGTTTCACGAATCAATTTGAAAGAAATGGCTTGGTTGACGCCCATTTTCAATTTAACAATTTGGTGATAATTACTTCACCCATAGAAAGCTTCAAGCTCTCGATGCTTCCTTCCCCGCCTTCCAATAATGGAAGTAGGATGACTATTTCGATCTGAGATAATTGAAAATGGTACTCCACGACGAGATACCGTTTCACCATCATGAACTTGGGCGAGAGTTCATTGTGATAATCGTCATGGATTGGGATGAAATGCGAGGATTGGTTAATCGATCCGCGATTACCCAATTTACATCATGCCTTTGATATATCTTGGGAATTTGCGTCCCGAAATTCATTGTAATTTATTCCCACTATCGTTGGCGAATTTTTTTGTCGTTGTGGCGTTCCCTAGGGTTTTCGGTGTGCAGCCTTTTCTCTTGTATAACTCAAATATTCGCCAACATACGTAACCATATCTTTCTCCAAACTCGGCCATTAATAAAATCCTTTCAGATATTCGTATCATCAATAGTCTATTCCGATCCCGGATGTATGGAATATTTCGATCTATGCGCTTCGTCCATGATTAATTCACGAAGGTCATGGAGGGTCGGGATCCAAACCCGATTTTTCCTACTCAAGGCATCGGCTACGACGTTAGCCTTGCCGGGGTGATAACGGATGTCACAGTCATAATCGTTTAACAACTCGACCCATCTTCGTTGCCTCATATTCAGTTCTTTCTGATCGAATATGTGCTGCAAACTTTTATGATCGGTGAAGATGGTGCACTTCGTACCGTAGAGATAATGTCTCCAGATTTTAGGTGCGAAGATAACCGCTCCCAGTTCTAAGTCATGAGTAGTGTAATTTTTCTCGTGTACTTTTAACTGCCGGGAAGCATAGGCTATAACCTTATTATTCTGCAACAACACGCATCCTAACCCTCTACGCGATGCGTCACAATACGCGACAAGACCACCGTCTCCATCGGGGAGACTTAAAATCGGCGCTTGGCGCAATTTTTGCTTTAACGTTTGAAACGCCGTTTCCTGCTCTTCTCCCCATTCATACTTTCGATCCTCTTGAGTCAGGAGAGTTAAAGGTTGGGCGATGCTGGAAAAGTTTTCTATAAATCGACGATAATATCCAGCTAAGCCTAAGAATTGGCGAATTTCCTTTGGCGATTTAGGCGCTTGCCAATTCTTAATTGCTTCGACCTTACTCGGATCAACGTGTATTCCTTGGTGGTTTACAGCGTGACCGAGGAATTGCACTTCTTGTAACCAGAAGTTACACTTGGAGAATTTTGCATACAACTCCTCCTGATTCAGAAGCTCTAAAATTATTCTTAAGTGTTGCTCGTGCTCTTCTTTACTTTTCGAGTAAATAAGAATATCGTCAATAAACACGATGACGAATTTGTCGAGGTAGGGTTTACAGACTCGATTCATGAGGTCCATGAACACTGCCGGCGCATTTGTTAGCCCGAAAGGCATAACTAAGAACTCATAATGGCCTTAGCGAGTCCGAAACGCTGTTGTTGCAACGTCCTCCTCTTGGATTTTTCATTTGGTGATAACCATATCTAAGATCAATTTTCTGAAAAAATAAATCGCCCCTTACAGTTGGTTAAACAGATCATTTACTTCGAAGAAGTGAATACCTATTCCTGATCGTCACTTTATTCAATTCTCCCTAATCAATACATATCCTAACACTTCCGTACTTCATTTCCCAAATAACACTGGTGCACTACATGGTGACTAACTAGGTCGTATAAAACCTTATCCAATAATTCTTGCATTTCAGTTGGTGCAAGTCGGTAAGATGATTTAGCAACAGGGCCAGCTTGAGGTATTAAATCGATTCTGAATTCGACCTGTCGGGTTGGCGGTAATCCAGGAAGTTCTTCTGGGAAAACTTGTGGAAATTCGCGTACCACCGGGATATCTTCCACCCGTTTCTCCTCAGGATCTGTGGCCGTCAAGCTCGCTAGATACGCCACGCATCCCTGGTGTAAATATTTTAACACCTTGAGGTGGGATATAAATGGTATCATTGTGCCCGACTTCTCTCCTTGCATTAACATCTCTTCGTCATCCGACACCCGGATCTTGATGCTTTTTCTTTTCACAGTTTATTTCCACTTTGTTACGTGCTAACCAATCCATTCCCACTATCACGTCAAAACTACCTAATTCTACCGGTAATAAGTCAATCAGGAAGGATTGATCGTTCAGAATAAAGGCAATTCCGAACTATCTGATTAACTATCATGGTTTTACCGTTAGCGACTTCTACAGTATAGGGTTCTATAGTTTCACTAATCGGTATCCTTCCAAATGGTAGGAGGTTAACAGGAACTAACTTCTATCGGCGACCGTAAAAATATCACTGAAGCCTATTGATTTAAAACTACAGCATATTTAATACCACCTTTGGATCATGACGTGCTTTATTCGAATTACTCACAAAGGCACGGCTCCTTGCTTGATCAGAGGTTGATGCTTGTCATGAGGTTCGTCTTCCCACGACACCTTGGTTCAACTTCGGGCAATTTCTCTTGAAACGTTCTGTACTGCCACATTCATAGCAAGTACAACTGTTCGGCATAATTTGGTTTCTTTGGATGGATTGTTATTGAAGCTGTTGGGTTTGGAGTGGTTGTACACGAATGGGTTGGGGTTGCCGGTTCACATGGCTTCAATTGGTTCTACAATTGGGGCATTATGTCCATCTTTACCACACCTGTGGCCTACTATCACTCGACATTCTTCTTCCTGCCGATAACCATATTTTCCACATTTAGGGAAGGACCCTTCATGCGGTTCATGTTTTCACACCAGAACTAGTCTTAGTATAATTCTGGGTTGTAGGACATACCTACTTATTCAAAAGCCTATCTTGCACTATTCCTTTATCATTTCTCTTCTTTAACACTCGACGTCTCACCTAACGTCCTTCCATTCCGCTTCCCATAGAGTCAAATATATCAATGCTGGCTTGCGACACAACCCTTCCAAAGGTTGTATATTTTACAGGATTGACTATACTCCTTATCGATGGAGTTAGTCCCCAATATAGCGCTCACTTCGCTTAGTTTCAGGAGTAATTAGACATGTTACCAGACATGACAATTCCTTCAAACGATTAGCGTGTTCTAAGTGATCAGCACACAACATTTCTATCTTCCATAGCTCGGTTTCCAATTTCTGAACTTAATTACTCGAATAAAAGTGCTCTAGCACAAGAATTTTAAATTCCGACCATATCATCTGAGTAATAATTCTCTAACTATAATTTTGTACCATCGTGTTCCATCACGATACAACATAATCTACCAACATATCTGTAGCATATTTCGCTACACAATGTTCTAGGCTCTTACCAATAACCTTAACCATTTTGATCTTTTCTACCCACTCGCTAATCTATTCCTCCCTTTACCACCAGTAAACTATTAATAATTTCCTTAGCACAACCAACAAACATAGCCTTCATACCGGATCTAATTCATTACGACTACTATTCATGTTTAGTTTATAACTAATACTTGTAGTCATAATAGTATTCGGTGGGACATTATCACTCTTAGTAATACCACTAAGAATTGAAATATTCATATTCATGTGATTGCTCGATCCATAACTCTGCGATCACATTTGCATCAACACTAGCAGTGATCTGTGATACGACATTCGGTATCATCATCTGCTATCTTTGAGCAATCAACTGAATCATATCAATCTCCATCATTGGAGTTACTCTTTTTATGTCATTCTGCCGTACCCATCCCGTACGCAGTAATCAACACTAATCTCACCGTATAACTCGTTACCAGCTTAATCATAACAGCAGGTACACATACACACCAAATATTATCATACATATTACACATACCAGTATCTAGTATATATGTCCCACAAATATAATAACATATAGACTTAACCTGACGTCGGTTAACGTTTAAATATGTTTTATAATTCTTGTCACCAACTGACATATAGATCTTTCTCAACAAAGATTAATGTTTAATATACTTGATTTCAATATCCTTCTGCATGACAGCATAACCGATACATGCTCACCGTGAGCACCAAACGATTACGTACCACGGAGTTATAATATCCGTGTCTATTTGTATATCCGGCATACACGGTATACCACCTACGAACGAACAACCAACTATGTCATAATGACTCCAACACCTCTTTGTGTATGGGTAATCATTCTATTCGAGTATTCATGGGTATAGGCATCCAACGGATGTAAGGATAACATAGGGAGTTGCAAGGTTCAAGGTAATCGCGCAACCCATGTTGCCTTCAAATATTATCAATTACTATTATGGGAAACTCTATCACTTGCTCAGTCAATGTCCTCAGGCGTTCTAGGTTCGCTAAAATCGGTGATTCTCGATCTGGAGGTGGTATGACTCATATGTTTGAGAGTGAGAAATACATATATATATATTTCTATATATTATTTTTATCTGCTCATTTATTATCAAATTTATTATCATTATTATAGGTCCGAATAAGAATGGGTTCAGGTATAGGTCTGTCCGTACGTGAGGGTCGGCGGTTCGGGTGAACATAGGGGGTTATTAGGATATACGGTACCGGTGTTGGTAGGGTAAGGGATTTATTAATTTTGGTTGGAGTGACGGTTACTAGATATTTCTGGTTAATGTCAAACGGGAGATCTAACTTGGTAATATCATAACTATGGCCCGATAAGCCAGACTTATCATCAACCGATGCTCTATAAATTTCAGCATCCTCGGTACTTTTATTAATTTATTCCCCCGGTTCCTTATCCGGGTCCTATTTCTCAATACACGTATCCACAAGATATGTACATATATATATACACATTAGCACGCATAAATAATATTATATACTTTACACATATGTTGCCATTTTTACCTATTAATATACCCCGTGACTTCCCCTGAATTCCCTCGTGCGGACAAGTCTGTTATTATGTTCCGGACCATAATAACTCACTTGTCCATCCAAGTTCATCCAGATCTCGTCACTATAAATTATTAGTTGATATTCAGATCCTATAATACTTGAGCTACTGGTTATATTTTAGGTATCTTTTAAAGACATCCTAATTCTTTATAACCAATGGCTCTGATACCAAGTTCTGTAACACCCCGTAACCGCAGCGGAAACGTAACGGGATGCAACAGACACCTCTGATATCAACCACATTGTTTATAAAGAAAACTGAATACATTAATATACTTCAAATTACATTATCTCGTATTTCATTACCGTCTAGGTGATACACACATCATACAATACGATACATAATTCTATTTATTATAATGTATCCTAACATCCCGCACGCAAATCTTACACACATCAAGCACTTAGCACGTAAGCAATCACTTCATCTTAATTGTACCTAAAAAGCATGTGAGAAAACGGGTCAACTACGAATAGTTGGTGAGTTTCACAATTTGAGTAAACCATGATAAATCCATATCATAATATAATATTATCGATGTAATTATGCTGAGCCCACAAGTGAAACCTCCGCTAACCCAGTACTGTACCCGTTCCGGGGGCAATGTTAACCCAGAAACACTTCTAGGGACATCTGGGGACACTGTTAACCCAGTACAGTACCCATTCCGGGGGCAATGTTAACCCAGAAACACTTCTAGGGACATCTGGGGACACTGTTAACCCAGTACAGTACCCATTCCGGGGGCAATGTTAACCCAGAAACACTTCTAGGGACATCTGGGGACACTGTTAACCCAGTACTGCACCCATTCCGTACGATTCCTGTACAATCAAATATTTATAAATACACGCAAATCCATGCGTTCAGTATGTACTTAAACATTTCAATAGTAACATGCTTTCCGCCCCGGGAAAATATTTAAAAACAATTCAGAAAAAGGGGCTCGTGAAACTCACCTTAGCACATGCAAGCAGGTAACAACAATCATTATCAGTTAACACGTCCAATCTGTAATATGATCTCTACGATCGTTATTATACAATTATTGTTTATATAATCTTTAACCGTGTTAACCGGTACATCTGGGGACACTGTTAACCCAGAATTGTACCCGTTCCGGGGGCAATGTTAACCCAGAACACTTTTCCGGACTCAGATTGTGACATCGTTTAGAGTTCACTAGTCAAAATTACTATTAGTCGCTTTTCCCGTTTTGCGTGCCTAGCACGGTTATCCGTTTTTACGTTTCAAAAATGAGTTCGGTCACACACGACCCGAAAATAGTGGTTGACTGATAATTTAATTAAAGTTGTGAAATTAGAGCTCGGTTTAGACGCCCTGATTGGCCGCGAGACCCGTTTCCGTCTTTTGTGCACCGGAAACTGTTAAATCGTTTAAAATTACCCAAATCATCCGAATTATTTTCGGATGATTTATTTTTACTTGTTTAACTCAGTTATATGAAAATAGTTCATTTTTAGGGTTTTTATACACCAGTCAGTTCGTCTACCCGATCTTTGCTGGTTTACGCGTTTTATATTATAAAAGTTCACTTTTATTCCAAATAAATATCCGTTCATCCTCGGATCTTGAGATTTTGCACAAATAACATTTTGACAGTGGGGAAATTTATAAAAATATTTCCAGAATTAATTTTTATATTTAAAATTTATTTATCTATTTTTAAACACCATTTAAACACTAAATATGTCGTAAATACCAAACGAACTTAGAAAAATCCCAAATTTTTCCTGGATGTCCCCTGCCATCCACATAGTCCTTTGTAATTTTTCCAGAACCAAAATCTCTTTTTACATGCCATTTTCACTAAAACCGAGCTAGAAAACCCTAGAACTCGTTTAACCGAAAAGCCTACTTAGACTTCTCCAACTGACCTAAAATTTTGTGTGTGACTTATACATGTTATAAAAAGCTTATCTGAAATTTTCCAGAATTTTTCATGATATTTAACTATTTTTCACCATTTTTAGCCAAAACCGAGCATTAAATTCACCAAATATTCATCCTTTGTCCAAAAATTACCAAAAATTCACAGAACTCATATTTTCATGTATTTAACACCTCTGTAAAATTTCATGACCTAACTCTAAACCATCAACAATCTGTCCAAAAAACTCATAACCGAACATACACCGAATATACCTTTCGTTTTCCGCCACTACAAAATACAAACTCGTCTTTCCGCCTTATCTACCACTACATACAGAACCTATAACCAACATACCACAATACCAAGCAAGTTACACTCACGATCAAGCCTCTTACACTATAGTTTCGGTTATTGTTTCAAAACCAAAGTTTAAACCGTAAAAATTCGTTTTTGGTTCGTTTAACTCCTTTCTTGGACCAAGATCCCTTGTATAACCCGTATATATCACTTGATCATGCAAGAATCGGTTTTCATCTTTGAAACCTCATTTTCTTGCAAATAAACTCAAGAAACGAAGATGGAAACGTAAATAACTCGACTCTTTACCTCGGTTTTCTTGCTAAAATCTCGGTTTTTAGGATCTTGATGTGGAGAGGATTGAAGATCATGAATATGTTTGTTGTAAAAAAAGAAATGAAGGAAGGGTATAAACCCCTTATGTCCGATCGGCATTCAAAGGGGGGTGGGGTGGGACCCACCTCTCCATTCTTAGCCACATGTTTGGATATTCGCAATCCGGATAATGTTTTGGATAATCTGGTTCAGTTCGTTTTTCGGTTAAATGTTTAATTCGGCTTGAAACGAGGCTAAAACGGTCGTTTTCGGTTTAAAAAATGAAATTTATATAAAACCACTTTAAAAACTTTAAAAAACTTAAACCATGGCATTTATTATCTTAGAACATCATATTATTAATAATCGCAGCATCTTTTTCGGCTTGATCGATCGTCTCTTGCTCGGTTTGGTATTAAAGGTTTCGTTTAACGTACCGACGTACCATTAAATCGAAATTCTTTTTCTGTGCCGTACTTTACTTATCCCGAAGCATTAATGCTTCGTAAAATCACTAAATATTATAGATATCGTCTATAATTGAACCCTCGATTCGTTCGGGTTTCAATAATTATCGATCGATTAATCGCATATTCAATACGATGAATTATATATTCACGTACAATCAATACAGTGAACCCTGTATTCTCGTATAATTACTATGGTAATTCATGTACCCGACATTAAATATGACGTAACTATTGTCTACCGGTTAGGGTATACCTGGTTTAGTCGGAATCGTTACATGAACTTCCCAGAATTCCTTCCGACCGCGAAGTAGAGTTTAGGATTGATCTTATTCCAGGTACCGCTCCGATTGCTAAAGCTCCATATCGCTTAGCGCCGACCGAGATGAAGAAGTTAAAGAAACAATTCGATGAGCTACTGGAGAAAGGTTTCATTCGACCGAGTTCGTCACTATGGGGAGCGCCAATCCTATTTGTCAAGAAGAAGGATGGATCCATGCGCATGTGTATTGATTATCGTGAGTTGAACAAAGTCACAATCAAAAATCGTTATCCACTCCCTCGAATCGATGATCTTTTTGACCAACTTCAAGGTGCTAGCTTCTTTTCAAAAATCGATCTTCGTTCCGGCTATCACCAACTCAAGGTCCAATCCGAGAATATTCCTAAAACTGCTTTCCGAATAAGGTATGGCCATTATGAGTTCACCGTTATGCCATTTGGACTTACAAATGCGCCAGCCGCGTTCATGGACATGATGAATCGTATTTGCAAGCCTTACTTGGATAAATTTGTGATCGTATTCATCAACGACATATTAATTTATTCCAAGTCTAAGGATGATCATGAAATCCATCTACGAACTCTACTCGAAATTCTTAGAACCGAAAAGTTGTATGCTAAATTTTCAAAATGCGAATTCTGGTTACAAGAAGTACAATTTCTTGGTCACATCATCAACGTAAACGGTATTCAAGTCGATCCCTCTAAAATTGAAGCTATCTCTAAGTGGGAGATCCCAAAATTGCCAACCGAGATAAGAAGTTTCTTAGGTTTGGCCGGCTATTATCGTAGATTCATTGAAAACTTTTCCCAAATCGTTGTTCCCTTAACCTCCTTAACTCGCAAGAACATCAAATATGAGCGGGGAACAAAGCAACAAGAGGTGTTCAATATACTCAAACAAAAACTCACCCAAGCACCTATACTGGCCTTGCCATAAGGTACTGAGGACTTTGTTGTATTTAGTGACGCATCTCACTCCGGTTTGGGATGTGTACTAATGCAACGCAAGAAAGTAATCGCTTACGCCTCTCGTCAACTTAAGGTACATAAGAAGAATTATACGACTCACGATCTAGAGTTAGGCGCCATAATCTTTGCACTTAAGATATGGAGGCACTATCTCTATGGAGTAAGATTTACCGTGTACACCGATCATAAGAGATTAAAGCATATCTTTGATCAAAAAGAGCTCAATATGCGCCAACGACGCTGAATGGAGACTCTCAACGACTACGATTGTGAAATTGTTTATCATGAAGGCAAAGTCAACGTTGTGGTTGATGCCTTAAGTCGTAAAGAGCACGAAAAGCCAAAAAGAGTCCGAGCGTTAAGGCTAGAACTCCAAGTTGAACTTTTCGAGCAAATCAAATCTGCCCAAACTCAAGCGATCAACGAAAACCAAATCTCCAATGAAAAACATAACGGCACCATTGACTCATTAGTCAAAGGTGAAGATGGTATCCTTAGACTCGACAATAGGATTTGGGTACCAATCGTTGGAGACTTGCGTGGGAAAATTTTGAACGAGGCTCACAAATCTAAATATATGATGCATCCCGGGAGCGACAAAATGTACCATAATCTCAAATCAAACTATTGGTGGAATGGTATGAAAAGGGATGTTGCTACGCATGTTGCGAAATGTTTAACATGTTTGAAAGTCAAGGCTGAACACCAAAAGCCTTCGGGATTGCTCCAGCAACGGGAACTTCCCGTATGGAAGTGGGAGTTAATCACTATGGATTTCATTACCAAACTCCCTAAGACAACTCGACAACACAATGCTATATGGGTAATTGTGGATCGCTTAACCAAATCCGCACACTTCATACCTATCAATGAATCATACTCTATGGATAGATTAGCGCGTATCTATGTAAACACCATCGTTGCTTTGCATGGAGTACCGCTGTCTATAATCTCTGATCGAGACAGTCGTTTTACGTCTCATTTCTGGAAGAGCTTCCAATAAGCCTTAGGCACCAAGCTTAACCTTAGCACCGCCTATCAACCACAAACCGATGGGCAAAGCGAAAGTACGATTCAAACGTTGGAAGATATTCTCCGCGCTTGTGTGATAGATTTAGGTGGAAGTTGGGACGACCACCTACCCTTAATGGAGTTCTCGTACAACAACATCTATCATACAAGTATTCAAGCCGCACCATTCGAGGCATTATATGGTTGTAAGTGTAGAACGCCCGTGTGCTGGTCTGAAACAGGAGACAATCAATTATCTGGACCCGAGATAGTCCAAGAAACCACCAACAAAATTCTCCAAATCCGAGAACGACTTAAGATGGCACGCGATCGCCAAAAGAGTTACGCTGATGTCCGTCGTAAGCCATTGGAGTTTAATGTTGGTGATATTCCTTTTGAAAGTCTCGCCTTGGAGTGGCGTTGTTCGCTTCGGTAAGAAAGGAAAGTTAAGTCCTCGATTCGTTGGATCTTTTGAGGTACTTGAACGAATCGTGCCCGAGGAAATGCAAGGGATACGCGATGTATTCCATTTTTCGAATCTGCGTAAATGTCTAACCGACGAATCTTTATCCATGCCATTAAAAGACGTCGAAATAAACGAAAACTTAAAATTTGTAGAACGTCCAATTCAAATAGAAGATTCGAAAACAAAGAAATTAAAAAGAAGAACATTGAAAATTATGAAAGTTAAATGGTACTCGTGTAGAGGGCCCGAATATACTTGGGAACTCAATCGGAAATGAGAAAGAAATACTCCCACTTGAGTAAAGCAATCTTGAGAACAAGATTTATTTCAAGGTGGAGAGGATGTAACATCGAGAAAATTTTGAGTTAAATTATTAACTTTCCAAAGTTAAGGGACCAAATTTGCCAAATTTCCAAACCTTAGGGTTTAAAACGAAAATTCTGTTTTTTTGTCCTCTCGTGATACGCGACGAGACAAAGGTCAAGCCCATCGCGTATCGCGATGAGGCTTGGTCAAAGGTTCTAGATGGAGTCAACAGCGACACGCGGTCGCTGTTGTGCCAACGTCATCGCGTATCGCGATGACGTGGCCTGACACCTCTGGCACAAGAGCTGCCACGTGTCCACACGTGGCACACTGTTTGCCACGTGTCTGGACACGTGGCCACTCGTGGCACATCGCCCGCCACGTGTCAACACGTGGCACACCATCTGCCACGTAGCGACACGTGGCAGACCTACGTTGTGACTGGCCAGGGCTACGTCGCGGTATGCGACGGGTGCCCAGGAGGCCATCGCGTATGGCGATGGGACTCCAGGTTTTACCTATAAATAGCAGGTCCGGGATTCATCACAACTCACACCAAAATCAGTATTCCACTCTCTCTCTAGCATCTCTCTAAACTCCAAAAATCCGACCCTCAATCAACCTCGATAAACGTGCCATAATACCCCGATTTCTGTGTCTCGATTCCTCGATTTCCGTGCCAACGTTACCCCAAAGTTTGTGCCACCCTCCACCCCATACCAAGAAGGCGTTTGTTATAAGATGGCGAAGGGGCTTGAAAGACGTGACGACAAGTGTTGACGTTTGGGTTTATTCGTTTGGCGTATCAAAAGAAAGGTGACGCGATCAAGAAGTCAAAAGAGATCAAGTGGCATTGGAGTGCTGCTCAAATTGTTAGAATTTATAAAGCCAAACAAAGGTAGGTTTACTAGCAAAATGAATATTATTATGAAATATTATAAGGCTTAAACCTTAAGTCGAGGTTATACTCGATACCTCGATAAAAGAAAAGAAAACATAACAAAGAAAGAATAAAAGATATGCTGTGATAGATAAATATATATATGTGTGCAAGCATATATATTCTTTGTTATGAAAATATTATTTAAGTAATAATGAGTATTCTTAAATAATAAAAGAAAAAAATATGTTTCTTTGAGAAGAAGAAACGTCGGGTTTTATAAATAAATTAAAGGTTTGCAATTACTTTTAAACTAAATGTTTTCAAGTAAAATAGATCTATGAACTAAAGGTTCATCGAGGTAGAGTTATAAAATAAGACTAAAGGTCTTATGCCGGATTGTATATCCGACTAACAAATGGTTATACTCGTACTATAGGTGCGAGATAGCAAGGGAAAGACCCTCAGACGGTGTTGAAGCCGATACCAAAGCAATAAGGTGAATACACCCCCAAACTTTTAAACTTGTTTCAAAATGAGTCAAATATGTTATATGAAAAAGATTACAAGGGACTACGTGTCCCTAAAACCATTATAAATGAAAGTATAAACCTAGCCCTCAGGCTGTGGTATACATGTGTCTGGATCCTTACATATGTGGTAGTACGCGATGGGCACATCGCACCACCCTGATCGTAGGACGCTTTCCCGCAGGAAGTACGATCATTGTGTATACTTACGGGTACTTAACTAAGTCGAATGCTGCGGTGTTTGCTGAGGTGACCTAGAGTAGAGACTTGAATTTATAAATGTGTTATTTAACTTTGTTATTCCTAAGCCATGATGGGCCGAGGCAGGCGTAGTCTCGAGGGGTAATAAATTAAAAGAAAATGTTTTAGCGTCAGCGTTTTCACCAGCATTCGTTGCTGACGTATTTTATTTACATTTTGCAGGTGAACAAGATTAGCGCTTGGAATGTCGAAGTGCTATTTATATATCCGATGGCTCGGATTTGTTTTGTATAAACTTAGAATATTTAAATGGTGGTTTTGTAAGCATAAAACAAATAATCTTTTGAACTTGATCGGGAATCTTTTAAAACCCCGACATATATATATATATATATATATATATATATATATTTACAACTTTAATCAACAAGTTTTTATAAGTCTTCCGCTAATTGAATGTAACTCTGATATATTTACAAATATGGTACCAACATAGTCGTCACACTCCTAGGCCGTGTTTTGGGGTGTGACAAATAATGTTGAAAATGTAACTATTGAGAATGTGTTTGAACCTGCTGCGGTACACAAAAATCAGGACATTCCACGTTCAAATTACATCTTATGTGAACCTCATGAATTTGAGGAAGCTGTGTACGATTCAAATATTACTCTAGAGAAGAAGAACAAACCTGTCAAAGTTAAATCAAAGAAGTCAAAAAAACCAAAAATTTCTGATTAGGATTTAATGCGCTTCATTAATCCCTTACTTCTAAAGCTTCAATTGGACGTCTATTCAAGCTAAAGGAAATTAGCAAGGTTTTCACGGAAAAAGACATTCCTCTTAACTTATTCAAAACTGATTTGATTGAGAGTGTCTTTCAAAATGAAACCTCAAAAGTTGAAGATTTGGAACAGAGAGTGGTAAATTCCAAGACATCAAAAGTTATAGATCCAATAGTTAAAGCTAAACAGTTGCTAAATTCAGCTAAAAAGGTTAAGTTTGTCAAATCACACGGAATTGATTCACTTCAGAGTTTTTCAGAATGTTCAAACCTTGACTTTTATATGCAAAAGAAAGCTGTAACTTTTAATGACTTGGATAAAAGTCCAATTGATGGTGTGTATTGTCCACCTCGTGTGACTCAAGTTTCTCCTAAGTTAACACGTGTACACACTGACATGCGAACTTGCTATATTTGTGGCGAACGAGGCCATGTTGTCAGAAATTGTGGTGTCACAAAATCTCAAACTCATCATCTATTTATTAAAGAACAATCCAAAACTGTTTCTATAGTAAAGGAGATTTTTAGAAGACCTGTGTCATGTGATGATGAGACTCACATAATGTTTTCTAATGTGAATCCATGTAAAGTGATTCATGCGAATGAAACATCAAGCAATGTAAAACCAAAGTTTATTCCACTCGAACAAATTTGTAAAAACGTGAACTCAAATCTCATTCAAGCTGCATATTTAAGACGAAAGTCTAAAAGGCCTGTAACTTATTCTCAAGTTGCTGAACAACAATTGAATTCTGTTAAATTTGATTCTTCTCATGAATATCAAAAGGTGCCCAAGACTGAGGTCTGGCTGCCTTTTTGAACTAATAATTTTCAATTTGTGTGTAGGGTACATCCAAGACCATTTCTGGTGAAAACTGGATAATGGATAGTACTTCTGGTGGTATGATAACACAAGAAGGTGAAATTTCAAATGGAAATCTTGACCTCCTAACAAATGTAAGAAATATTCAAGGGGGTTATGTGGCTTTTGTTGGAAATTCTGGTGGTATTGATAACACAAGAAGGTGAAGTTTCAAATGGGCATATCACGTTTGAGAAAGTCAACTACTGTGACAAAGTTGATCATAATTTATTAAGTGTGTCGTAGATTTGTGACAAGAAGTACACGACTGTATTTAACGATAAAGAATGTCTGATTCTGAAACCAGAATGCATCATTCCCGATTTCCCGAGGACATGGTTGTCATGCGATCACCTCGATCAAATGATATTTATGTCTTGAATATGAGTTCTAAGGTATCTACATCAATTGAAACATGTTTTGTTTCGAATGAAACTGAGAAGGATTCTGTTAGTACACGGTTTTGCGTCTCGAGTCTTTGTAATTATCGTTTTGTATTTATCGTTTTATTTAATATAAGAGATATTATTAATTAAGCTAGTTCGTTAGAGAAACCGTCTAGTTCGTTAAGGATGTTTAACGAACTAGACCATAAGTTAAGTTATGTCCTGATTCGTTGATGTTTAACGAATCAGGAGGTGGTTCGTTATGTTTGTTTAATTAATGTATTGTAACGAAGTGGGAGACTAGTTCGTTACGAAATGTGTAACAAACTAGACCCATCTTCCTATATACAGAGGTTCATCCTCTGCATAATTTAAGTTTTGAGATTTAACGTATCGAACCTCTGTCCAGATTTCTCTCAAACTTCATCTTAATTAATCATCCCTTAATATATATACACATATCTTACAACTAATATATATATATATATATACAACTTATAATTACGAAGAGCAACAATGAACTAGATCCGTAATTGTTATTATCTTAGATCTGAGTTAGATTTGGGAGTTAATTCGTTAATTAAGGACTGTTTAATTGATAATTTGGTATTATTTTTGTTTCGGTTTGATTTTGATAATAATCAGTGTGAATTGGTCGGATATGGATTGATTTGGATTGGATATGTGTTTGTTAAGGTATCGGGAAGATGTTGTGATTAGGAATTGGAAATTGGATTGGTTTTATATTGATTTGGTTTGGATCGGGATTTTGGCCGAAACAGAGTTTTGGTTTTGGTTGAATTGGTTTCGAGTTAAAGGTTAATGGATTACGGGATGAATTGATTTGGTTTCGTGCTGTGATTCCGAGTAATTCGAGTCATTATTTGGACGATTTGGTTGAGTTTTGAGAATGTATAACAAATTTGAGACTGGGTTTCATGTTCTTGAATCTGGGAATTTTTCCAAATTTCTGGAAATTTCGTTTGAGGATTTGAAGATCTTCACATGTGCTTGAAGATTCGTTAAATCCTCAGCCAGTTTGTTAAGTATTGTTTGTTAATTCGTGATCCAGTTCATTACTTTTTCTGATTCATACTCTCCAATTTTTGAGACACGTGTCCACTTCGTTAACTTTAATTTTAACAACTTTTTGCCATGTAGCAATAGTTGTCAGAGTTTGTTATAACCACTTTAACAACCTAATTCGTTATAGTTAATTCGTTATCAACTGTAGCTAATTCGTCACTTGATTCGTTAACTTTGCCTTAGCGATTCGTTTTGGGAACCATCTGATTCGTTGACCTGTTTCATCAATCTAATTCGTTAATTTGGACTTAATTCGTTGATCTAGTTTGTTATAACCTATTTCGTGTGAAACCGTTCCAGATTCGTGTGACACTGTTCCTAATTCGTTATTGCGATAACATTCAATTCGTTATAATTGATTCGTTAACAAACACTGTTACAGTTCGTTAAGATATTTTCAATTTTAACCCTTGAAGTTTGTGTGTCTTGTTATTTTTCAACATGGCTGGTATGTACGCATTAGTTTCTCAAAATATGCTTATGCAACAAATGTTACAATTGGACTCGGAGATTGGATCTCATTCCAAGTATCCTAGATTGACGAAATTTAGTGACTTTGCTAAATGGGAACCCCGTTTCCATGCTCATTTGGGTTCTGTGCATCCTGATTGTTCTTATTGTTTGGATAAAGTGTATACTGTTCCCATGATTGGAGATGAAACAATTGGATTCACTCCTAAAGCTATCTCACAGTATTCTCAAGAAGAAAAGAAAGATTTGGAGATTGAAACAAAAGCATACTCAACACTTACAATGGCATTACCTGAAAACATATTTCACCATGTTGGTAGCATCAAAATTTGTGCTTTGTTGTTTCAGCATATTCGTATGAGAAGTATGGGTAACACTGCTGAAAGCAAGAAAGTAATGTTAAAGTTTCAATTTAGAAATTTCAATTTGCTTAAGGGTGAAACTGTTGAAGAGATGACAACACGATTTAATCATCTAATAGCTGAAATGGACAAGATGAAGTTGGAAACTTCTGAAGTTGATAAGATTGATACCATCAAGAGTGCTTTACCGAGTTCCTACTCTACTTTCTTAATATATTGAAGGAAAATAATTGTTTCAGTATTGAAGTTTTGACTGCGACTGAATTCATGCAAAAGATCGAAGCTCGTGAATATGATCTTAAGTGTCAAAAGTCTTCTAAAGAGAATCAAGATCCAACTTTTTATGGCGGAAGTATGCCTTTGAGTTCAACTATTTCTCCAATCACCGCAGTTCTGACTCAAAATGCAAGTGACAATGCTACAACTATCTATAGTGATCCATGTGCTTGTTTTTACACTGCTGGAAGTTCTGGGTCACCTGGTGCTTCTAGTTCTGCTGGAGGGTCTGAAAATTCATCTACTGCAAATCAATTCTCATCACAACCGAATGTGAATATGAAGGAGGCTGAACAAAACTTTGTTTTCTTATATGCCTTCATGACTTCTTATGAGAATTTGGTTAGTAGTAAAATTGCTACAAGTGATTTAACTGATGAAGATTATGACCAAATCGATCCTGATAATTTGGAACTCATGGATTTGAAATGGAATATGGCTATGATTGTCAGAAAGGTGAAAAAGTTTATGCAACGACGACAAAGATCTTCCATCATTAAACAAGAAGTTGGGGTTCGATAAATTGAAGGTTAAATGCTATAACTGTCAAGAGTTTGGGCATTTTTTGCCAATAATGTGATAAGCCAAAGAAGGAGTATACTGGTCCTAGAAAACAAGATCAAAGTTCATCTGGGAAAAATGGTAATGATGCTGGGAAGTCTTCTGGAACCAAACCTTCTTCTGGGTCTCAAGCTATGCTGTCCAACATGGATGGAACTGATTGGTCACAAAGATTGCTGTGCAACGACAATCAAGCTAATCTAGTTATGTTTGGGTCAAATGAAAATTTCCAAGATGCAAGTGGGAGTGAGCTATCTTTAGATGCTGATACTGAATCTGATTCTGATGACTCATGTGAAAAGCTTCCAACTAATTTCGCTTGCATGGCCAAGATCAGTGACTCAGCAACATCTGCTTGCATGGCAAAGCTTAATGTGGTTAGTACTTCTGCTTCTAAGTTATCTATTAATGCTTCATGTGTTGATTGTGAATTCAACAAGCCTAGGTTAGAATCCTTAAAGACTCAGAATGATAATCTAATTAAAGAAATTGCTTCTTTGAAGGACACCTATAGGCAATCTTTGGATTCTCAGTTGAAATCCAAAGAAAAGATTGAAGCTTTATCCATAAGTAATCATGATCTTAAGGTTGAGTTGTCTGTCAAGGTGACAATCAATGATCAAAATTTTTGGAAATCTTGAAACACCGTTCCAAGATTACTAAACTCGAGAATGAGGTTCTTGTAACGATTCCGGCAAAATCAGGTATACCCTAACCGGTATATACTATTTATGTGTTAGTTAATAATGAATATGTGAATTATGATGCGTTTATACAAGTATGTATGATTCATAGTACGAATTATACTCGAATATACAGTTAATCGTATTGGAAATACGATTAACCGATTAACGGTTATTGAAGCCCGAACGATCGGGGATTGCATTATAGACGAAATATATATTATTTAGTGATGTTTGCGAAGTATTAAAGCTTCGGGATAAGTAAATTAAAGCACAGAAAAAGGATTTCGATTTAATGGTACGTCGGTACGTTAAACGAAACCTTTAATACCAAACCGAGCAAGAGACGATCGATCAAGCCGAAAAAGATGCACAATTATTAATACTATGATGTTTTAAGTTAATAAATGTCATGGTTTAAGTTTTTAAATCAGTTTTATATAAATTTCATTTTTAAGCCGAAAAACGACCGTTTTAGCCTCGTTTTAAGCCGAATTAAACGTTTAACCGAAAAACGAACTGAACCAGATTATCCAAAACATTATCCAGATTACGAGAATCTGAACTTGTGGCCACAAATGAAGTTGTGGGCCCCCCCCACCCATCCAATATGGTCCGATCGGACCATCAACCTACATTTCATTTCATTTTTCCTTTTTACAACAACTTATCCATCCATTCCTTCATCCTCTCAATAATTCCATCCAAAAACCGACAATTCTAGCAAGAAAAACCGAGGTAAAATTGTGTTATGTACGTGTTTATGTTCGTTTCTTGAGTTTTCTTTCAAGAAAATGAGGTTTCCAAGTGAAAAAGGGTGAAAAACCCGAGATGGAACCGATTCTTGCACGATCAAGTGATGTATACGGGTTATACAAGGGATCTTGGTCCAAGAAAGGAGTTAAACGAACCAAAAACGAAATTTTACGGTTAAATCGTTGTTTTTATATCATAACCGAAACCATGAAAGAAATGGCTTGATTGTGGGTGTAACTTGCTTGGTGTGGTGTTATTGTGCTTGTAGGTGTTGTATCTAGTTGCTAGCAAGGGCTAGAAAGCGAGATTCTTGCGGTTTGAAGCTAGAAACTCAAGGTAGTTCGGTTTTTGTATAAGGGTGTGATTTGGACAGATTGTGTTTCGTGTAGAGTTAGGTCATGAAATTTTACAGGGATGATCTACACATGAAAATATGAGTTCTGTGAATGTTTGGTAATTTTTGGATAAAGGATGAATATTTGGTGAATTTAATGCTCGGTTTTGGCCAAAAATGGTGAAAAATAGTTAAATATCATGAAAAATTCTGGAAAATTGCAGATAAGCTTTTTATAACATGTATAAGTCACACACAAAATTTTAGGTCATTTGGAGAAGTCTAAGTTGGCTTTTCGGTTAAACGTGTTCTAGGGTTTTCTAGCTCGGTTTTAGTGAAAATGGCATTTAAAAAGGAATTTTGGTTCTGGAAAAATTACAGGGGACTATGGAGATGGCAGGGGTCATCCAGGAAAAATTTGGGATTTTTCTAAGATCGTTTGGTATTTACGACATATTTAGTGTTTAAATGGTGTTTAAAAATAGATAAATAAATGTTAAATATAAAAATTAATTATGGAAATATTTTTATAAAATTCCCCACTGTCAAAAAGTGATTTGTGCAAAATTTCAAGATCCGAGACTAAACGGATAATTATTTGTGCTAACACAAACTTTTAAAGCTTAAAACGCGTAAACCGGTAAAGTTCGCATAAGCGAGCTGACTGGTGTATAAAAACCCTAAAAATGAACTATTTTCATATAATTAAGTTAAACAAGTAAAAATGAATCATCCGAAAATAATTCGGATGATTTGAGTGTTTTTAACCTATTTAACAGTTTCCGGTACGATAATGACGAAAACGGGTCCCGCGGCCAATCGGGACATCAAAACCGAGCCCTAATTTCACAACTTAGTTAAATTATCAATTAACAACTATTTTCGGGTCGTGTGCGACCAAACTCATTTTTGAAACATAAAAATGGATAACCGTGCTAGGCACGCAAAACTGGATAAATGACTAATAGTAAATCTGACTAGTGAACTCTAAACGATATCACAATCTGAGTCCGGTGAAGTGTTTCTGGGTTAACATTGCCCCCAGAACGGGTACAGTACTGGGTTAACTGTGTCCCCAGATGTACCGGTTAACACGGTCAAAGTTATGTTAATAGTGATTGTATAGTAACGAACTTAGGGATCGTATTACAGATTTGGACTAGTAGCTGGAGTGTTGTATTACTAATTTGCCTACGATAAGGTGAGTTTCACGAGCCCCTTTTCCTGAATTGTTTTCAAATATTTTCCCGGGGCGGAAAGCATGTTGTTATTTAAATGTTTAAGTACATACTGAACGCATGGAATTGCGTGTATTTATAAATATTTGATTGTACGGGAATCGTATGGATTGGGTACATTACTGGGTTAACAGTGTCCCCAGATGTCCCTGAAAGTGTTCTGGGTTAACATTGCCCCCGGAATGGGTACATTACTGGGTTAACAGTGTCCCCAGATGTCCCTGAAAGTGTTTATGGGTTAACATTGCCCCCGGAATGGGTACATTACTGGGTTAACAGTGTCCCCAGATGTCCCTGGAAGTGTTTCCGGGTTAACATTGCCCCCGGAATGGGTACAGTACTGGGTTAACAGTGTCCCCAGACGTCTCTAATATATGATTATCATAATGATTTATCACTGTTTATTTAAATTAGTGAAACTCACCAACTATTCGTAGTTGACCCGTTTTCTTTACGTGCTTTCTAGGTACTCCCAAGCTGGAATAAGTGCTAAATGCTTGATGATGTGTGCTTTTGTGGAAGTTTAGTGATCATTTTGTATTAAATATGATAATGTAATGTCGGTAAAACTTATGTGCTATCGCCTAGACGGGAACTAAACTCGGAACAATGTAATATGATGTAAATTAGTGTAGTGGTGTTTTCTTTATAAGCAATGCTGTTGATATCAGATGTGTCTGTTGCATCCCGTTTACGTTTCCGCTGCGGTTACGGGGTGTTATAGAACTTGGTATCAGAGCCATTGGTTATAAATGAATTAGGATGTCTTTAAAAGATACCTAAAATATAACCGGTAGCTCAAGTATTATAGGATCTGAATATCAACTAATAATATATAGTGACGAGATCTGGATGAACTTGGATGGACAAGTGAGTTATTATGGTCCGGAACATAATAACAGACTTGTCCGCACGAGGGAATTCAGGGGAAGTCACGGGGAACATTAATAGGTAAAATCGGCAACGTATGTGTAAGTATATGATAGTATTTTTATGTGACAAGGTTGTATAAATGTGTGTATATTAATTTAATTATGATTTACATTATGGAAGGAACTATATGTTTGCTAACTTGTGTACAGGTAAGCATGTCAAGATCACGAAGTTTATCGGTAGAGGAGGACCCGGAGGAGGCGAGTTCCGGGGACTCTAGGAGTGTACGCATAGCTTCCAGCACCGAGCCTACTGAGGCTAGCCATAGGAGTGCTAGCTTGTCCTCCCCTGCTAGGGTTACCAGATCTCCCACCCCACCCGCACCACAGGTCGCCCTTACCCCTCCCAGACCCGGTCCCCGCCTCACGGCGCGGATCAGTGCCCCATATGTCCCACCTACCTTTACCCCACCCAGATCCACTTACTACATGGGCGAGTCTTCCCGCCCCCAGCCCGGGCCGGTGCCTCCACCCGTGTGGGGTACCCCCAGGCCGGTGAGGGATGAGCGTCCCTCCGCCGAGGCTGCGTGGCTCCGGGTGCTCACCGAGCAGATGAATGAGCACACCACCGCCTTGACAGTGGGTATTCAGAGGAGGAATCACTTGGCGGATTGCATACTGGACAGCCAGCATGCGATCGCGCAGCTGAGGAGGGAGGACGCCTACTCCCAGTGGATGATTGACCGGATGGAAAAACGGATCCGGGGTTTGATGGCAGTGTTAGTGGGGATGGTGGCAGTGTTGGTGTGGTTGGTATACCACCGTGTTTAGATCGTGTTAGAGTGGTAGTAGTCATGGGCCGCTTTTTAATACTCTGTGTTAGCAGTTAGTGACGATGCTTACATAGAGTGAATCTTGGGTAGTTTTAATACAGTCACTAGCCCATAGGGGGTCTTTTTTTTTGGGGATACCATTGTAGATATTTTGATGTATCATTCAAGCACTGACCCATAGCGGGTTATGTCGAAATGATGCCGACGTAGAACCGATGTATGAAAACTTAATCTATGGGCTAACGTTAATGTAATGTGTACTGATGATTATGTAAAATGTACTAATGTTTATTAATGAATGGAATATGTGTTGTGTATCGAAATTGGAATTTGTATTAATTATATATATTTTTCTTAATGTTGTGTAGAATGGCACCTAAACGGTCAGCTCAAATGTCAGAAGTGGATGTGAGTCGTCTAATTGCTCGACAGTTAGAGGCGGCGATACCGGATATAGTATCGCGCATCGCCGCTAGTATTAACAATACGACCAATCCAGACCCTGCGAGCAATCATTCGACCACCAATAATGCTGGGGAACAAAATGTTAATCCTCCACCGAGCGGTAACCCGATTCCGAGTAATGACGCGCCGCCTAGGGTGGTCGTTACAGACAGTAATGGCCCTATACCCAGTGTAGAAACGAACCGCACTGAACCGACTCCTGCAACAAGGGGATGTTCAATTAAAGATTTTATGTTGTGCAAGCCCCTAGAATTTAGCGGGTCTGAGGGACCCAATGGGTTGGTTAAGTGGATTGAGAAAATAGAGTCGGTTGTGAACATCAGTAACTGCCCTGAGGAATACATTGTTAAGTATGCTACCTGCACGTTCACGGACCATGCCTTGACATGGTGGAACACAATAGTGCAAACTCGCGGTCAGGCAGCGACAAACCGCATGACTTGGACAGAACTCAAAGCCCTTGTTCTGGAACATTTCTGCCCGAAAAACGAACTGCAGAAGTTAGAAAACGAGTTGTGGAACTTGGAGATGCAGGGGGCAGACTACTTGGGTTATACGAACCGATTTAATGAATTTTCGCGATTGGTGCCGTGGTTGGTCACCCCTGAGTCAAAGAGGGTGGAGCGTTATATATGGGGACTAACTCCAGTAGTAAGGAGTACAGTCAACGCTGGGGGACACCAGACGTTTGAGGGTGCGGTGATGCAAGCTGGTATTGTCACATACGATTTCCTGAGGAGTGGGTCACTAAAGGTGGCAGGAGAGTCTGCCGGAGGAAAGCGAGGTACGTATGATAATAGGACCCCAGGGAAGCAGCAAGACAAACGTGCTAGGCCCGCTGCCCAGAACTACGCCATGACTAGTTCAGGCGGAAGGCAAGAACCGCAGAAGGGAACGTTTCCTAAGTGTGGGAAATGAGGGTTACCACCATGGTGGCTTGTGCAAAGAGGTAGTGTGCCACCGGTGTGGCAGGATTGGGCACTACGCACCGAGTTGTAGGACAAACCTGAACAATCTGAACCGACAACCGCAACCTATCCGTGCGCAGCCATTTAGGACCCAACCAGCCCGACAACAAAACCCACAAGGAAACCAAATGATGACCACTAGCCGTGCTTGCTTTGAATGCGGCATCACAGATCACTTCAAGAGAAACTGTCCGAAGCTGAACCAGGGAGGAAATGGGAGGCAAACTGTGGGTCAGGCATCGTCGTCCAATCCGGCGAGAGGTCGAGCATTCGTGATGGGGGGCGAACGAAGCACGCCAGGACCCCAGCGTAGTGACAGGTACATTCCTCGTCTCTGATCATTACGCTTCTGTATTATTTGATACAGGCGCCGATAGAAGTTTTGTTTCTGTTAAATTCCTTTCGATAGCAAACCTTCCGATTAGTGAACCCATAGAACCTTATACCGTAGAAGTCGCTAACGGTAAAACCATGATAGTTAATCAGATAGTTCGGAATTGCCCTTTTATTCTGAACGATCAATCCTTCCTAATTGACTTATTACCGGTAGAATTAGGTAGTTTTGACGTGATAGTGGGAATGGATTGGTTAGCACGTAACAAAGTGGAAATAAACTGCGAAAAGAAAATCGTCAAGATCCGGGTGTCGGATGACGAAGAGGTGTTAGTGCAAGGAGAGAAGTCAGGCACAATGATACCATTTATATCCCACCTCAAGGTGTTAAAATATATACGCCAGGGATGCGTGGCGTATCTAGCAAGCTTGACGGCCACAGATTCTGATGAGAAACGGGTGGATGATATCCCGGTAGTACGCGAGTTTCCACAAGTTTTCCCAGAAGAACTTCCTGGATTACCGCCAACCCGACAGGTCGAATTCAGAATCGATTTATTACCTCAAGCTGGCCCTGTTGCTAAAGCACCATACCGACTTGCACCGTCCGAGATGCAAGAATTATCCAATCAATTGCAAGAATTATTGGATAAAGGATTTATACGTCCTAGTTATTCCCCGTGGGGTGCACCTGTATTATTCGTGAAAAAGAAGGACGGGAGCCTTAGAATGTGCATTGATTACAGGGAGTTAAACAAGTTAACCATTAAAAATAGGTACCCTCTTCCTCGAATTGATGACCTGTTTGACCAGCTGCAAGGTGCGAGCCATTTCTCAAAAATCGATCTTAGATCGGGATACCATCAGGTTAGAATTCAGGAAAAGGATATCCCAAAAACCGCATTCCGGACTCGCTACGGCCATTACGAGTTCTTAGTTATGCCTTTTGGGCTAACAAATGCGCCGGCAGTGTTCATGGACCTCATGAATCGAGTCTGTAAACCCTACCTCGACAAATTCGTCATCGTGTTTATTGACGATATTTTGATTTACTCGAGAAGTAAAGAGGAGCATGAGCAACACCTAAGAATAATTTTAGAGCTCCTGAATCAGGAGAAGTTGTATGCAAAATTCTCCAAGTGTAACTTCTGGTTACAGGAGGTGCAGTTCCTCGGTCACGTCGTAAACCATCAAGGAATACACGTTGATCCGAGTAAAATTGAAGCAATTAAGAATTGGCAAGCGCCTAAAACGCCAAAGGAAATCCGCCAATTCTTAGGTTTAGCTGGATATTATCGTCGATTTATAGAAAACTTTTCCAGCATAGCCCAACCTTTAACTCTCCTGACTCAAAAGGATCGAAAGTATGAATGGGGAGAAGAACAGGAAACGGCGTTTCAAACATTAAAACAAAAATTGTGCCAAGCGCCGATTTTAAGTCTTCCCGATGGAGACGATGGTTTTGTCGCGTATTGTGACGCATCGCGTAGAGGGTTAGGATGCGTGTTGATGCAGAATAATAAGGTTATAGCCTATGCTTCCCGACAGTTAAAAGTACACGAGAAAAATTACACTACTCATGACTTAGAACTGGGAGCGGTTATTTTCGCACTTAAAATCTGGAGACATTATCTCTACGGTACAAAGTGCACCATCTTCACCGATCATAAAAGTTTGCAACACATATTTGATCAGAAAAAACTAAATATGAGGCAACGAAGATGGGTCGAGTTGTTGAGCGATTATGACTGTGACATCCGTTATCACCCCGGCAAGGCTAACGTTGTAGCCGATGCCTTGAGTAGGAAAGATCGGGTTAAGCCATTGCGAGTGCGAGCGTTGGGGTTGATAGTCCAGTCGAACCTTTCGGACCTGGTTCGAGTCGCTCAACGTGAGGCGTTGAAAGAGGAACAATTGGAAAAGGAGGGACTTTACGGCAATGAGAAGAATTTCGAACAGCGCATGGACGAAATTCTCTATTTCAAAAGTCGGATTTGGATCCCGACCCTCCATGATCTTCGTGAATTAATCATGGACGAAGCACATAGATTAAAATATTCCATACATCCGGGATCGGATAAGATGTACAAGGATGTGAAGGAGTTCTACTGGTGGCCGGGTATGAAAAAGGATATCGCAACGTATGTCGGTAAATGTACGACTTGTGCGAGAGTTAAGGCAGAGCACCAGAAACCCTCGGGAATGTTACAACAACCAGAAATTCCCGAATGGAAGTGGGAGCAAATCACGATGGATTTTGTGACACATCTTCCTAAAACGTCCCGAGGACATGATGCAATTTGGGTAATCGTGGATCGATTAACCAAATCGGCACATTTTATCCCAATTAGAAATAATTATAACACAGAGAGACTTGCGCAGATTTATATAAATGAAATTGTGTCTCGTCATGGGATACCCATCTCAATCATCTCCGATCGGGATAGCCATTTCACCTCCAAGCTTTGGCATGCTGTGCAAGAAGCGCTGGGAACGCGTATTGATCTAAGCACAGCTTACCACCCTCAGACCGATGGTCAGTCTGAGAGGACCATCCAAACCCTGAAGGATTTGCTTCGTGCATGCGTACTGGATTTTAAGGGAAATTGGGATCAACATCTCCCACTCGTTGAATTTTCCTATAATAACAGTTACCATAGCAGTATAAAGGCAGCGCCTTACGAAGCATTGTATGGTCGTAAGTGCCGATCACCACTCTGTTGGACTGAAGTGGGCGACACTCAGGTTATTAGATCAGACCTGGTCCAGGAAACGACCAGCAAAATCCTTGAAATTAGGAGCAATCTGAAGGCCGCGCGGGATCGGCAAAAGAGTTATGCCGATACCCGTAGAAAACCGTTGTCGTTTGAGAAAGGTGATAAAGTGTATTTGAAAGTATCACCTTGGAAGGGTGTAGTCAGATTTGGAAAGGCGGGGAAATTAGCCCCGAGATATATTGGACCATTCAATATTACTGCAAAAATCGGTCCCGTAGCATACCGATTAGAACTACCCGATGAATTGAGTGCAGTTCACAACGTGTTTCACGTATCGAACTTGAAAAGATGTCTGGCATATGAGACATCGGTGTTACCTTTAGAGGGTGTCCAAATAAATGATAAACTCAATTTCGTAGAGGAACCCGTAGAAATAGTGGACGGAAAAATCAAGCAACTTAGACACAACAAGATTTCGTTGGTCAAAGTTAGATGGAATTCGCAACGAGGCCCAGAATATACCTGGGAGCGAAAGGACGAATTCCGGAAGAAATACCCCCATCTATTTCCTCAAAAAGAAGTAGTCGTCGCGTAAAATTTCGAGGACGAAATTTCTTTTACGGGGGGAGAATGTAACGATTCCGGCAAAATCAGGTATACCCTAACCGGTATATACTATTTATGTGTTAGTTAATAATGAATATGTGAATTATGATGCGTTTATACAAGTATGTATGATTCATAGTACGAATTATACTCGAATATACAGTTAATCGTATTGGAAATACGATTAACCGATTAACGGTTATTGAAGCCCGATCGATCGGGGATTGCATTATAGACGAAATATATATTATTTAGTGATGTTTGCAAAGTATTAAAGCTTCGGGATAAGTAAATTAAAGCACAGAAAAAGGATTTCGATTTAATGGTACGTCGGTACGTTAAACGAAACCTTTAATACCAAACCGAGCAAGAGACGATCGATCAAGCCGAAAAAGATGCACAATTATTAATACTATGATGTTTTAAGTTAATAAATGTCATGGTTTAAGTTTTTAAATCAGTTTTATATAAATTTCATTTTTAAGCCGAAAAAACGACCGTTTTAGCCTCGTTTTAAGCCGAATTAAACGTTTAACCGAAAAACGAACTGAACCAGATTATCCAAAACATTATCCAGATTACGAGAATCTGAACTTGTGGCCACAAATGAAGTTGTGGGTCCCCCCACCCATCCAATATGGTCCGATCGGACCATCAACCTACATTTCATTTCATTTTTCCTTTTTACAACAACTTATCCATCCATTCCTTCATCCTCTCAATAATTCCATCCAAAAACCGACAATTCTAGCAAGAAAAACCGAGGTAAAATTGTGTTATGTACGTGTTTATGTTCGTTTCTTGAGTTTTCTTTCAAGAAAATGAGGTTTCCAAGTGAAAAAGGGTGAAAAACCCGAGATGGAACCGATTCTTGCACGATCAAGTGATGTATACGGGTTATACAAGGGATCTTGGTCCAAGAAAGGAGTTAAACGAACCAAAAACGAAATTTTACGGTTAAATCGTTGTTTTTATATCATAACCGAAACCATGAAAGAAATGGCTTGATTGTGGGTGTAACTTGCTTGGTGTGGTGTTATTGTGCTTGTAGGTGTTGTCTCTAGTTGCTAGCAAGGGCTAGAAAGCGAGATTCTTGCGGTTTGAAGCTAGAAACTCAAGGTAGTTCGGTTTTTGTATAAGGGTGACAGATTGTGTTTCGTGTAGAGTTAGGTCATGAAATTTTACAGGGACGATCTACACATGAAAATATGAGTTCTGTGAATGTTTGGTAATTTTTGGATAAAGGATGAATATTTGGTGAATTTAATGCTCGGTTTTGGCTAAAAATGGTGAAAAATAGTTAAATATCATGAAAAATTCTGGAAAATTGCAGATAAGCTTTTTATAACATGTATAAGTCACACACAAAATTTTAGGTCATTTGGAGAAGTCTAAGTAGGCTTTTCGGTTAAACGAGTTCTAGGGTTTTCTAGCTCGGTTTTAGTGAAAATGGCATTTAAAAAGGAATTTTGGTTCTTGAAAAATTACAGGGGACTATGGAGATGGCAGGGGTCATCCAGGAAAAATTTGGGATTTTTCTAAGATCGTTTGGTATTTACGACATATTTAGTGTTTAAATGGTGTTTAAAAATAGATAAATAAATGTTAAATATAAAAATTAATTCTGGAAATATTTTTATAAAATTCCCCACTGTCAAAAAGTGATTTGTACAAAATTTCAAGATCCGAGACTAAACGGATAATTATTTGTGCTAACACAAACTTTTAAAGCTTAAAACGCGTAAACCGGTAAAGTTCGCATAAGCGAGCTGACTGGTGTATAAAAACCCTAAAAATGAACTATTTTCATATAATTAAGTTAAACAAGTAAAAATGAATCATCCGAAAATAATTCGGATGATTTGAGTGTTTTTAACATATTTAACAGTTTCTGGTACGATAATGACGAAAACGGGTCCCGCGGCCAATCGGGACATCAAAACCGAGCCCTAATTTCACAACTTAGTTAAATTATCAATTAACAACTATTTTCGGGTCGTGTGCGACCAAACTCATTTTTGAAACATAAAAATGGATAACCGTGCTAGGCACGCAAAACGGGAGAAATGACTAATAGTAAATCTGACTAGTGAACTCTAAACGATATCACAATCTGAGTCCGGTGAAGTGTTTCTGGGTTAACATTGCCCCCAGAACGGGTACAGTACTGGGTTAACTGTGTCCCCAGATGTACCGGTTAACACGGTCAAAGTTATGTTAATAGTGATTGTATAGTAACGAACTTAGGGATCGTATTACAGATTTGGACTAGTAGCTGGAGTGTTGTATTACTAATTTGCCTACGATAAGGTGAGTTTCACGAGCCCCTTTTCCTGAATTGTTTTCAAATATTTTCCCGGGGCGGAAAGCATGTTGTTATTTAAATGTTTAAGTACATACTGAACGCATGGAATTGCGTGTATTTATAAATATTTGATTGTACGGGAATCGTATGGATTGGGTACATTACTGGGTTAACAGTGTCCCCAGATGTCCCTGAAAGTGTTCTGGGTTAACATTGCCCCCGGAATGGGTACATTACTGGGTTAACAGTGTCCCCAGATGTCCCTGAAAGTGTTTATGGGTTAACATTGCCCCCGGAATGGGTACATTACTGGGTTAACAGTGTCCCCAGATGTCCCTGGAAGTGTTTCCGGGTTAACATTGCCCCCGGAATGGGTACAGTACTGGGTTAACAGTGTCCCCAGACGTCTCTAATATATGATTATCATAATGATTTATCACTGTTTATTTAAATTAGTGAAACTCACCAACTATTCGTAGTTGACCCGTTTTCTTTACGTGCTTTCTAGGTACTCCCAAGCTGGAATAAGTGCTAAATGCTTGATGATGTGTGCTTTTGTGGAAGTTTAGTGATCATTTTGTATTAAATATGATAATGTAATGTCGGTAAAACTTATGTGCTATCGCCTAGACGGGAACTAAACTCGGAACAATGTAATATGATGTAAATTAATGTAGTGGTGTTTTCTTTATAAGCAATGCTGTTGATATCAGATGTGTCTGTTGCATCCCGTTTACGTTTCCGCTGCGGTTACGGGGTGTTACAGTTCTTGAGTTGAAAAACAAGTTGAGCAAGTTTAGAAACTCATCATTTTTGTTAAATGAAATAATCGAAGCATCTGGTAAACAAAAAGACTCTAAAAAGGGTATAGGTTTTGTTGAAATACCACCAACATTTCAAATGATTATAAAATGAATCCTTTTGCCAGAAAAGAAGAAGATGTGGTTGTCAAAGAACCTGTTGTTTCAGAAAAACCTAAACAAGTGAAAACTGATCATGTTAAAGCTCAGTATTCAACTTAAAAATCTCATGTTGAAAGCAACAAAGTTTTTGTTGAGAATGTTGATAAAGTTATCATTGAGGATGTGTTTGAACCCGAAGTAATACACAAGAACAAGAACATTCCAAGTTCTAATCACATTCTTTGTGAGCCTCATGAATTTGAGGAGGCCGTGTATGGTTCACACACAACTCATGTAAGAAAAGAAGATCTTGTTATAGTTAAACCAGTGAAGGCTAAGAAACCAGAAAAGCCCAAAATTTCTGATGAGGATTTGTATATTTCATCAATCGTAATGTTTCCAAGCCATCAACTGGTCGTGTGTTTAAATTAAAAGGAATAGACATGATGTTCACTGAGAAAGACATTTCAATTAGCATCATCAAACCGGAACTGATTGAAAGTGTCTTTCACAATGAAACTTCCAAGATTCAAGATCTTGAACGTCAGTATGCTTCTGCCAAAACATCAAACACATCAGATCCATTGATTAAATCTAAACAGGTATTAAAAAATGCTAAGAAAGTTCAGTTTGTGAAATCTACTGGAACTGACACTTTGCAAAGCTTTTCAAACTGCTCTAATCTTGATTTCTATTTGAAAAAGAAATCGGTGTCGTCTGATGGTTTGGCTAAGAGTTTTACTAAGAATATGAGTCATCAACCTTCTGTGGCATCTGTTTTTGCCAAATCACATCATGATCGGGTTGATATGTGAAGTTGATTTCTTTGCGGTCAACAAGGTCATGTAGTGAGAAACCGTGGACAGAAGAAATCTCAGAATCTTCATCCATTTGTCAAGGACCAATCGAAACCGGTTCCATTGATAAAGGAGATTTTGAAGCGACCTTTGTCGTGTGATGATGATACTCACATCATGTTCTCAAATATGAATCCAAGAAAGGTAGTTCATGTGAATGAACTCATGGTCAAGTTAAACCGAAGTTTGTTCAAACTGAGCCAATATGTAAAAATGTGAACTCAAATGTCATTCAAGCGGCATATATGAGACGGAAGTCTAAAAGTCCTGTAACTTATTCTCAAGTTGCTGAACAACAATTGAATTCAGCTAGGTTTAATGTTTCTCATGGAAACCAAAAGGTGCCCAAGACTGAGGCCTGGGCTACCTGTTAAAACTAATCCTTTTCTTTTGTGTGTAGGGTACATCAAAGACCGTATCTGGTGAAAATTGGATAATGGACAACGGATGTTCCCGTCATATTACTGGAAATCTCAACCACTTACAAAATGTGAGAAATATTTAAGGGGGTTATGTGGCTTTTGCTGGAATTATGGGGGTATGATAACACAAGAAGGTGAAGTTTCGAATGGGCATATTACATTTGAAAAAGTCAATTACTGTGACAAGGTGGACCATAATTTATTAAGTGTGTCGCAGATTTGTGACAAGAAGTACACAACAGTATTTACTGATAAGGAATATCTGATTTTGAAACCGGGATACGTCATTCCCGAGGACATGGTTGTCATGCGATCACCTCGATCGTATGATATTTATGTTTTAAAAATTAGTTCTAAAGTAACAACATCGATCGAAACATGTTTTGTCTCAAAAGCAACCGAGAAGGACTCTATTCTATGGCATTGTAGAATGGGTCACATTCATGTTCGAAAGATGAATTATTTGATGGCGAATGATTTAGTTGAAGGCGTGTCTTTGAAGAACTTAAGTTATCTGATCACTGTATTGCTTGCAAAAAGGGCAAACAGAAGAAAAGTCACATCCGTCTAAGTTATAAAATTCCATTGATACACCATTAGAACGACTTCACATGGATCTTTTCGGTCCAATGAATCGTGCTAGTATCTCTGGAGATTGGTACTGTCTTGTGGTTACCGCTGATTATTCAAGATACTCATGGGTCTTATTTATGAGCTCGAAAGATCAAACACCTGTTCTTGTTCAAAATTTAATCACTAAGATCGAATCACTATACAAACAAAAAGTGAGGAGAATTCGAAGTGACAATGGTACTGAATTTAAAAATACTGTATTGGATTTCTTTTGTGTACAAAAAGGAATTCATCGAGAATACAGTGCCCCATATGTACCACAACAAAACGGTGTTGCTGAAAGAAAAAACAGAACTTTGATTGAAGCTTCTAGAACTATGCTTGCCGATTCTAAGCTTCCTGTCCAATTTTGGAATGAGGCGGTGAATACTGCTTGTTATACGCTTAATCGGGTTCTAACTGTTAAGAGAATCAAGAAGACGAGTTATGAGCTTTTGAATAATCAAAATCCTAACTTAAAGTACTTGGAACCTTTCGGGTGTCCTTGTACGATGTTGAAAAAGGATGTGGGTAAGTTTGGTGAAAAAACTATCGAGGGGTATTTCTTGGGTTATGCTTCTCCAAAGAAACGGGTATTTAATTTCACTTCCGGTTGTGTTGACTAATGGTACCATGTGGATTGTCAAAAGTACACCACACCTCCTCAAGGGAAAGGTCCCGACTGGATGTTTGATTATGATGACTTATTTAATTCATTTACTCCAACAACTGAGCAACCAGATGAAGACCTGGTTCGAGCATATTTTGAAGATCAATTGGTAATTCCATGGTTTTCAAGTTCTAATGATGTTGAAGCTCCACCTGTTGCTCCAACTGAAGTTCCTGTTGATGATCTTCCAGCTTCGTTTGATAATGCTTCTACTTCTTCTGACGATAATCAAGGTGTTGATCAGGTTATTAACCTTGATAGTGATGATTCATATTATGAGCTTGGAGAACTAAATTACACTAACTTATTTGAAAATGTTGTTGTGCCTGAAAATCCGACCC